>NC_041217.1:39614200-39615300 GCF_002837175.3 Physeter macrocephalus
ATGTATATGTAAAACTGATTCACTTTGTTGTAAAGCATAAACTAACACACCATTGTAAAGCAATTATACTCCAATAAAGATGTTAAAAAAAAATATCTTCCTCATAGGGTGGTAGGATTAAGTGAGTTTATTTATGTAAAATGCTTAGACTGGGGCCTGACACCCAGGAAATGCTATTTAAGTGTTAGCTAGTATTGTAGTGAGACACTCATGGTTTATTGTACTGGTATACCTAGAACTATCACATTTATAACTACAGCTGATCAGTAATAGGTGGATGGGTATACTTTTCTGACTTGAAAAGCCAGGGAGGTCCTGAAGAGGGTGGAGCAGCTGAGGAGGCCACGCATTCCCTTGCTCTCTGCTGTGAATGCTTTGCAAAAACAGCTGTGTTTGCAGAATCTAGCTCGGAGCATGGGGAGAAGGGAGCAGAAATATTCCATTTCCCCATGGGTGCCATTTACCCTCAGTAAGCCACTGCTTTAATGAACACCAATATTTTTTAGTGCCATTGTAAATGGTGTTTATAGTGAAAATCATATTACAACAACATTAAAGGAATTGTTTAAAGATGAAAAATAAATCAGCTACAAATATGCCACCTGACGCAAAAACTTATTTAGTTTTTTCTGATTTAATGTTTTTCTCTCTAGGTTTTGTTTATGTGCATATGCAGTATGTACTTACACAGTTGCCATTACTGTGTACATACAATTTTATACTGTTTACTGTGTTTAACATTAATCGATAACCTTTTCCCTGTTATATCGTCAAAAATAATAATAATTATTATTTTTATATATAAATTTATTTATTCATTTATTTAATTTTTGGCTGCATTGGGTCTTCGCTGCTGCACTCAGGCTTTCTCTAGTTGCAGTGAGGGGGGGCTACTCTTTGCTGCGGGGCGCAGACTTCTCACTGTGGTGGCTTCTCTTGTTGCAGAGCACAGGCTCTAGGCGCGCGGGCTTCAGTAGTTGTGGCACAAGGGCTTCAGTAGTTGTGGCTCACGGGCTCTAGAGCGCGGGCTCAGTAGTTGTGGCGCATGGGCTTAGTTGCTCCGCGGCATGTGGGATCTTCCCGGACCAGGGCTCGAACCC
>NC_041217.1:39618874-39627840 GCF_002837175.3 Physeter macrocephalus
ATATTGGGCTTCCCTGGTGGCGCAGTGGTTGAGAGTCCGCCTGCCGATGCAGGGAACACGGGTTCGTGCCCCAGTCCGGGAAGATCCCGCATGCCGCGGAGCGGCTGGGCCCGTGAGCCATGGCCGCTGAGCCTGCGCGTCCGGAGCCTGTGCTCCGCAACGGGAGAGGCCACAGCAGTGAGAGGCCCGCGTATCGCAAAAAAAAAAAAAAACCAAATATATTTTCGGATGAGTAATGATTTAATGAGAATACAAAATGATTATTATTCTTTCTGGCTCTGGATATCAGCCCAGTGTTTTGTAGTTAACCATAATACAGTATGACATAATAGTTCATACACAATCCACTTTCAGATTCAATATGATATATATAAGTAGGCCAGAATTAGCACAGAATAGTCTACCTGGAAAAATCTTATTAAAAAGCCAATTTCCCAAATATTTAAGAAGAGATCTGGCTGCAAGTGTTACTTCTACAAGAAATTAATTGATGATTAGATAATTTGTCAATGAACAAAAACAGTTTTTACACATATGTTTTGATATATTTGTAATGATAAATTTCCCCAATAGAAAGATTCCAAAACAAAACCCCAAAAACATAGATGTTGAAGCCAGAATATCTGGATTTAAATTACAGCTATTCCTTTCACTAATTGTGTAATATGGGGCAAATAATTTAGCTCCGTAAGTCTCTCTTTCCTCAGCTATAAAATGGTGATGATTAGCTCTTAGAGTTGTTAGAAAGATCAACTGAATTGAGGCATGTTCAATGCCCAAGATGGTAAACATTCAGGCATGGTATTTCTAACTCCCTTCTAGTAAAGCAGCACCATCATCTTGCAGTATGGCATGGTATGAGGGGGAGGGACTCCGAGGCTGCATAGTCTGGGTTGACTCCTGGCTCCACCATCTCACGAGCCGTGTGACCATGGGCACACTACTTAAACTCTCCATGCCTCAGTTTTCTCATCTGTAAGATGGTCATTATATAAACATCTTCTTATGGCTGAGTAATATTCCATTGTATATATGTGCCACATCTTCTTTATCCATTCATCTGTTGATGGACACTTAGGTTGCTTCCATGTCCTGGCTATTGTAAATAGAGCTGCAATGAACATTGTGGTACATGACTCTTTTTGAATTATGGTTTTCTCAGGGTATATGCCCAGTAGTGGAATTGCTGGGTCGTATGGTAGTTCTATTTGTAGTTTTTTAAGGAACCTCCATACTGTTCTCCATAGTGGCTGTATCAATTTACATTCCCACCAGCAGTGCAAGAGTGTTCCCTTTTCTCCACACCCTCTCCAGCATTTATTGTTTCTAGATTTTTTGATGATGGCCATTCTGACCGGTGTGAGATAGAGCATGGACTTGAGGACATGGGGAGGGGAAGAATAAGCTGTGATGAAGTGAGAGAGTGGCATGGACATATATACACTACCAAACGTAGGGTGGATAGCTAGTGGGAAGCAGCCGCATGGCACAGGGAGATCAGCTAGGTGGTTTGTGACCACCTAGAGGGGTGGGATAGCGAGGGTGGGAGGGAGGGAGACGCAAGAGGGAAGAGATATGGGAACATATGTATATGTAAAACTGATTCACTTTGTTGTAAAGCATAAACTAACACACCATTGTAAAGCAATTATACTCCAATAAAGATGTTAAAAAAAAATATCTTCCTCATAGGGTGGTAGGATTAAGTGAGTTTATTTATGTAAAATGCTTAGACTGGGGCCTGACACCCAGGAAATGCTATTTAAGTGTTAGCTAGTATTGTAGTGAGACACTCATGGTTTATTGTACTGGTATACCTAGAACTATCACATTTATAACTACAGCTGATCAGTAATAGGTGGATGGGTATACTTTTCTGACTTGAAAAGCCAGGGAGGTCCTGAAGAGGGTGGAGCAGCTGAGGAGGCCACGCATTCCCTTGCTCTCTGCTGTGAATGCTTTGCAAAAACAGCTGTGTTTGCAGAATCTAGCTCGGAGCATGGGGAGAAGGGAGCAGAAATATTCCATTTCCCCATGGGTGCCATTTACCCTCAGTAAGCCACTGCTTTAATGAACACCAATATTTTTTAGTGCCATTGTAAATGGTGTTTATAGTGAAAATCATATTACAACAACATTAAAGGAATTGTTTAAAGATGAAAAATAAATCAGCTACAAATATGCCACCTGACGCAAAAACTTATTTAGTTTTTTCTGATTTAATGTTTTTCTCTCTAGGTTTTGTTTATGTGCATATGCAGTATGTACTTACACAGTTGCCATTACTGTGTACATACAATTTTATACTGTTTACTGTGTTTAACATTAATCGATAACCTTTTCCCTGTTATATCGTCAAAAATAATAATAATTATTATTTTTATATATAAATTTATTTATTCATTTATTTAATTTTTGGCTGCATTGGGTCTTCGCTGCTGCACTCAGGCTTTCTCTAGTTGCAGTGAGGGGGGGCTACTCTTTGCTGCGGGGCGCAGACTTCTCACTGTGGTGGCTTCTCTTGTTGCAGAGCACAGGCTCTAGGCGCGCGGGCTTCAGTAGTTGTGGCACAAGGGCTTCAGTAGTTGTGGCTCACGGGCTCTAGAGCGCGGGCTCAGTAGTTGTGGCGCATGGGCTTAGTTGCTCCGCGGCATGTGGGATCTTCCCGGACCAGGGCTCGAACCCGTGTCCCCTGCATTGGCAGGTGGATTCTTAACCACTGCGCCACCAGGGAAGCCCCTATAGTTATTATTATTATTGATGGCTGCAGAGTCATGTTGATAGGCCATAATTACTCTTTTTTTGAAAATCAAAATGTCTACCTTTTACATACTGTAGGAGAACTCTAGGAATGTTAGTAAGGGCAATAAATTATAGAAGAAAAGGAAATCAAAGACCTATACCTCCTTATGGCAGGAGGAAAGAGAGGGAGGGAGTATCTGATTGCCTAAGAGCTGTGAAATCCTATAATTTGATTTTGCAACAGATTTTTACCCTAATGCTTTACTTAACATATCTATTTTTTAAATTTAAGAGAATTAAAAAGAAGTTGCATGTGACAGGCACGTGGAGGTTCATTTTACTGCTGTCTACTTTTGTATATGTTTGAAACTTTCTGTAATTAAAAAGGTTTAAAGAAAAGAATGTGCTCATAAAGGATTTTTCCGACACCCTTGGAAATCATTTGGGGTGTCTCTTGGTGAGCAGACCCCCACAGCCCACGCCCGTGGGAATTTTCAAAGTCTCTCTACCTCAAGAGCCTTTGCTTCCTTCTTCCAGGAAACTGATATAGTGTATGTGCATAGATGTCCATGCTGGGAACAGTGCTCCCTCGGATGTGGCGCTCTTGTGCCTGGCACAGCTCCCACCGTCTGCAGAGACCCTGCCCGGGTATCACTAAACCACTGTTGAGAACATCTTCTTTAAGAGGGTGGGGCAGGGAGTAGAGGGGAAGGGGTGGAGGCGGTAGCTGAGTCATCATTGGTGGCCTAGGCTGGGAAGGGGTGACCTGCAGTAAATGGTCGTAGAGCAGGCCATTCCCTCTCTACCCCACCTTGGGCTGAGACCTTCACACCTGCTGATACAACACACCCTGGAGGTGATTGTCCAGACTCATTAGAGTTACGTGCTCTTTTGGGGTGTCCTGACGACACACTCGCTAAGACCAGGGCTCTCCTTTCTCCTGGTAACTCTGTGACTCACCTGAATGCCCAGGTGCCCCCTGTCCTGTCCTACCCTCCATCACACCCTAGTCAGTCTTTCTCAATATTGCTGTCAGAACATCTCCTTTTGGGACTTCCCTGGTGGTCCAGCGGTTAAGAATCCGCCTTCCAATGCAGGGGACGCAGGTTCAATCCCTGGTCAGGGAACTAAGATCCCACATGCTGACGGGCAACTGAGCCCATGTGCTGCAACTACTGAGCCCAGGCCCTCTGGAGCCCGCACACCACAACTAGAGAGAACCCCTCGCACTGCAACGAAAGATCCCATGTGCCGCAACTAAGACCCGACGCAGCCAAAAATAAATAAATAATATATTTATAAAAACTACATTAAAAAAAAAAAAAGAATGTCTCCTTTTGATTTTCCTTCTGGTTCTTGTTCTATGCTGGAGTCGGTCAGTCCTTTCCCTGTCTGAGGCAAGTCCCCTCTTGCTTCTGTATACCTGGGAGTTCTTGGTGCCTGACTCCTTTGCCCTCAGCCTCTGGCAGTATCATGAGGCTTCTGGCAGCACGGCAGGTGTCAGAGGCTCCTGTTGTGTTCAGGGGTCCTGAGCCCCTGGGAGGGGGACAAAATATCTACACCCCGTGGTAGATATTATGGGTTGATTAAAGAGAAATGGAAAATCAAACCATCATGTTGTACACTTTAAATTTATACGGTGACGTGTGTCAATTACTTTAATAAAACAGGAGGAAAAAGAGAGATAGAAAACAGCTCTGTGAGATCCAACAGATGGTCTGATTGGAGAGAAGGAAGTCAGCGCAGAATACCTAACAAAATCCCCATGCTCAATGGTCAGCTGTTTAGGACAGGGATGGTGTGGTGGTCCCTTCAGAAATCCTCACTGCCAGCATGGGGACTGGTACTCGGCAGCACAGTACAAATGTTTGTTGAATGAATAAATAAAACTTCAGGTCAATAAAGTCAGGTACAGAACATGTATGTGAGTGCCAAAGAAATATAGACCAGATGAGCGATCTGAGGGGACAGAGTAATAAAGAAGACTTCTTGTAGGAGGGAAATTATTTTTAGAAACTGAAGGGTAGAGAGGAGTGTAGTGTAGAGTTCCATTGATAATACTGTATGACCTTAGACAAGTTACTTAACCTTTCTGTGCCTCAAACTTATCATCTTCAAAATGGAGCACTGAGAGTGCTTACCAGATGGGGGCAGGGTGGTCTAGGAGGCTCGGTGAATCCATGGGAAATGAGACCTGGAACCTGATAAACAGCCGTCAGCAACATCATCTGATACCACATCTTTACATTCTTAGGGGTGCCCCTGGACACTGCAGACATTTGAGGACGACAAGGTCTGAATCTTAAATATGAATGGACCGTCAAGGAAAACCAGACATACGAGGAGAAATGGCAACATGAAATTAATAACATTTATCATTATCACAATCATTATGACTAATGTTTATTGAATGCTTACTATGTGCCAGGAGATGTTTTCATCACTTCGCTTATATTAAATCATTTAATCTTTACAACTCTATTTCACAGGGAGGAAACAAAGGCCTAAAGAGCTACACCTTTTCACTTTACTGAAAAAAATACCATCATGAAAGAAATTTGGGGGAAAAGGAAAAAAGAAAAAAGCCACGATCGTCTCTCCTTCTATCCCTCTTACAGAACATTTTCACTTTCCTAAATTATTTTCTAGTCCTCATTTATCGCCAAAACATCAGAAACAATAAATTCTTCTTTATATATATATATATATATATTTTTTTTTTTTTTTGATTCATTAGAGACCCAAGCCTTCCACCAGTAAACCAAAAGCTCTAGAAGGCTTCTGCCTGGATTCTAAGCGTTATGAGGGAGGAAGGTAATGCTTTTCTTAACATATGAGGAGATATTATTGTCTTATGTAACTCCGGGAAAAAAATTCATTATTCCGATTTCTGTGAAGGGTTTGAGTCTGTAAAGAATGTGTTGAGAAAGAAGAAAGATTGGTGATATCTCACAATTTCGAAGCCGAAGGGGCCTTCCATACTATCCAGTTCACCACCCATGTTTAGAGATAAGGAAACAGGCCAGAGAGGCTGAGGAGGATGCCATAAATCACGGTGAGCTGAGACCAGATCCCAAGTTTCTTGGTTTGTAGTCATTTAGAGACATTTATTCCTGTTTGTGGTAAAGGGAAAAGAGAAGAAATAAAAAGGAAAAGAGCAAGTAGTTGAAATAAGCGCTCAAGACAGTACATTTTATGGGTCAGAGAGTAAAGCCTTCTGGAAAGTTCCCCTACTTCTGAATAAACTTTGGCCCATTTCCAGGATTTGACTAGCAGATCAGAAAGTACCCTCTTGCCCTTTTAAATGCAAAATAAGCAGATTTCAAAAGTAGTTCCCATCTCCACCCTGAAAGGCAGTGCTTATACCTGTGGAGAGAGAAGGAAGAGGGCCAGTGAACTGATGCCCCCCCCATCAGCTTGTACCCATCCCCACTGGGGACCAGAGGCTCTGTAAGTCCCTCAGCTGGCCTTGCACCAGCAGTGAAAGACGTTACACAGTAGGTGATAAATAAATGCTCTGTGGGATTTTAGAGATCTCACATCCTGGTGATACCCTGTTAACATTACTCATTGAAATTAGCACAGGTTTTAAATGAGTGACGCGCTTCCCTAAAGCCCCGCCGTGGTTACTCCCTTGGGCCCAAAGGTCCACAGATTTTAAGGGGTGCTCAAGTAGCAGTTGTACACAACCCTAAGAGCCACTACTGTTTTCACAGGTGTGCTGCGAGGGCATCAAACATCAGGTTCAAAGCATGGAATAACATCAGAGAGAACGCCTGCTGCATAGTGAACAGGAGAGCTGGGGGCAGGAACACAGAAACGTTTCCAGTAGGCTTGAAACTTGCTGTGTCTGGCATCTTCATCATTGTGATATTTGTCTACATAACTGTGGAAAGGGAGCCACTCTTTGGTTAAGTGCTTTAGAAGCAGAGTGATGAGCGTGTGCCTGAGAACTGCTCCAAGCCCTCTTGCTTCAGGAAAGAAGAGAGGCTACTCTTAAGGGGGCGGGCCCAGCCCCATAGCCAGGCAGTCTTCCCTTTGCACTGTGTTGCTCTCAAGGACCTGTAGCCAGGCTCAGACAGGTAGAAGCAATGAGGGAGAGAACAAGGCACTTGTATCAAAGGGCTTGATAGTAGGAAATTCCCCGAGTCAGGTTGGCTACCATTAGAGGTACTTTCATGTTTGTGCAGACCTCTAGAAAGGAAACTGTGCCTGGAGTTTTTCTCTTTAACTATGGCAATAAGCCGTGGATCACATTTTATTCACTCGTCAAATTGTATAGTCAATTATGGGAAAGACCACAACAGGTAATTAACAAGAAAGGAATTGTCTGGTTCGGCAAACACAAAGAACTAACCAAGTCACCAGGAATGAAAGGAAAACCACTTAGAACAAGATCACATATTCGCCATTGAAACTTAGCAAGGTTTGAAAAAAATTAAGGCCTGGTGAGGGAATTTAATGATCATGGCCCTGGGAGCAGGTAGAGCTGAGTAGGCACCTGAGCTCCTCTGTTTATTGGCTTTGTGACCTTGGGTGAATTAGTTCCTTCTCTGAGCTTCAGTTCAACTTCTGAAAATAGGGATAAAATAGACCTCTTAGGGTGATGAAGAATTTGAAGAAATGATATGCATATAAAGTACTTAGTGTGGTCCACACCTGACTGGTAGTAAACCCTCAATAAATACTCAATAAATGCTTAAGCAATGTTACACTTTGGCATAATATTTTGGCTTCTGGGAGGAGCTAATTCTAGATACAGAGAAGTCTTAGGTACCAGGAAGTTGACTGTAGCAATTTTCATGGCAGCCAAAATGTAGAACCAACCCAAATATCCAACAATAGGGGAATGCTTTAATAAGTTGAAGTATAGCCTCTTGATAGATGACTATGCAAGAATTAAAAATATTAGTTTATCATGACAGAAAATGCTTATATAAAAAATTTTATAGCAGCTTTATTGAGATGTAATTTACATGCTATACAATTCACCTAAAGTGTACAATTCAGTGATTTTTAGAATATTCATAGGGTTGTACAACCACCACCACAATCAATTTTAGAATATTTTCATCACGCCGAAAATGCTGTTTTTAAATGGTAAGCAAAAAAGGACAGAAATTTGTTACTACTGTATTGTCGCAACTATACAAACAACACTGGAAGAAAATATGTCAAAATGTTAACAGTACTTCAATGATGGGACTCTGATTTTCTTTTCCTTATTTCTATTTTTCCATCTTTTTAAAGATTTCTATAAGCAGGGTGTGTTAATTTGCTAATGTGAGGAAATTTTAATTTTAACAAATTGTATACCATATTACAGTTTGGCTGCAGGGAACGTAAAAACTCGGGAAAACTGGCTTAAACAAACGGATTTTTTTTTTTAATCTCATAAAAAGAAATTTGGGGTTTAAGCATACATATAATATTGTTAAAAATAACTAAATATAATATGAGCCTGATTCAAATAAATAAACTGTAGAAAAATTATGTTCAAGAAAATCTGAAACTGACTAGATATTTGGTGATATTTAGAGATGCTTGATCTTATTGAGTATCAGCAGCTATTCTGTGACCATGAGTTAAAAAGCCTAAGAGGAAGGCAAAGAGAATCACAAAGACATTGGCCTGCTATCTTTGTTCTGTTTTTTGTTTTCGGCCATGCCACGAGGCTTGTGGGATCCTAGTTCCCTGACCAGGGATTGAACCTAGGCCCTCGGCAATGAAAGCACGGAATCCCAACCGCTGGGCCACCAGGGAGTTCCCTGGCCTGCTATCTTTGAACTCCTGAAATTAGTTCTGCAACTCAGGCCATTGCATTAGCATTTAAGGCAGAACTTAAGGGCTCACCACATCCCATCACCAGCTCTGTGTTACATATTTCATCCAGAACAGTAAAAGAGGCTGGGAGAGTGGGCACTTGAGCTTTTGCAGCCTCTATTTCAGACAAGGGAGAAGAGGATTGGGCATAAGAATAGGAGAAAGCAACCTATAGTGACAGCCACATGTTCAGTTGTTAATAAGATCAAGCATCATAAAAAATAAATAAACCTCCTAGACAGGGTTCTTCAGTACTTTGAATTTTTGCCAATTAGTTCTTTTTTTTTTTTTTTTTTTTTTTTTTTTTGTGGTATGCGGGCCTCCCTCCGCTGCGGCCTCTCCCGTTGCGGAGCACAGGCTCCGGATGCGCAGGCTCACGGGCCCAGCCGCTCCGCGGCATG
>NC_041217.1:39628100-39640041 GCF_002837175.3 Physeter macrocephalus
GCGGGCCTCCCTCTGCTGCGGCCTCTCCCGTTGCGGAGCACAGGCTCCGGATGCGCAGGCTCACGGGCCCAGCCGCTCCGCGGCATGTGGGATCCTCCCAGACCGGGGCGCGAACCCGGTTCCCCTGCATTGGCAGGCGGACGCGCAACCACTGCGCCACCAGGGAAGCCCGCCAATTAGTTCTTTTAAATCAGAATCCTGGAATCAGTTTAAAGAGACTGCATAAGACTTCTAGTTAGTGTCTTACCACTCAAGGTGTGGGTCCCCCAACCAGTAGTATTAGCATTTCGGGCCCTACCCCAACCTACCAAGCTGGAGTCTACATTTTAACAGGATCCCAGGATTCCTATATGTATAAAAGCTTGAGAAGCACTGCTGTGGTCCCTGCCCATCAGACGCTTATGTAGGAGGAATCCTAGCTCAAGCCTAAGCCAGCCCGAGGACCTGGAGTCCACTTAGGAGTGTCAGGCCAGAGGACCAGTAGGGTAGGTCCATCAGGGGTCTATGCACACTGGGGACTGCTTCCCTCTTTGAGAAAAGTGTGTCTTAAAGGAAGACACTCAGGCATACAAGTTTGCTTGTAAACAGTAAATGTTTCACTATTCATCCATCCAATAATTTGTCTACTGTATACCCTCAATAGAATGGCAAATAAAATCAATATAAGATACAATCCCTGCTCTTAAAGAACTGGTAGGGGAGATGGAGATGCCAACAGACATTGCAGTGTTAAGTGGTCTCCTTGACGGTAGGACAGGGGGCCCTGGGAGCAAAAAGAGGGCAACTTTCTCAGATGTTGGGAGTGGACATGGGTGGCTTCCTAGAGCAAGTGGTATCATAGCTGAATCCAGCAGAATGAGTAGGATTCAGTCAACAGAAGGGGGAGGAAAGTGGGTGAGGCTAAAGGTGAAGGGACTGTCTCCAGGCCAAGGGCACAGTGTTTACAGAGATTGGTATGTGAAAGAGAACAGGCGAGTTTGGAACCACTAGGGAAAATGAAGGTGGTGGAGAGGGATAGGACTGGAAAGGAAGGCAGGGTTCAAATCATGGCGGGTCTTGGGGACCATATTAAGGAGTCCTAACTTTAATCCTGAGGCCAATGCAGAAGAGGAACTCTCCTAAGAACTAACCGTCCGGCCTCCCTGATTGTCTTCCACATCAGTTTTCACAGCTTCCCCTGAGAGCTGGGGAGAGAGGGCTTCTAAAGAGGTACCAAAGCTAAGGAGCTGTTGGCCCAGCCCCCTGAGGGACGCTGGGCGCGCAGGGCAGTTCTCTGTGTTGGGCCCTTGGCAGCAAAGGAATGGGTAGCCCAGCATCCGTGGGAGGCAGGGAGCACACTCTGACATGCTCTTCAACATGTGTGCCCTTGACAAGGGCAGCAAATGTAGCAATGCTACAGGAGCAAAGGCAGCAGAGGGGAGGTCGGAAGATGCTCCCCGGTGTTGGTGAGCAGACATGAAGCACATTTATGGGGCTCCCGGAGAGGGGAGGAAGGAGTAGCTGCAACTGCCCCGTGCAAATAGGGTGGGGGGGTGAAGGTGAACTGTTGAAACCCCTCTGCGTAGAGAACTCTAAAACTGCACTGCCATGTCTTGTGACTATTCATGATGTGACACAAGTATTTCTTGACCCTTTCTTTAAGGCTCACCTTTCCCTGGTAATCCGGGGAAAGTGTGTATGGGGAGTGGGGCTACTGTCCTCCCAGGACCACTGTCCTCCATCTCTCGGAAGCTGCTGCCACCAAGCTGACCTCAGCAGAGGGCTGATGCAGGGAAGCTGGGTGTGTAACAGGCTTTTCTGAAATTTTAGACATAATGAGGAAACTGAAATGTGGGGAGGAAAGAACTGGGCCTACTTTGGTGCCTTTCCCAACACATAGGCATCTACCCACCCCCACTCCACCTTCAGCTACCCACTGATGCAGCAGAAGCCATGACACTGAGATTTTCTTTTTTTAAAAAAAATTAATTAATTAATTTTATTTTTGGCTGCGTTGGGTCTTCGTTGCTGCAGGCAGGTTTTCTCTAGTTGCGGCGAGCAGGGGCTACTCTTCATTGCAGTGCACAGCCTTCTCATTGCGATGGCTTCTCTTGTTGTGGAGCACGGGCTCTAGGCACACGGGCTTCAGTAGTCGTGGCACACGGCCTCAGTAGTTGTGGCTCACAGGCTCTAGAACACAGGCTCTGGAGTGCAGGCTCAGTAGTTGTGGCACACAGGTTTAGTTGCTCCGCGGCATGTGGGGTCTTCCCGGACTAGGGCTCGAACCCGTGTGCCCTGCATTGGCAGGTGGATTCTTAACCACTGCGCCACTAGGGAAGCCCCGAGATTTTCTTGACTTTGGGCCAAATCAAACTCCCAGGTAGGGCTCCCTCCTCCACTAGTCTCAGAAATAGGAAGGGAATTGGTATAGTGATTTATTCTCTCATCAAGGGCAAACTCCCAGCCATCAGGGTGTTTTATTTTTCCAGTTCTAACTACTTGTCTGCCTTCCCTACAAATTCTGGAGCTCCCTGGGTTGGGGACTGTATCTTAATCATCTCTGAATCTCTTCTCAAAGTCTTAACTCCATCAAGAATGAGCCCACTTCCTTTTCAAGCCATTTCCAACCCAAACAGACATTTGAAACCACAAAACCAATACCCTAGATATCACCTCCTACTTATTCCTATGAGGAGAAGTTCCTAAAATGAGCAAACTGCTGCTGAAAGGCGTCCCCATCAACCTCATTATGCGTGTTTATCCCTTAACAGTCTGTCCTTCCTGGGCATGGGTAGTGTTCATGCGGGTAAATGTCACTATTTACCTCGGGTTAAGACCTGCCACCCAGAGAGGATGTTCTCCCTCTGATTGCCAAGCAGTTAAGGGAAGTGCTGGCTGGCGAAACAGGATTCAGCTAATTGCACGTCCTGCGGGGCAATGGATTTTGTGGGCATGTGTTCTGCTTATGGGGCAACGAGGCCTATTCTGTCACGTGTGCTGTTGAAATCTCTACCCAGCCAAAATTCAGGCTGGCAGATGGAAGAAATTCTTAAAGGCTCTATTTCTGGTTTTCAACATTCAAAGAAACAGTGTGCTACCACCTCTTAAAAATAATTGGTTAAGCACCAAGTTATATTCATTGCCACAGTCATAAATAAAGAAGTGCTAGACCACATTATTCACATCTAGAATATTGATAATAATTCTTACATGCAAGAAAAAGGATTACTGATGTTTGGGAGGTTGTCTTTTTTTGCTTTTTTTTTTCCCTTTCCTTCTGTCCTCAAACCCCACACGTACCCCCCAGCCAAGAAAAGTCTTGTTGATTAAAGTGATGAGGCTGATCTTTGAAGTAAAATTAAACTTTACTCTTTCCCAAATCAAGAAATAATCTCAAGACTAAAATAAGAAAGTGCCAAACCAACTTAGCATTTGATTCTGAGGAAGATTCCCCCAAGAAGCTTGGATGGCAGAAAATGAAAGGGAAGCCAATTAGCTTGTGTGAAGCCATGCTAACCTTGAACTAGCTTGCTCCAGAAGAAGTGCACCCGTTAAGAAGGTACACAAAAGTTAAGCACGACTGCCATCCAGGCTTCTTCCCGCCTGGTGCACACAGACAGCTTCCTGTCCGTTTCCTGCTGGCCAAGCAGGTGAGTGGAGAGCAGGAAAAAACATGCAGAGGTGTAGCTACGCACCAACCAGCATTGCTTCCACGGGCCCTCCGGCGTTACAGGACCATGTTCACTGAAAAATGATGACTCCCATGAATGTTCTCGTGTGTGGGTGTAACCTAAACACAACCCTGCCTAATGAATCACTCTCTGGAGAGCCAGAAGGGGGCTATTCTAGGTATACTGCCGATGTGGATGAGGACGCCTCTCCTCATTTCCTGACAACGGGAGAATGCTGTGAAGACTCCAGTTCCTAGAGAGCCACTGTTAAAATCCTCTTTGGAGTTGAGGGATTAGCTAAACATAGGTTGAGGGGACAGGATGAGTTTGCCTTTTTGTTCTTGTTGTTTCAACTAGGGTTTTTTGGGCTCTTGTGGAAAATGGGTTACTAATGTTCACTACTGTGCTGATTAGAGGGCAGCTCTTTTGCTTTTCACAAGACTGATGTCAAGCAAAAAAGAAGGGCAAGTTTGCAGCCTGCCTGAGTAAGGATGGCTCTGCTGCCACGGAGAGCACGTCTTTGTAACTGATGGTACTGGAGAGTTGAAACCTAGTCTAAGGAGGACAACACAGGGGAAGGTGACTGAGCAGGAACTCAGGGGATCCGGGTTCCAATTCCACCTCTGCCCCCAGCTACCTGTGGACATGTAGGGCTTTCCTGGGGCCTCAGTTTCCTCCCCTGTAAAATGAGCACGAGAATTCTAAGTTAGAAACTACATTGATGAACCTTAAAGACAGTGTGCCAAGTAAAATAATCCAATCACAAAAGGGCGAATGCTGTATGATTCCAATTCTATGAGTTACCTAGACTAATCAGATTCATAGAGACCGAAAGCAGAATGATAGTTGCCAGTGTCTGGAGAGAGGCAGACTGGAGAGTTGTTGTTTGATGGGTACAGAGGTTCAGTTTGGGAGGATAAAAGAAGTTCCGGAGATGGATGGTGGTGATGGTTGCACAGCAGTATGGGTGTTTAGGATCACTGAGCCACACAGCTAAAAATGGTTGAAGTGGTATATTTTGTGTTATGTATATTTTGCCACAATTTAAAAGAATAAGAAAGAAACGAAGCAATTATTCACAGCATTAGTGCACAATATCAGGGGTTATCAAACTCAAACATCCACAGGCCCAGGCAAATTGTGTAAATGAATGAGTGAGCCCTGTGACTTGCAGGATGCACGTCACGCTGGAGGGGGCAGCAGCTCCCCAGCTCAGCCAAGACTGGCCATGTAGGAATGTGGGTAGATTTTTCAAGAAGAGTGAAAATTCTGGATATTTAGGTGAAATCTCTGAATTCTTCAAATTGGCAGCTAATCTATAAAAATTTTTTAAGCCCACAAAACTGTGGGCCAGACAGATTCGACTCTGCTTGCAGGCCTCTAATTTTCTCCCTCCGTGTGGATAGCCCATCTGTATCATCTGGTTTCCTTTCTTCTTTGCAAGCCACTCCCTCCTTCCCCCTCAATAACACATTGTGGCCAAGACAAGCTGTATCTGGATAAGTCCCTTGACTTTCCACTGTGTGCCCATGGAAACCCAACCAGAATATGCCAGAACAGGCAGGATATACTCCACCTGTAACAGGCGGGTACACTGGCGTCAACATGGTGGTGGTTCTAACAGGGGCCATCAGAGATGTGGGGGGCACTTACGTACATATTCTAGCTCCAAACTCCACTAACTCTATCATTTTTTTGTTTACTTTCCTTAATGGAGACCTAGTGAAATAGTCCCTGACTCTCCCATCACACTTGATGCCTTCCATCTCTTCATTTCTGTTTTGAAACTGATCAACTTCCTCACTATATCTGGTGTCCATTCTCATTAGCATATTCAGAAGTCAGATGATATCATGCATATTTCTTGATTTTTGACGACTGTGGAAAATATCAATACATCCCAGTACGTGAGACCTCAGGGTAAAGGGATTTTATGTTATCAGAGTAGTAACAGCCATGTAGATGCTAGAGGTTGCCTGTACTGTATTTCACTTATAAGCCCGATATTGCAACTTGGCAGAAGAACATAGGCAGTTTTCCGCGTTTGCTAGCAGCTTTATTTAAAGGTGGGACATTGCTTGCAAAAGTAGGCCATTTGGAGAGGTGTAGGGAATACATCGCTAATCACCTGCCAGTCTATTTCTTGCTTATACCAAAACTGGTAGCAAAAAAAAGGAGAAATCTGGGCATTTCCTTAGGCGAGGTTTTCTACAATTAATTCTCAGTGACAGCACAGATGTCTCCCGCTTGTGAGAAGCCATCAAAAGGTTCTTTTTGATGTGATATGCTCTCCCAAAGTGGGGAAGCAGAAGTATTGCTTAGATGAACAGATCTGTATTCTCAGAAAATCCTGCTGGTGATGGGAAGGTTGTGGCTCTGTATTCAGTGAGTCTTTCTGCCTGTCTACTCCTGTGGTCCAGCATGGCCTTATGCCCAGTGATTCCTCATTCAGCTGGCAATTTTTTCCAGATAACTTCAGTTTGCCTCTTTGAGAGCGGTGGCAATTTCCTTCCTAATGGTGTGTCGTTTTGTTGACATTTATGAAGGGTTTACTATGTACCAGGCCCTGTACTAGGAGCTGGGATATAATGATGATCTAGTGGGAGAAGCAGAGTCATAAACAGAGGATTATAACTTGTCCGGAGTCTGTGTGAATGGATGCTGCTTTGGTGCTCTGCCCAGGTTCCCTTCCCTTGCCCAGTGTACCCACCCCTGCTGTGTGGGTTGGCTGCCAAAGGCTCATGGGTACCACTCTCCTCCTGAGAGCTGTCCTCAGCTGATGGGGGCTGCTTCTCCTGATCAGTCAGACCCACCCAGGGTAGCCCACAGCCAAAGACTAACTGATCTGGAAAAACAAAAGGCCCAGCCCTGTGGCATCAATGTGGGGAGAAGACACCTCTGTGATGTTAATTGTGTTCCAGAGCGCTCCACTTCCCACCCATCCACCTTGAATCAGGCCAGGGCTTGATTGTACCTGAGACCACAAGAGCTTAAGTTCCATGTGGCTCTTTCCCCTTATCCTGCTTCAGACCCTTACAGGTTTTCTGAAGAGCACTTCTGCAATAAGTCACAGGCCTCAGACTCTGCTTCTAGGAAGCCCAATCTGTGACAGGGTTATGAAGATGATATTTTATAGGAATCTTCATGAAATGTTATATCTTTCTTTGCCTTTTTAAGCAAAGAATCTGAGTATTTAATTTTTCAGGAGAAAATATTTGTGAATCACATATCTGATAAGGGGTTAATATCCAAAATATATACAGAACTAATAGAACACAACAGCAAAAAAACAAAACCAATGTGACTAAAAAATGGGCAGAGGGTCTGAATAGATATTTTTCCAAAGAAGACATACAGATGGCCAACAAGCACATGAAAAGATGCTCAACATCACTAACCATCAGGGAAATGCAAACCAAAACCACAACGAAATATAACTTCACACCTGTTAAAATGGCTATTATCAAAAAGACAAGTGTTGGCCAGTATGTGGAGAAAAGGGAATCCTTGTGCACTATTGGTGGGAATGTAAATAAGTGCAGCGACTATGGAAAACAGTGTGGAGATTCCTCAAAAAATTAAAAATAGAGCTACCATATGATCCAGCAGTCCACCTCTAGGTATTTATCTGAAGAAACAAAAACACTAATTTGGAAAGATACATGCACCCCTATGTTCATTGCAGCATTATTTACAATAGCCAAGATATGGAAACAACCTACATCTCCATTGGCGGATGACTGGATAAAGAAAATGTGGTATGTATATACAATGGAGTACTATTCAGCCATAAAAAAGAATGAAATCTTGACATCTGCAACAACATGGATGGACCTAGAAGGCATTATGCTAAGTGAAATAAGTCAGACAGAGAAAGACAAATACAGTATTATCTCACTTATATGTAGAATTTTAAAAACAAAACAAAAATACCAAGTTCATAAATATAGAGAAACCATTGGTCATTACCAGAGTTGTGGGGGGGGTGGTGCATGGTAGACAAAATGGGTGAAGAGGGTCAAAAGGTACAACTTACAGTTATAAAATAAATGTCATGGGCATGGTGACTATAGTTAATAATACTATATTGCATATTTGAAAGTTGCTAAGAGAGTAGTTTTTAAAAGCACTCATCACAGGAAAAAAAATTTTTTTATAACTATATAGGAACAGACTTATTGTGGTGGTCATTTCACAATATACACAAATATTGATCATTATGTTGTACACCTGAAATTAATATATGTTAAATTGTGCCTCAGTAAAATATATATAAGTATAATTTTGCATATTTTGGAATGACTTCCCCTTTTGTTTCCTCAGTAAAGCGAGGACATTGAATGAGATGCTCTCTCTGCGAAATCTTATGTGTCTTTGACTTTGTAACCACGAGCATCACTTTGGGGATGAAGTGGAGAGAGACAGACCTGGGTTCAAATTCTGACCCCACATCTAACAGCTGAGGGTTCTTGCAAGCTGCTTGGCCTTGCTGAGCAGGCCCTCCTTCATCTGCTGAATGGGAAGTGATATCTATCTCAGCATTGTTGTGAGGACTAATGAAATAATCTATACTGAAGCACATGGTGTAGCACCTAGCAATAAATCATACTGTTATTATTACTAATATTTTACTTCTCTAGTAAAATAGGGACACCTAAATAGGCCTGTAAGACAGCTTGCCCTACACTACATGGTCCCAGACTGCTGTGCTCTCTGAGTTGTTGGATTTGTTTGTTTTTCCTCTGCCTTCAGGCTGTCAACTATCTTGAACAATTCTTTCCTGCATTTGAATTTTCTGACTAATCTGCTATAGATTGGAGAAAACCTCTAACCAGACTTATTAGAATTGACTGGGTTATTATTATTATTATTATTTTATTAAATTTCTTGGCCTGTCTGACTCGTCTCATGGTAAGTTGTAGATGGGCAGCTTTCAACTAGATTGTGGCCTCTTAGAGCTCGAGGACGATGTCTTAATCATCAGTCTCTAACACCTAGTCTAGTGCCAGCAGAACCAATAAATGGGATCTAATAAATTCAAGTTGGAATACACTCTTAATAAGGATTGAAAATAAAATGTAAGTAAAGAGGCTCAAAGTGAGGGCCTAAACCTCTGCTGCAAAGTCAAGGCCATAAATTTTTGTTCTGGATAGTTGAGACTTCTAGGTAAAAGATTTTGAGATTGAAAAAGGTTTTATTACATAAGTGGACACTGTAAGGGGAAAGGAGAGGGTGAATTTTATCTTCCAATTAATGTTAATAGGAGGACTAAAATTCTGAATGTTAAAATTCTGCTTTTCTTTTCCACAATCCCCATGATGGGCACAGTGTCTTAATTCTATGGGTTTTGCAAACAATAGAGAAACCCAAGGGAAAAGCCACATGGTGTTTGTCCACGGTAGCTCCTAATTATCCTCCTGTCATTCTCCTTTGATGTCTTTCTTGTCTGTTTCCCTAAATGACACAGATACTCCCCGCCTGTTTCTGGGCAGAGCTGTTTCTTGCTCTTGGAGAGTCGGACAGGAGCCAGATGAGAGAGAGCTAGGATGCTTAATCAGCTCTCTTTACTGCTCAGGCCATCAGGCAGGGATAGGAGGAGAGACAGTCCCTCTGAGATCAAATTCTACAAAGTACTGCAGTGGTACATTTTGTTCACACAACAATTAAACTGGTTAAACACTGCCTGACCCTGGGATTGCTGGCTGGGGGCCCAGGTTTGGTCTTCTTATCTGTCTAACAGGAGCCTACAAAGCAAGAGTCCTTCTGGACTGCCTTTAGGCCTAGTAAGGAGGTATATTTAGGTATATTTCTTCCTTCTCTTAAAGGCCCAGCAGCTTCTGTGCAAAACTCATCTGGCCATAGCTCAGTGGAAATTGGAGCATCTCCTCTCAGAATCATTACCACACAGATTCCCCAAATCCAGTGGTCCTCAACCTGGCAGCGCATCAGAATCATCCGGGGACCTTTTAAGTGCTGTCTGGTACCCAGGCTGTCCCCCAGACCAGCAACCTCAGAATCTCTGGGGGAGGGACACAAACATCAGTGCAGCCAAGGTTGGAAATGAACTGCCTTGGTTGAAGACCACTGCAGAGAAGGTTAAAAGATTTCAAATGATTGAGCTCAGAGAAGAGGAAAGAGAGATCTTAAGATTCGTGAAGGCCCCAGTGATGTCGTAGAAGAAACTTCTACATGATATCAACTCATGGGGCTTGGTCTCTGGTGCTGCCACCTACTACCTCTAGATCTTGGGAAACTAACTCTGGGCTTCCATTTTCTCATCTATAAAATGGGTTTTGTGCGGTAGATAATACATAGAAAATACCTGTACATAACAGGTATTCAAAAAGTAGTAGTTACTAGACTCACAGAGTTAGAAAACAAACTTATGGTTACCAAAGGGGAAAGACGGTGGGGGGAGCATAAATTAGAAGTTTGGGATTAATATATACACACTACTATATATAAAATAGATAATCAACAAGGACCTAATGTATAGCACAGGGAACTCTACTCAATATTCTGAAATAACCTATATGGGAAAAGAATCTGAAAAAGAATGGATATATATATGTGTATATATATGTGAATCACTTTGCTGTACACTTGAAACTAACACAACATTGTAAATCAACTATACTCCAATATAAAATAAAAATTGAATTAAGAAAATAAAAGGAGACAATAAGAGGATATATATATTTTAAAAAGTAGTAGTTATTATTAACACAGGCAGTGCTTCCTTAGCCAGGTTGAGAACCATTTTCTTGGTTGTCTTTTCTCCACTTGCAAGCCTTTCCCCATTTAAGTTGAGAAGGAAGATTAGAAGAAATTTAAATTGTTAAAGTTGCTATTCTAGATGACTTCTTTTTTGCTATATACTTTTTTACATTATTTTCCAATCGAACTAGTTAACAAAGTCTTTTCATATGTTCATAGGCAGTTAGTTATTCTTTCACGGCATGACAGGTAATTAATTTTCACAGTTCATTTAAATGACAGAAAAAATAAACCTATGTAGAGGTTACAGAAATTGTGGTTGGACTTTTCCTTGCTTTTCTGGTCCTGGTTATACCCTCTTTCAGTCAATCACATACCCACCAAAGATACCTTCATAGCGTTCCACTCAAAGGATGTGAAGTTAATATAAATACCGCCTGCTAAGTTTGCTGTGAAACCTTTAACCAAAATTAGTTTAACTCAGGGTGTCTTCTGGGTTTGTTTTTGTTAATTCTGAGGATTGTGTTTCAAAAATTGAGAGGTGTATTTCCTAATTTTGAAACGCTATATGGAATTGCACAGTTGTAACTTCCTCAGATGTATACACAGTCCCATGAAGTTTTCAGAGGACACTTTTGTATAAATTAAGATGCTAGAATTAAGCATGGTCTGTGGTCACGCACAAAATTTGGTACTCATCTAAACTTAGTGGCATAAGTAACATTAATTAAAATCTTATTATATGCCTGGAACTGTGCTAAGTATTTTACATGCATTATCTCATTTAATTCTTTCAGCAACCCTGTGAAATAATAATATAATAATAAATATATATTATATTATTATAACTATATATATATTATTATAACAATCCTGAGTTTATAGCTAAAGACATTGAGACCCAGAAAGTTGATTTATTCAAGATCAAGTGGAGAACTGGGATACAAACCAATATCCATCTGATGCTAAAGACTTCACTTTAAAAAACAAAAAGCTTTATTGAGATATGATTAACATACCATACAATCCAACCACTTAAAGCATACAGTTCAATGGCTTTTACCAGAGTTGTGTATTCCTCACAACAATAAATTTTAGAACATTCTCATCAATTCAAAAAGAAACTCTATCAATTAACGAATGGATAAAAAATGTGTGACGGGGGCTTCCCTGGTGGTGCAGTGGTTGAGAGTCCGCCTGCCGATGCAGGGAACACGGGTTCGTGTCCCCGTCCGGGAAGATCCCACATACCACGGACCGGCTGGGCCCGTGAGCCATGGCCGCTGAGCCTGCGCGTCCGGAGCCTGTGCTCACCGCAAAAAAAAAAAAAAAAAAAAATCCGCCTGCCAGTGCAGGGGACACAGTTCGATCCCTGGCCTGGGGAGATCCCACATGCCGCGGAGCAACTAAGCCAGTGCACCACAACTACCGAGCCTGCGCTCTAGAGCCCGCGAGCCACAACTACTGAAGCCCGCATGCCACAACTACTGGGCCTGCACTCTAGAGCCCACGAGCCACAACTACTGAAGCCCACGTGCCTAGAGCCCATGCTCCACAACAAGAGAAGCCACCAC
>NC_041217.1:39640056-39708268 GCF_002837175.3 Physeter macrocephalus
GCCCGCGCACTGCAACAAAGAGTAGCCCCCCCTCGCCACAACTAGAGAAAGCCCATGCACAGCAACGAAGACCCAATGCAGCCAAAAATAAATAAATAAATAAATTTAATTTTTAAAAAAATGTGTGTCATATCCATACAATAGAATGTTATTAGGGGAAAAAAAAGAAATGAAGTTCTGATATAAAAGATTTTTTTCTTTTGATTCTGCTTTTGGTGTCATATCTAAGAAACCATTGTCTGACCATAGTTAACAATACTGTATTATACCCTTGATAGTTGGTAAGAGTAGATTTTAAATGTTATCACCACCCACACGCACAAAAGGAAAGATAATTAATGTGAGGTGATGGAAGTCTTAACTAACCTTATTGTGGTAATCATTTTGCAATTTATACATGTATTAAGTCACCTGTACACCTTAAACTTACGTATGTTATATATCAACTATATCTCAACAAAGCTGAAAAAAAAAAGAAAGAAACCATAGCCAAGAAGATTTGCGCCTATGTTTTCTTTTAAGAGTTTTTTTTCTTTTATTAAATTTATTTTTTATTGAATAGTTTTAGTTCTTATATTTAGGTCCAAAGCTTTTACTCTTAGCCACTACACTTTACTGTTTTGTGTGTGAATAGACAAAAATATGTCTACAACCCATGGAGGAGGGGGTAGAAAGAATGAGGCAACTGAGTAATTGGAAGGTAAAGTTATCTCTGGATTTTAATGATCTGCGCTTGTCCATGCCAACTATGCTTATAATTAAGAATTAAATCACTTGGTCATGTCCTGAGTATATTTTAAAATCTTGTTTACAAAAAGCACTATGCATTCCCATTTCCATGACCCTGGGTCCTCATGCCTCCCAAGACTGTGTTGATAATCTTCGAAGTAGAGCAAGTTCCTCTCCTATAAAACCCATTACCCTTTATTGAAATCAGTTGCATGTTAATTTATTAGGCTATAAGAGAGAGACTGTGCCTTTCCTTTTCACCATCGTGCCCTCGGTGCCTAGCATAGTGCCTGGCACCTGTTAGGGGCTCCACACATCCCTGTGGAAAGGAAGGCTGCATGGGCTCCTCATCTCTAAACACTTCAGCTGGACCAAACCAGCTTTACAGTCTGCTGCCAAGTTAATATTCCAAACACTGCTCTGATCATTTCACCCCTGGCTCAAAATCCTTAAGGGACTCTCCATTGCCTTCTGAGAAGCCTAGCTCCTTAGCCTGGCATTCAAGCAAGGTCTGTCTCTGGCTCTACCAGTCTTCCCTTCACCTGACCTTTCAGTACTCCAAGGCATCTTTGGAGCTAGTCAGACCTAGAGTGAAATCCTGTCACTGCCACGTGTTAACTGCTTGACTAGAGCCACAAGTTGTTTAAACCCTAGAAGCCTTAGTTTTCTCACCTTTGAAATGGGAGTGCTGATACTCACTTTACAGAGGTAGTTGCAGTGGGTTACAAATAATACATTTAAGCATCTGGAATATTGCAGGGACTTAACATATGAGAGTGGTCATTTGCTCCTGTCATAGGGTTACTAGATTTAGCAAATAAAAATACAGGATACCCAGTTAAATCAGAATTTCAGATAAATGACCGAAATTTTCTAGAATAAGTAATCCTAAATATTCAAATTTAACTGAGCGTTCTGTATCTTATCTGTCCAACCCCGATGTGTGGTTTATCAACCACACCCCAGTCTGCAAACACGGATCTACTTTGTCTCTGCTTGAATGCCCTCCACTCTGCTTTGTCAAAATCTGCCACCCATTTGAAGGGCTGGCTCAAACACCTCCTCTCTCCAGAAGTCTTCTCTGGCACCCTTAGAGAGTTATGCTTTCTTCTTCCTCTCCGCTCCCAAAGTGCAAATAGCACACTGATCATGTGTCATTTACATGCTTCCTTCTACTCTGGACATGTATGTCCTGTGCCTTATTCCCCCAGAGCCTGGAAGCTTCCTGAGCCCACAAACCAGACCTGGTATGCCACCTCATGCTTTACACTCAAAGGTGCCCCATAGCTATTTGTTAAATGAAAAAAATGAGACTCGATTGTCCTAAATCAGAGCTACTTTCATTTTCAGAGTAGATTTCCCCTTTTAAATCCTGGAATCTGGGCATCACTGGCATATGGGGCTTTTAAGAGACTTTACTGAAATCTTCCAATTTAGGATAAAGGGGAGAAATGTTAATCTTTTTCTTCTCTGGACAAGGAAATGAGAGTTTATGAAAAAGAAAAAAAAAAAGACAGAATTGGCAAACCACTGGTTACAAAATAAAATAATTACAGCGTTAAAGGAAAACGTCTCCATGTGAACAAAGTTCTCTTTTCTTGCGTACACAGGCAGACAGATGTATTCCAGCATCTGTCTGAGTAGGTTTGCACTGAAAAGAGGAAAAATGAAATCCCCGGGGCACTATTTGCCAAGGGATTTGCTCCCCTTCTTTGTCTGTTCTGACTAATCCCAGAGTGGCTGAGAGCTGCTCATTTTGTCTCTGGGTTCAGGCAGAAGGGAGAAATATTTTCCAAAAGAGCCCATGAGATGGCTGGGCTCCCTGAGACAGGATTTGGGGAAGGACAAAGGAATCGTGTGGGTATTTTGTGAAGGGTGTCTGGATTGGGGGCCTGTCATTTGGAAGGCATCTGCTCCTGCCATTTGCAAATCTTAAGTAATCCTCTATCGACAGCCGCCTGGGGCTCCTTCCTGCCCACTTAGACTGTCCCTCCCTGCAGTGCCCTCTGATGTCAGGCCCCCTATTTTACTGCTCTAATTCAATGGCTTCTTATTGGAGGCTCTGCCTGGCTAATGGCTTCTTCCCAACTGCAGAGCTGACATTTACTTACTTGATTTCCACCCCTCCCTGTCCTCTCTGGCCTCCTTTGTGAGTAGAGCTTAAATCAGGTAGGATTTCAGATCCAGCACCTTTTTATATTCCAGTTTGGGCCTCCTTTTTTGGGAAGAGGAGGGTGGCTAAGTTGAGAAGAGTCTTGGAAATAGACCCTGGGCTGATCAATCCTGACACCTGCAGATAAACCCAGCTTTGTGACTTACCTGTATCCCAGAACCCCATCTGGTTCTGGGCTACCTTCCTTTGTTTGCTCTTTAACCTGGACCCCAGCCTGATAATTTCAACTGGAACACGCGTTCTTTTTTTTTTTTTTTGCGGTACGCGGGCCTCTCGCTGCCGTGGCCTCTCCTGTTGCGGGGCACAGTGTCCTCTTGTTTTCTCTGGTTACCCACGTGCCTGCCTCTTCAAGTTCCTTAGGAATAAGGACATTTCCTTTTTCTTTTTTTTTTTTTTTTTTTTTTTTTGCGGTACGCGGGCCTCTCGCTGCCGTGGCCTCTCCTGTTGCGGAGCACAGGCTCCGGATGCGCAGGCTCAGCGGCCATGGCTCACGGGCCCAGCCGCTCCGCGGCATGTGGGATCCTCCCGGACCGGGGCACGAACCCACGTCCCCTGCACCGGCAGGCGGACTCTCAACCACTGCGCCACCAGGGAAGCCCGGCACACGCTTTCTTTAGTTCATCACCTAACATCAGACCCCTGCCAAAAGAACCGTTGCTCATTTTCATCATTGGAAATGTTCCGGGCTGAACATTAGACCCTCTCGTCACTAGGATTTCACATTCAGAACTGCAATTTAGGGCTATGATCTTCTTAATGGCTATCTTAGCTGTCACAATCCCAACTCATCCCCTTCTCTTCCCTGTCCGTAGATGTGAGCAGCTTTGGAGAGATGAGGGAAGTAATCCTGAAAGGATTTCACATTTGAAACATCTTCACCGTATCATCTTCTTTGCATTTGTCTCTCTCTCAGTCTTGTATCCCCAAACAATACAGAGAAGGAAGAAGAGCCAGTATCCCCGAACATTTGCTCAGAATGGATAGCCACAGATTGAGTTTAAAATTATTCTCAGATTATGGATTATGGGATGTATTTATTTATAGGCATCACTCCATAGGACAAACAAACAAGGAAGCTCCCCTTTAGTCTGGGGCCGTTTGGCAGCACGGCTTCCATCTCCAGCACCGCCCGAGCAGCTATCGTTCAGGCAAGCTGTTTGCTCGCAGTCTATCATCCGTCCCCAGGGATCAGTTTTACTTGATTCTTAATTATATTCTACTTTCCACCCCCTCCAGTCCCTTTACACATGTGCCCGTGTGCTCACACATGCATATACACACACAATTCCTCTTTAATTGGGCTGCAGCAATCCCTCTCAGGCGCTTCTAATGTGGCAGACAGTTCATTCTTGGGCTGCTCTAATGGACAGCTGTCTCCCCGGGCCAATGCTTCATTAGGTGTGACAGCCTGCAGCCAATAGTCACCATGCCACTCTGCTCAGGGGCTCAGGTGCAGCTCAGGAGGGGGTTTGGGAGACAAAGGGCAGAGGCAGTGGTGCTGTGATGGCCCCTGGAGCAGATGTATAAAGCAAACTGGAGTGCAAGTTCACTTTCTTACACCAGGTTATGAAATTAGAGGCTGGGTTAATAAAGGAAACTCGGTTACCCAGGTGTTGCCGCTGTAACCGAGAGATTGACGTTCAAGCCTCAGGAAATATCCAGAATAGCTGAGTCTTCATAGGCGGCCCACTACCTGCAAAATCAATGTGGCCTGTGTACGAGCATCTCCTCCCTGTGCAATCCCCCTCTTTTACTTCTAGCATTCACTCTTTCTTTCCTGTCTTTGTGGGGAGAGGTCAGGGAATAAGAATATCTCCTATGTTCTAGACACTTATTACTGATATACTTGTTTATATAAACATATAAAAATCAGAGTGTCAGGCTTCCCTGGTGGTGCAGTGGTTGAGAGTCCGCCTGCCGGTGCAGGGGACGTGGGTTCGTGCCCCGGTCCGGGAAGATCCCACATGCCACGGAGCGGCTGGGCCCGTGAGCCATGGCCGCTGAGCCTGCACATCCGGAGCCTGTGCTCCGCAACGGGAGAGGCCACGGCAGCGAGAGGCCCGCGTACCGCAAAAAAAAAAAAAAAAAAAAAAAAAAAATCAGAGTGTCGTTTACATACAATAAAATCCACAGTTTGATGGGTTTTGACAAATGCATATACCCTGATAACCACCACGCCATAAAGTATAATCTTATAACCCTCACATTTAATCCCCGTGAGATAGATTGGTGTTGTTGGCTGGCTTTTATAGCTGCAGAAACAGAGGACCAGAACGATTAATAACAGTAGCAATAAGAATGGTAAACACCAAGGGCTGGGCACTGTTCTATGTACTTTACACACATATTACCTCACTTAATCCTCTCCACAATCCCATTAGTCCCATTTTACAGATGAAGAAACTTGTCCAAAGTCTCACAGCTGAATAATTGGAGTGGGATTTCTGGTGCTCAGTTGACATTCTTACCTCAGAGAATTAAAAAATGTTCCCCTAGTTAGATTTTCTTTTACTCCAGAGAGACAATCCCCCCAAAACAGAACTCAGAGTCATAGAATGGAGAAGCCACACGTACCACATCTCTGCCATTCCCCTCACTGGCTTTCTTTAAGTTCTGGACAGTCTGCTCTAACCTCATGGACAGAGGAGATGGGTCTTAAAATGCAGCCTTGTTTGGTTACCCCTTGAAACCCTGCACTTTTCATCTAAGGTATTTCTGTGAGCCAACGCCTCAAGCAAAGTGATCCAAATTGCCCTAAAATGTTGGGCGTGAACTGGTAGAATGTGTCTAGCTTTGCTAGCAGTACTGAGCTTTTTGAGGGAGCTGCTCTCTCCCTCTCTGAACGCTGATGCCCACTCTTTGCACTGAAGGACAAAGGTGTGGGGTGGCTATTTGGGACTCTAACACCAAAAGGTCAACCCACGCCTCTGCCTTTTACTCACAGCCCCAGCACCTCAGAACAGGGAAACCGGCAATGGGCTGAAGTAGACATTTGCTCTTTGCATAAAAGCCCTGGCAGTGAGGCTAAGGACGGCCCCTTTCTCTCTTCCCTCCTTTCTCTCCCATCTGGCAGAGGAGTCCGGCTCCCTAAATCTTTTTGTTGGTTAGTTTCCATGGCAGTTATTGTCTGTGTGTGTGAACATGTCCACCCCCTCACCCTCTCTCCCTACAGAGCAGGCCCTCACAGCTGAGGCTCAGTAGAGAGAGAGGCAGGCAAAGCCGCCAGGGCTCTGCAAGCAGGCTGAGATCCTCTTGGTGGGGGGATCACGCCTCCTGAGCTCAGAGACCCCCGAGCTTCCGTGCATTCAGGATGGGGCCCCCTGCGTAGGGTCTGGCTGCATCCCAGTTCATCAGTGGGATCCTGGAGACACTGTAGTCCCTGCCCCCAGCCTGCTCCTAGGAGGAGCCTCGAGCCGACCCCTACCGGGTCCTCTCCAGCACCCCCTCCTCCTTTGTCTTTGGCAGATGATCACCTGATGTCTTTTCCCCTGGTCAGGTAAGTTTTATTTCAATCCATGTATGCAGAGTGTCACCTTGGCATTCCCAGTGCCTGCTGCTGGGGAGACAGGTAGCAGTGTTAGAGACAGACTGGCATGCGATTGGGAAGGGTGAGGGTCTCTAAGTGCCTTTCTTCCTCAGCTCGGCCACTCTGGCTTTGCAGTTAGTTTCCTTCCCAGCTGGTTCTAACCTAATTAACTTCCAAGATCACTGTCTTGGGCACAGACTGACCAACACGCAGCCAACATCCAGAACTTCTAGTTCTGGTCTGAATTAAGCTCAACTTATTGAATATGAACTATGTACAAATTGCTGTGCTTGGCTTCAAAGGAATTGCAAGAATGACACACAACAGCGGTTCCCACCTTCAAAATGCTTACCACCTGGTAAGACAAATAGAACCTCTACACAAATGGTATGTGGACTCTGGGGTCAGACAATCTTGGTTTCACACCCTATTCTGGCTCTGTGACCTTGAGCAGGTCACTTAACCTCTCTAAGTCTCAGTTTCCTCATCTGCAAAATGGGGATAATAGTGCCTACCTTATAGGCTAAATTATACACACACATATATATAAAACTTAGATCTGTTCATGACATTAATAATCACCATATATTTGTTAACTATTATTATTAAACTCATATGAAATTTAAATTATATAAAATATGTAAAGAATTTGGAATAGTGCTCTGAATATCAGTGGTGGTTATTATCATGGAAGCCAGTTGTAAGTGCTCACACAGTTACAGATAAAGTTCTAGGAAACATGAGAAGATTGCTCTTGCCTGCCAGGATCATGCAAGGCTCCTGGGAGGAGGTGGCATTGAGTTTGAGCACTGAAGAGGGAATAGGATTTCAACAAGCAGGGATGCATAAATGTAGCAGAGAGCACCAAGCCATGCTGCGGCACTAAGAAATGAGAGTTCTATTGGGTGTCAGCTCTAGAGCAGTTTGGCTGGAGACCAGGCACCGAGCCTGGCCGAGAGGCTGAGCTGGACTTTGGGCCCCAGCACCTTGAGGACAAGGGCCAAGTTTGGGGTATGACACTGTGAGTACCGGAGTAACTAGCCCAGCCCCGGGAGGAGGGAGAGTGTGACACTTGAAAGAGATTCAGGCTGGGAACCCCAAGACCAAGGTTCAGGTCCTGGCTGAGCTTCCATTTGAACTGAGTGCTCTGAGGCTCATGTCTTCTCCTCGTCTGGGTTTGTTTTCTCACCTGTGAGATGGGAATAATAAAACTTGGTACACCTCTCAATTTTGTTATAATTATTAACCATGGCATATGAATGTGAAAGTATAAATCAATACGTAAAATGCAAAGTACTATTCTTCAAGATAAAGAATAATTAGTGTATCATCTGCACAGCTCTGGGGGAAATGCAGAAGAATAAATCATTTAACAAGGAGACATGAAAATCATCTAGCATAACACCTGACTCATAACAGTAGTTGAATGAATGATCTCTCCCATAACTGACTGATTGGTTAACTTATTCATTCATTAATTCAACAAGTATTCCTGGAGTCTCCACTGCATGCCAGGCTTTAGGCTTGGTGATGGGAGAGAGTGGTATATAAGAGAGGCACAGACCCTGCCCTGAGACCCTTGTAAGCAATTCAGGGAACTGGCAACCTGAGGACGTCTCTCTGCCCCATACTAGCAGCTTCCATCCTGCTGGCCATCTTCTAGTTTCTTTCAAGGATTATTGCTACTGGACATTTATTTTATTTATTTTTAAATCAGTGTTCTTTTTCTAAAAAAATTAATTTGTCTTATTTACTTTTGGCTGCGCTGGGTCTTCGTTGCTGCGCAGGGGCTTTCTCTAGTTGCGGTGAGCAGGGCCTACTCTTCACTGCGGTGCGCAGGCTTCTCATTGCAGTGGCTTCTCTCGTTGCAGAGGACAGGCTCTAGGCACAGAGGCTTCAGTAGTTGTGTTACACAGGCTCTAGAGCACAGGCTCAGTAGTTGTGGCGCATGGGCTTAGTTGCTCCGCAGCATGGGAGATCTCTGCAGACCAGAGCTCGAACCCGCATCTCTCCTGCATTGGCAGGCAGATTTTTAACCACCGCGCCACAAGAGAAGCCGCTGGATGTTTCTTTTTTATTGATTTTGGGCTCCTAAGACACACACCCCTCCGTGGGTCTTGAGAACGCCTCCTCTCTGCCCTCTGCTGGTGGAGAGTTGTAAGCGCTTTGCAATAAACAGCTCAATGTTCATTACTTGTAAATACCATGCATTCCTGCTGCCTTCCATCACCCCTGAGATGAACTGAAATGCTTTAATATTTAAAAAGGAATGAATTTGTAATTAGCACCTTAACTGTTATATCTGAGCCATTCCGGAGGTTTTCTATTTAAATGCAAATTGAATCTTCCCGAAGGAAAGCTAATAAGCGATGAAAGTAGATAGCAAGGGATGAGGAAGCAGGAGAGAGGTGGTGCTGACGCGGAGCTGTCACCGTTGTGTTGTTGACCTGCTGCCTGCGGCCCACACTGCCCACACCCATAGACCAGGCCCTGAGGCTAAGGGAGCCTGAGGTGGGGTTTGGGTCCCTGGAGCCTACTGTTTGCCGGGATGCCCAAATCAGCAGCCATTTGGGTGGGTCCTCCCTGGGCTGCTGCAAGTTATCTTAGCATCATGGTGGCCTGGAGAAGATATTGGCTTTGGAAGAAGGTATTTTCAGACAGAACTGGGTTTGAATCCAGAGTCCTCTTCCAATTAGCCGTAAGAGCTTGGGCGAGTTTCCGAATTCCTCTGAGCCTCCATGCCTTCATAATGTAAGCAGCCGCTCCTCTCAAGATTGCCGTAAAGATTATGTGATAAACAGAGAAAACGTGCCAGGTATACAGTAGGTGCCCAGCAAATGTTAGTTTCCTTCCATTGTCATAAGATATTGCTATGCAAACTTAACACGTCAAGGTAAGCAAGAAGCAGGCTGTCCAGAAAAAGGTGGTATACCTCTATTTCCCTTTAAAGTGGCGTAAGTCGGGGGGCGGGGCACAAACGTTTTCTGTAAAGGACCAGGTAGGAAATATTTCACACTTTTCGGGCCACACGCTCTCTATTGCAACTATTCCACTCCACCATTGTAGTGGGAAAGCAGCCACAGACAGCACATAAACGAATGAGTGAATGAGCATGGCTGTGTTCCAATATAACCTTATTTATAGATGATGAAATGTGAATTTCACATAATTTTCACATATCACAAAATATTTTTCTTTGGATTTTTTTCCAACGATTTAAAAATGTAAAAACCGTTCTTAGATCACATGCTATACAAAAACAGGTGGAGGGCTGGATTTGGCCCACGAGTCACGTTTGCTCACCCCTGCCCTAAAGTATTACAAGAGGCCTTCACCTAAGATTTGGGAGACTCTGCACCAAGGAACCTCTCAGAACATAACTCCTGAGGCTGGGGCCACAGGGGAGGGATGTCACCCAAGGAAGAAAATAGCCCTCTGGGTCAGGACTTCCAAGGACTAAAGGATGCACAGGATCCCTGGTGATGGTCTCTGCTGGGGTGGCAGCCATTGGGTCAAGGCATGAATAGAGGTGTCATTCTACTTCTTGCCTGGTGATGTCCAGGAAGGACTGAGGGCTCGTGGGCGCTGAGCAGGCAGCCATCTCCTGGTGACAGGCTAGGGATGGGTGCTCAAGGGCTGTATCCTCAACTGGGAAAGCAGTGCAAGCTCCCTGGGCTCCTCAGACCTTCCAGGGGCACACCTGCTGAGGACAGGCCGGACCTCTGATTCACCCAAGGCTCGGCCTGTTTCTCCCCTTTCCTGGGCTCTCTTACATCTATTGTTAAACACACACACACACACATAAACACACACACACACATACACACACACACACACACAAAGCCCACTTGCAGCCAACCTGTCATGCCTTTCCCCCTTCTCTCTGTCTCTAGCACAGAGAGAACACAGGTCACTACACCAGAGGGCAACTTTGCTGCTGAGGCAGACTGCCGGTCTCCCATGGGAGGAAGGGTTAAAGCAGGGGAATGGATGATGCCAGCTCCGCAGTCCCCAGCCCTTCCTCTTTAATGTGCCTCTGCCTGGTCCCTTCTCCAGAACCTCTGGGGAGGAGGGCGTGTGTGTGTGTCTGTGTGTCTGTGTGTGTGTGTGTGTGTGTGTGTGAGAGATATGACGCACCAGAGGACGGTCTCCCATGGGAGGAAGGGTTAAAGCAGGGGAATGGATGATGCCAGCTCCGCAGTCCCCAGCCCTTCCTCTTTAATGTGCCTCTGCCTGGTCCCTTCTCCAGAACCTCTGGGGGGGAGGGCGTGTGTGTGTGTCTGTGTGTCTGTGTATGTGTGTGTGTGTGTGTGTGTGTGTGAGATATGACGCACCAGAGGACAAGGGGGAGAGGTGAGAGAGACAGTGCCAGAGGGAAAACCACCCTGTACGTCTAGAAAGGTCCCAGCCAGGGTGGACAGACACCTCTTTCCAGCTGGAGGATGAGCCAGACCTGCTTCTCTGGCACCCATGGAGGATCGTGGGCTCCCAGAGGTGGAGGTGAGCAGAGCCACAGGCTGGAGAGTGAGGCTGCTCTGTTAGAAGCTGCCCGAGGCCTGGCAGGAAGAGAGAGGCAAAGAGGGCTGGGACCTCTGAGGGTAACTGCTCTCAGTTCCTGGCTCTCTAGAGGCCCCAGACTGAGTGTCATCTCACACCAGTCCAACTTGCGGGTCCCCCTCCTCCTCCTCCCAGCCCCGTAAAAGGGCCTGGAGCCTTGGATCCCACGGCACATCAGGTTCAGCCAAAATCTTCTGCTAACAGGGAGGCAGGGAAGGAGAGTCAGGCCATGAGAAGCCCTCCTCCTAATGTAAGCAGTGATGATCAAAAGAAAACCAGTAAGTGTGATTTACCAGGTGAGCAATACCCACCCGCAAACAAGGGGACTCTCCAGGGAATACGCCAGGACAAAGATGAGACAGCAGCCTTGCAGCCTGAGCTTTTGTCCTCCGGATGAGACAGCTTTGCTGGGAATTGGGGCCCGTGCAGGAGGTGAGCAGGTGAGGCTTTTGTTTGAGGAAGGCCTTATTCCTGGGCCTCAGAGCTCTGTGGACTGGGCTGTGTGTCCACCACCCTGCTCACTCAGAGCCTGTCAGCAGGAGAGCCAGCCCCCCCGACCTTGCCCCCTAAGTGCACACACGCAGGCACCATCCATGACACGTAGGCTGGCCCATCTGCCAATCAATCTTCCTTGCCGATTTCCCAGCTGGAGCAGCGGGGCTGGTGTGTAAATCATTCAGAGCCCTCTCTCAGCTCTGCCAGGACATGGAGCTCTTTTTAATTAAGAAGAATGGAGGGTGATGTTGGCTCTGGAGATGGCGGTATTAACTTAGTAATGGGCATTTAAAGAGCTGTGTTTGAGAGCCCTGCTGCTGCCTTCCCTAGCCTACAGCCTCTTGCTCCTCTGCAGAGCCACCCAGACCCCCGTCAAGGCTCTGCTATCCTCTACATTAGAAGGGGTAGAGGATAAGCGACCCCCCCTCCCAGGGACCAGCCAGGCCCTGGCCTGGTGACCTGGGACAAACGGGCCCATTTTTGCTTTTAGAGGAAGGGCCAGAACTGGGATGACTTGAGCCCTGAGTCCTCTGCCTCCTGTTCTTGCAACTTGTGGGAGGGCAACAGGCACCCCGGAAATGTCAGGGCCCAGCAGGAAGCATGATTAGACTTCCAGGTGGGTGCTCAGGGTCTACAAGAAGGCAGCCCATTAGCCATAGCTGCAGCTATCACAGGTCCCTGTGTCCCCGGCTGAGCTGGGGGAAAATGCAGGTGGTGGCAACAACAGCGCCAGGGGAAGGCCCCCAGTAAAGTCCCTTCCGGTGACAGAACCTTGGGTAGTGGTCAGTGCGTACGAGAGTCGGTGAGGCCAGACCTCTGTGTGTTTGCACCGCTCGGAAGAATGTGAGGATGTCCATTCTGGAAACTGCTGCTTTGTCACTATGGTTAAACGATTCTTTCTCTAGGGCTTGCCACCCTGCACGCCCTCTGTGGAAGAACACTCCAGCTGGGAGAGACCTCAGGCTGCCGTCTTCTTCCTCTTCTTTCTAATTTTACAGACGCCAGAATGGATATGATTCGCCCAGAGGTGCACAGCCCGGTTATGACAAAACAATGGGCTGGAACAAAGGTTTCCTGACTTGCAGTCCTGTGCCTTTCCTGTTTCCAGTACCTCCCAGGGGAGGTGACACCATGGTCTCTCACCTCACCTCCTGCTGGTGTTTTAATTTTCTGATGCTCCCAGGCAGGAAATTCTTCCTTTTTTATAACCCAGATCCTCAGGCTTTATTATAAGCCCCATTTCCTCTTGCAATTTCCTCAATAAACAGAGAAGTCGCCAAGGTCTTTCAGAGAAGGTTTCTCTTCCTGCTGTCATTGTCATCTTATGCATTAAACACAAGAGCATGTGCTTCCCAATTCTTTCTTCTAAATCGTGCATTTTGTGAGTCTGAAAATCAAGATGACCACCCCCCACCCCGCCCTGCCAATCCCTTACCTGTGATCCATTTACACTTAGGTAAAATGTCCCAATTTTACCTAAATAGGCAGAAGTTGCTCGCAGGTGGACAGATGCATTTAAAACTGATACCCAGTAAGTGCCTCTAGGCTCCAGGCTCTATGCTGTGTGCTCTGTGCTATACTCTGGAGTAGGTGGAGGGAGCAAGGTGGGTACTGGAAGGAGTGTGGCTAATGCAACTCTCTAATCAAGGCTACATGGTCAGGAGGGGAAGCCCTGTTGTCTGAGGCCATCCTGTGGGACCTCAGACTGACACCCTAAGGGTGGCAGTGCCATATGAACAGATGCAGATTATGGTTGTGACTGCTGGCACCTGTGTTGCACCAGCTCCAATCAAGTCCTCTTGAGCCCTAAATCCTTCCTCTGGGCTGATGTCAGGACTGGGCAGGGGGGGCTCTAATGAGGCTTTTTCATGTTGGGGGAGGAATCTACCCTTCCCTTGGTCTGCTGGCAGCCTCAGTCCTAATTGCATGAGTCACCTTCCCTCCCCAGCCCCTGAATACCAGAAGCCCAAGCTTCTGGTGAGGAATAAGAATGTGATTATCTAAAGGAGGGGCACCAGCTGTTCTCCAGATCACAATGCTGTTGAGGCTGCAGTGGAAGGAATTCCAGTTAGCTAGGAGGAAATATCCTGTTCAAGACATAGGCCCAGAAATGGTTGGATACAGGAGGGTGTGGGCCCTGGTAACGTGCCTACCTCCTGAGATTGGCACGTGCCATTGGACACACCGCCTGGAGTACACAGAAAGTCAGAGGTATGGAAACCTGCCGTCACAAAGGGAGGAAAGCTCTACTCTTTATAGAGGACCTACTGCCTGCCCAGGAGCCACGCCTGGCATCTCGTTCCCCCCATAATGCGAGAAAGTAGATTTTCTTCTTCCCTTTTTCACAGATGAGGAACTGAGCTTCAGGATGTAAGTGATTTATTCATGGTCACACAGCCAGGGGACGGCTGAGCCAGGATTCAAGCGTCTGTCTGATTCCAGAGTCCACACACCTTGCCACTGCCCTGTGACTGTGGGGCACTGCAGAGAGAGAACTACACAGGGGAGGTGACCCAGCCTCAGGGGGCTCCAGGTGCGCCCCTCCCCCAGGGTGGTACCCACAGAGGACGTTCCACGGTATCCACTGACAGGAGGGTAAACTCTATTTCTGAGGAGGGAGAAAGGAGCTACTGTAGAATTTAATAGCTAAACAACCCCTCTTTCCCCACCCCCACCCCAGTGTGCTCTACACTCGGAATCCCACCAGTCCCTTGAGGCCCTACACACAGACACTCCATCCATAGTCTGCCACACTGGGAATCTGCCTAGTTTACTGGGAAGAGACTGTCACCTCACCACACCCTCAGCTTCCCCAAAACCTACCACAGAGTTCAGTGAAGGCTGGCCCCTGAATAGCTAATAAACTCAATCAATGCTGAGTCAGACTGTGCATTTTCATGTATGTAAATTAGGCCTTAATAAACCCAAATTGAGACTTAAAAAAAAATATCAAGTATTTCTGGGGCTGAGCACCCCTTCAACCAATTTGACTGATGCATTAATATCACAATAATTAAGACTCCAAAGTACCAAAGGCTTCATCTTTAGAGGCTTTCATGAACTTTCCTCTCCCCACTTTCCTACCTTCCCAGTACCATCTTGTAACCAAGGCAAAAACTCAAACACTTCCTAAGAGAGAAGAGAAACCCAGACCCGACGCAACACAAGGTCTTAAAGCAGGATTTAGGCTTGACATGAGGAAGAACTTCCTGACGGGGAAAGTGGTTACCCACTGGAACGAGCTGGTGAAGAATTAAAGGGGGTCACTGGACTCCCCACCTCTGCTTGGCACTCCACAAATCTTCAGCTTGGTGCACTCAGCCCAGGCATGGAAACGGCAGGTGACTCAGGGAATCTTAAGTGGTGGTTGCTAGGTTACAAGCTTCCTCAACGTGCATTCAGTGTAAAGACTAAAGGATGTCACCTGCCTGGGAGGAAGAGCTATGGGGGAATGAGTGGGGGAGATGGAGAAAAGCCAGGACTTCCAAAACAAGGAATTAGGCCATGGCCTGGAAGGCATCCTGTTCTTAGTACTTTTCCAAGGGTCTGAGTCCCATTGTCCTCACAGAGGGGGTTGCTTGCAGGACGTGAACATTAGGTTAGAATGGGGCCTATTCTGGGCCTGGATTCTAGTCCTTTCCCAGCTATGCTGCCTGGCACAGACAGTATGGCAATGGGGAGAGGACAGTCACTGAAACCTTTGAGGTCTGGGCTCCTTCCTTCACTGTAATTGGACAGAAAGCCAGGTGAGAGTAGTGAAGTTTGATGTCCTTAATAATGCACAATTCTTTCATTTGTGATTTAATTACGATAAAGCGAAAGAGCACTGGATTTGGAATTCACAAACTAGACCCACCTTGAACGGCTCACATGGTCATAAGTCAGTTACTTCATCTCATTAAGTCTCAGAGTCCTCATCTGTAAAAAAGGGTGCTAATACCTGCCTGACAACCTTTCCTAGGGTTTTTAAGATTACGAGAAAGTGGATGTGCGAGGGCTTAGTTTAGCTCAAGTTATGCAAACATAAAGTAGTATGAACTTTATATACCTGCTCACTGAGCTGTCCCAGCTGGGGTGGGTGGAGGCACAAGAAGCCTTGCCTCACTGCTTTGGGAGAAGGCTCCGTGGGCAAGAGAGGCTGAACGTGGACCCTCAACAAGCCCCTCTGAGGAATGCGTATGGCTTTCAATCCTCCCGATCACCGTGTCGTGATTTTGTGAAGACAGTTTAAATTGATGGCTGAGGGTTTGTTCCCTATTCCTCTGGGCAGATTGTGATCTCCAGGAAGAAGAGAAATGTTTGATGTTTCCTGTGAGAAACTTCATTAATTCAGATCACATTTTTTGGAATTTGTGTTCTTATTGAATAAACAGAACACAAATTTCGGGGAGGGGGAAATTTCCCCCCTTACTCCTCTTGAGTTCTTTTGGCTGGTCTAATAATTAAATTGACAAGATTCTCAGGAGGGGAAAAAAAAACAATTTAATTCACATGAACAGAGGTCCCATAGAAATGGGACCCCGGAAGTGACAAAGCAGGCTGTTTATATATCATTTTTAGACAAACAATTATTTGTGAAGACTTACCAAAGGGGCTTGCACTCGGGGTACAGACTAATGAAGTAACAAAATCTGTTTATACAGTTTTCTTAGCCTTGAATTCCCTAACTCTGGTGATAAGTAAGGATGCTTTCTCTCTCCTGATATGGGGAGGATACTTTCACATGGGAGATTTATTTCCCACTTGCGGGGGAAAGAAGGGGTACAGAGTGTTTTTTTAATATCAAATGTTTTTTCCCAACGTCTGTTTCTCAAGTAACTTTAACTTAAAATAATCAATATGCCATTGTGGTATACCTAGGGGTGGCCTGCTCTGAGCCCCAACACAACTGTCCTCTGTGAAGGTTCTTAGAGGTACTTACTATGTAAGTACAGAGAATTCCAACTAAAAAGCAGTGGAATTTCTAAGCCAAGAACTCATGATGTTAAGGTGGGCCTATGAGCTGTTAAGAGGTACTGTGACTTGTTTCTCACAGGAAGTCATTTCTAAGTGCGGGGCAAAATGTTTGTGCTTGTTCACAGGTTTCCTTTTTCTTGGTTTTGTTGACAGTAGTTGTAGTAGTAATGGTATTCATAGTGATTTACCAGCCCCTTGCTGTGTGTCAGAAGCTGAACTGAACACTTTACAAATATCACCTCATTAAAAAAAAAAAAAAAATTTATTTATTTATTTATTTTTGGCTGCGTTGGGTCTTCGTTGCTGCACGAGGGCTTTCTCTAGTGGCGGCGAGCGGGGGCTACTCTTCGTTGTGGTGCGTGGGCTTCTCATTGCGGCGGCTTCTCTTGTTGCGGAGCACGGGCTCTAGGCATGCGGGCTTCAGTAGTTGTGGTTCACGGGCTCTAGAGCGCAGGCTCGGTCAGTAGTTGTGGCGCACGGGCTTAGTTGCTCCGCAGCATGTGGGATCTTCCCGGACCAGGGCTCGAACCCGTGTCCCCTGAATTGGCAGGCAGATTCTTAACTGCTGCACCACCAGGGAAGTCCCAAAAATATCATCTCATTTAATCTTCACAAAAATCTGCAAGGATATATCTATACCATGGAATGCTACTCAGAAATAAAAAGGAATGAACTAGTGATACATGCAACAACTTGGATGAATCTCCACAGAATTATGCTGGGAGCAAAAAAAACCAACACCCAAAGGTTACATACTGTAAGTTTCTATTTATATAACATTCTTGAAATGACAAAATTATGGAAATGGAGAACAGATTAGTGGTTGCCAGGAGTTGGAGAGAGAGGGGTGAGAGGGTAGAAGGTATGGGTATAAAAAGGCAACATGTACACCTGAAACTAACACAGTGTTGTAAATCAACTATACTTCAATTAAAAAAAAAAAAAAAAAGGCAACGTGAAGCGTTCTTGTGGTGATGGAAATATTCTAAATCTTGACTGATCAATTTCCATATCCTGGCTATGATATTATTGTACTATATGTTTTGCAAGATGTTACCATTGAGAGAAATTGGGTAAAAGGTGTTATTTCTTACAACTGCATGTGAATCCACAATTTATCTCAAAATACAAAGTTTAATCTAAATAAAATAAGGAAACTGAGCCTCGGAGTAGTTAAATAATTTCAGAGCCAGAATTCAAACCCATGTCTGTCAGACTCCCAAGCCTGAGCGTTTCAACACTTGGCTCTATTCAAGGGAACCATGTGGGAGGACCCCACAAGCCTGCAGTTCATCACACCAGGTGGCTCACTGGTGTCATGGGCACTTTTGTTACTGGGGACTACTGTCCTGATAAGGCCATTACAGAATGGCTTGAAAGAATTATTTGGCAAAACCTGTGGGTTGGTGCTGAGGGCCAAGATTTGATAACCAGGTTTTCCCTTCCTAAGGTGTGATGTGGGAGGGACCACTCACGTGTTTGCCTTTCCACTTTTGTCTCTGGCTGTGTGTCCGCATAACTGTGCATTTTCTGTCAGTTTCTCCGTGGATATGACCATTTCCGGGTGGAGGGTGAGGTGATGTGTAAATTATGCATATGTGCGCAGGTCGGTGTGTACATTGTTTGGATGCACCCGTGTCAGGTCTGCGTGTCACACCCACATAACTTGTTTCTATTAGGTTAAACCATTTGATAATACCTCCCCCAAAGCAAAGCCGACTATTGAGCCAGCCTGTCACGAACTGGGTCTGCGTACTGTAGATAAACTGGGTAATTGGACTCTCCGTCTCCTCATCCAAAACAAACACTCACAAACCGCCCACCCCCACACTGGAGGGAGTCTAGTCCCCGTCATCTGGGTACTTGGCTCTAGTGCCCCGCTTTCCCTGAACAGTGGGCAAGGTGAGCGTCTCCCGCCGGGCCCTTTCCCTCCCCCGCAGGCCGGGCGCAGCCAGGGCTTCTGTAAAGAGGTCAAGGCTCGCTTCGCCGCGGGGCGCACGCGGGTTCCTGCACAGGTGTGGCGGCTGATGGTGGGGATGTGCGTGGAGCCGGCTCGCCGGCCTCCCCCCACACCCCCGCCACCCTCTGGCGGCGGCTCCGCTTCTCCTTCCTGCTGCTCATTTATTCTCCTCTTCTGCGTGTGTGACAGCGCTGCGCGGACCGGGGAAGGACAGAGCGCCCCCTCCCCTGCCCCCGCGCCGCTCTCGGGTAATGCGCTGTCTGCGACTCGCCGCCGCACTGTGTAAGTGGCGCGGGGGCAGGGACGGGAGTTGGCGGGGAGGGAGAGCCGGGGGAGGCAGGCGGCGGCGCCGCAAGCTGTTAACTCCTTGCTTCGCCGGGAGGCAGCCTGGCACCCTGAACCCCGGAACGCCCCCGGCCCCCCACGCGTTCCGCGGGTTTCCGACCAGCTGGCTGGGAGCGGCGGGGGACAAAGCGCTGCGGGTTTGATGCCGCCGCGGGGTGGCGCCCTCGCCGCCGCGTCTTCCCTTGAAAGTTGGCGGGGGGCTGGGAGCCCGCTCGCCCGCCCACGCCAGGAGGCCAGGGCGCCGGGCCCGGCTGCCCTTGATTCGCCCCATTCCTCCCTCAGGGCCGGGCTCGGACGCCTCCGGACCGCTGAGTCTTGAGGGACGGTGAAGAGCTGGCCGGCGTCGGGGCCCTTGCCGGGGGTCGGGCGGGAGCCGGCGAACCCGAGCGAGATGGAGGCGGCGAGAGGGGGCGCGGAGTAGCCGGCGGACCCCCGGGCTCGCACCTCCCACGGCGCTCCGCGGGGGCGCGGCGGGCGGGGCCCCCGGGGCGGCCATGGAGGTGCCCAACGTCAAGGACTTCCAGTGGAAGCGCCTGGCGCCACTGCCCAGCCGCCGGGTCTACTGCTCCCTGCTGGAAACCGGGGGGCAGGTCTATGCCATCGGGGGATGTGACGACAACGGCGTCCCCGTGGACTGCTTTGAGGTCTACTCCCCCGAGGCCGACCAGTGGACCGACCTGCGCCCCCTGCCCACAGCCCGGGCCGGGGTGGCTGTCACCGCCCTGGGGAAGCGGATCATGGTGATCGGGGGTGTGGGCACCAGTCAGCTGCCTCTGAAGGTCGTGGAGATGTACAACATCGATGAGGGCAAGTGGAAGAAGAGGAGCATGCTGCGCGAGGCCGCCATGGGCATTTCTGTCACGGCCAAAGGCGAGTGGGGCCAGGGCTGAGGGCGGGCAGAGAGAAGGGCGTGGGGGGCCACGGGAAAGGGATGGAAGCCAACACTGAGTGGGAGGCCGCTGTCACATTCCTGATCCCCAGTTGATCTTTACAATGGACACTAAAACTAGAGACCCGCTGGCCTTATTTTACAGATGGGAAAATTGAGACTCAGCAAGTGAAGTGTCTGGTAAATCCATATAATGCCAGAGCTCCACTCCACCCCACCAGGTTCCTCCCAGCAAGCTGGGCAGGCCGGCACAGAGGGGAGAGCCAAAGGGGGTTAGTGCAATGTCCCTGTACATCCCTTCATTCAGCAGAATGATTGGGCCTTCCACCCACAGCACCAAGTCCCCTGAAATCTTCCTTGCAAGTGCCACCACCTCCAGACACATATTTGGGGCCCTGGGGATGTTCATGCCATCCTCGTACCATCACCAGGCCCCACTGGGAGGGCTTTGGGACCTGATTCCAGGACCTTCTCACCACCATCTGCCTCCTAATCTCGGAGACACCGATGAGTGGACACCATAATGTTCCTGAGGGTCGTGCTTCTGCGGCATCTTGCCCAGGTTCACTAGGTTCTCAGGGCATGCATGTGCTGGTCACGTAGCTTTGATTCTCATTTCGCTCTTTCCAAGCCCATCATTTCTTTCTTTTCAGGCCTGGTACAGCCCAGAGCACAGAGGGGGCTCTGAAAACTCTTTTGTTAAAACACACAGGGTTTTATGGAAAATGGCCCAGCAGGAGTTAGGAGACCCCAAGTTCAGATCAGACAGGCTTAGTGGGATGCAACCTTCCCTCCTTCTCTTGCAAAACCATTTCAGCTGCCTGTCAGGTCTACAGTAGATCAGAAACCAGTATTTCTTGAGCACCTGCTCTGTTCCTGGCACAGTTCTAGGTCCCAGGGAGGAAGGAAAGAGGCAGAAGATCTGACCCCTGCCTTTAGGAGCCTGGGTCTTACCAATGAAGGTCAGAGAGAGAAACTCTAACTCAAAATCCCTGAGGGCAGAGTAGCCAATGGGGCCTCCTGAACTCCCAGTAAGAAAGATGGAAGGCATGGAGGCCCATGGGGAAATAGAGAGGGAAAGGGTAGTCCTTTATCTGCAGATCTCAATAAATGGGGCTGAAAGATTAAGAACCAACATTTATTGAGTCCTTACCATAGGTGCCTTATAGGTATTAACCCCTTTGACCCTCACAACCTGTCTGATGAAGTGCTATTATCATCTTCATTTTAGAGAGAAGCAATGTGAGGCCCAGAGAGGTTAAGTAACTTGCCCAAGGTTACACAGCCAGCAGGTGATGGTCGAGTCTGTGCTCTTAACTATGGCATTGAATGGGTTCAACAGTTAGTTTACTAAGAATTTACATGCCTGTGTGCCACACTTTCTAGCAGATGCTGGGGCCACAGATTAACAAATCTTAAGAACCTAACGATCTATTGAAAGAAACATACAAAGGTTATTTCAGTAACGTGTGGCAAGTAGGGTGATGCGGGTGCCACAGGAGGTCCGGAGCCGCCGCTCTCAGCCCAGCCTTGCAGTCCAGGGACACCAGGTGACTCTGAAAGGATGAGTAAGAATTGGGTGCAGGAATGGTAGTGTGGACTGGATGTGAGGGTTCCCAGCTGGAGGTGTGATGGGTGAAAACAGGAATAGAAGAGGCGGAGTTTGTGTAAGGTAAATTTCTCATTAGCAGGCCCCATCTCCCAGCCACAGGCTAGGGTTGGGATTTTTTTTCCCTCTCTTTAGTAAGATTGGAAAGTAGAAAGAAGTAGTACTCATCCCTGCAATCCCCTTGAAGAATGAAAGTCTCATAGAGCCAGAAGCGGTGAGGACTGGCTACTAGGAGACAGAATCCCGGGCAGGGGTGAGTCCCTGGGAAAAAGAGGGCCCTGGGGGTAGGGCTGTGTCCTTAACAGGCTGCGTGAGGTACTGGGGTGAGGCCCAGGGAAACATGGAGGCGTTGCCCATCCTCTCTGCTGCACTGTGTCACCTGCAGCCAAGAGCAGTAGAGAGTGGGGGGCGGACTCACTTCCCTGGGCAGGGCTTCTTATAGCGGCCAGTTTTCTCTCCTCCAAAGCCTCTCCCTCATTCACCCCTAGCCCATTCAGTGCAGGGTGCCTCCTGGAGCCCAGAGCTTTCCTGTGCATGAAGGAGGATAGCCTTCCCCTATCCGGACAAAGAAAGAGATGGCAGCAGGCCAGTGTCCCACAAGGCCAATGACAGCAGGGCTGACCTCGTTTCCAAAGGCTCCTGCTAGGTCTAGAGAGTTCTGGGAGTACCTGGGGAAGAGGCCACTATTGGAGGGTATCAGAGGAATACCCCTCCTCTTTGGCATCCCTCTGGCTGCCCAGAAAGGAGGCGAATGGAGGGGATAAGACCTGCAAAGTGTTGTCCAGGCCTAGACTCCACTGCAGTCTACCTCTGTGCAAGCCTTAGGATTTTAGGTTTAACCAAGGGCCAGCCACCAAGGAAGGCTAAGGCATATAGGCCTGACACGGCTTCAAGAAGACCCAGGCTTGACTGTGGCAGGAACTTTTAATGGTGCCACCAGCCCATTCTCAGGCAGAGTGGTGGTTGGTACCTGGCCGGGCTTCAGTGCTTGTGTTCCAGGGGTTAACAGAGCCTGGCCATGGTAGGAGCTGAGGACGATGGGCCTGTCTCATAGTGTCTGTCGTATGGCCTTTCTCCTTAGATTACCGAGTGTACGCGGCAGGCGGGATGGGCCTGGACCTCCGCCCACACAACCACCTCCAACACTATGACATGCTCAAGGACATGTGGGTGTCTCTAGCACCCATGCCCACCCCGAGATATGCTGCCACCTCATTCTTCCGAGGTTCCAAGATCTACGTGCTGGGTAAGGACAGGTTGTCTGGCCCATGTCTGGCCCTTCTTCCCTCCCCCGGGTCAGTTCCTGTTGGAAGCAGTGCCTGTGTGCTGAGCATCTCCTGGGCACTGGGGGTTAATCATGCTGCCCCACCCCTCAGGGTGTTATCTGATAACAGTCAGAAGGGGAAACCCAGCCCCAGTCCTCAGACACTTACTCTTCTGCCCAACCTTCGCCCTACTCTGGCCTCCAGGGGGACGACAGTCCAAGTACGCGGTCAACGCCTTCGAGGTCTTTGACGTCGAGACTCGCTCCTGGACCAAGTTCCCCAACATTCCCTGCAAGCGGGCCTTCTCCAGCTTTGTGACCCTAGACGACCGCTTGTACAGCCTGGGTGGCCTGCGGCAGGGTCGGCTCTACCAGCAGCCCAAGTTCCTCCGGACGATGGACGTGTTCGACATGGAACAGGGTAAGCTGGGCGCCAGTCCGCGGCTGTGCACCTCCCTTCTGGCTGAATCCCCCACCTTACCCCCATCCCATCCATCCACCCAGGCTCACTTACCCAGCTGGGTGAGCCTTTCAGAGTCTGAACACCCTTCTCCATTCAGGGCTACTCTTGAGATCAAGTTCTTTCATCTGTACAGGCTTCCCTTTGATTGGTTAGTTGTTTTTATCAAAGCCTTTTCCACCTATTGTCCATTCTTACAACATCCAGCCAAGGCCAGGTGAGGAAGGGCTTTTTCCCTTTTTTTTTACTCGTGGGAAAACAGAAGGATCCTGACTCTGACGCTCTCTGCCTCTAGTCAGCCTCCTTTCCAGCTTAAAGTCTGTGAGAACAGAGGTAGAACAAGGTGATTTGTCATAAGAGATTATGGTTCCTTGGATTGCGGCAAGCATGGGAGAGGGTAGAGTGTCATTTCAAACAGCAGGAGACATTGTATATGCACTGAGCACACACGGTAGACGGAGTGGAGATGCTGCCTAGGGTGAGAGCAGTTTGGGACTCATGTGTATTTGGAGGGGCGGGTGGTCAGCATCTAATTCTCTCTGTGTATCTCCTGCCATCACCCATGGCCTGTAGGGGGATGGCTGAAGATGGAGCGCTCATTCTTCCTTAAGAAGCGGCGGGCAGACTTTGTGGCCGGCTCTCTGAGTGGACGGGTCATAGTGGCTGGAGGACTTGGTAAGGATAGAGCTTCCGAGCTGGCACTGTGGTCTGGTGCTTGGTGGATTCTAGGCACTCTGCATGAGCAGGAGAGGGTGCTGCCTCCTTGCACACTGCCTGCCTACTGCTTTATTCCAAAGAATTTCAAAGCACTCCCCTCGTCCCAGCCTAGATGTCATGTCTCCATGGATGGGCCTCAGTTGCGGTCTATCTGTCCTCTTACACAGGAGAAACTGAGGCCCAGAGAGCATAAGGGACATAGTGATAACCATGTGACACAGGCTTGGCAAGCACAGGTCCCTGGGGCCCTGTCCAGGGATGACTGGAGGTGAAAGTGTGGCAGGGAGTAGCCTTGGTCCTCCTTCTCTTCTCCCTGGATACCCAGCTCTGTCATGGAGTAGAAAAGCAGTCTGATCAAATCAGTTATTCTAATGAATTCAGGATTTGCTGTATAAGACCTCCCAGAGATTAGGGTATTTTGAAGGTGGCACCCCAACATCAACAGGGGAGAGACAGATGGGCAGCGGAGCTTCCAGGAACCCAGAGTTTACTCAGTGTGGACAGACACCCTATTTACCCACACAGGAAAGCAGCTTGATGTAAGCTAGACCATGTGAGCAGCTTTCTTAGTAAAGGGCAGAAGAGAGGCAGTAGTGTCTAGAAACTTCTGGTAAAAGCAGGCGGTGGGGAAAGAAAGTTACTCTTGAGATGAAAAGACAGAGAAGGCAGAGAGGACAAAGCAGCTGTTTGACAAAAGGGTGGGGAAGGAGCAATTCTGTAGCCAAGGAAGTTGAGGTTGATTGGCTTCTGCTTGTGGTTCCAGAGCGGGGGAGCAAGATGGGGGCACTTCCCCGGGGCAGACTGGTGACTGGACTCCTTTGTAAGGTCCGGTTCCCTTGGTGCTTTCAGGGAACCAGCCCACTGTCCTGGAGACGGCAGAGGCGTTCCACCCGGGGAAGAACAAGTGGGAGGTCCTCCCCGCCATGCCCACGCCCCGCTGTGCTTGCTCCAGCATCGTTGTCAAGAACTGCCTCCTGGCCGTGGGGGGCGTCAACCAGGGTCTGAGCGATGCGGTGGAAGCCCTGTGTGTCTCTGACTCCTAGCTGGCTCTGGGCCCAGCCACCGTGTCCTGGACCGGATCACCCCACTCTGGACAAGAGGAATGATCTCATCAAAGTAGTTTGGGCTGCTTCCCCGGACGCCAGCTCCTGTCAGCAGCCAGTGGGGTTAGGCCCTAGGGCTCTAAGTGACCTCTCCACCTCCAAACCCTACCAATCCGAGAAAACTGTAAGAAGTCTCGATGACTCTGCCATCGCCCTTCCCCTGTTGGAGCTCAGGTGACTTCTGGGGAGAGTCCTCACTTACTGCTCAGGCAGAGAAAGGTAGGTAGCAGGAGTATATGCTGCCTCCCTTCCTGTGGGTTTACCTCCCCCATCTCCGGGATAGGGGGTAGGCAGGGCAGTTCTGACCCCAGAGGATAGCTACCTGTAGCTGTCCTTTCCCTGGATCTGCGCTAGTCTGAAGGTCTCTTGGGATGGAAGATGGAGAAGGGTTGCAAGGGTCCCAACCTCTCTTCTCTCCATTGGGCTACATCCCTTCCCCCTTTGGTGGCCAACTGTGGGCCTGCCCTGGACCTCCTCTACTCAGTAAGAATTGGCCCTGAAGCTGGAGGCGGCTGATTTGGAAGGGAAGTCGGGTTCGCGTGCACTGGTCCAGGTCAGAAGCCCTGGCCAGGAAGGACCCGTGCCTCTCGGGGTTCTGATGGGAATGTAATGATGGGAATGGAGCAGACTCCCAGCCCAGGGTCTGCTCCCCACTTTTCTCCTCACTTCATCTCTCCTTCGGTCACCCCTCCCCACCAGAGGCACCAGAGGCACCCCTCTCCTTTGTCACCGACAGCCCCAGAGTGCTTCTGTGTGAAACCTTCTTATTTACACTGTGGCATCAAAATCCACAAAGGACGGATTAACTGCACTCTGGTTAACAGCAGCAGCACAATGATTAAAATCTATATTCCTATCTTCTCTGGCACCCTGATGCAGGGGTGGGGTGGACGGTGTCTTGATATGCGGAGGGGACCGCATGAAACAGTCCTTCTGACATTCTCAGGCTAAATGGGGCCCCAAGGGACCACTTGTTCTTGGCTGTTCCTTCTGAGGAGGTTCCACCTTCAAACCACCTTGCCCTGACCAGTCACCTCACTCCCAGGAAAACAGCACACTTTCCGTCTCCTGAGCGTGGATGCCCCACAGGCGTGTTGGGAAAAGGCTGCACTCATTAACTGCCTTCTTCGTTGGGTCACTCCTGGTGACTGGCCTCAGTTCGTTCAGCTCGAGCTCATTTCTGTCTTGCCCACAGTAGAAAGGGAATTGCTCACTGATGTAAAAACGTGAAGGACGTGCCTCTTTTTAGCTGGTATAGCACTGCTTTCTGATTCCAAGTTATTTTTTAAAGCTGGCTAACACGGGGGATACAAAGCTGCAAACAATATGTGCCCTGGAGGGGCGGTGGGGGAGTCAGAGAGCACTCACCATGCGCTGGTATGATTATTTCTCCTGAAGCAGGAACACCCGTCTGAGAGGTCACGGGGAGCCTCCTGGAGGAGGTAACACCTCCACTGAACCTTCACAGACAAGTGGAACCAGGGTCTTTACGGGACAGTCGTTTTGCCTCCCTTTCTCTCGTACCTGATCTTCTTCTTTACTTGGGCACTGGAAGGACACTGCCACCTGGTGGCCCAGCCTTTCCCTCCCACCTTGACATCCTGTGGCCACGGGGGTACCCCCGGCGGAGCAGACTTCAGAGAGGCCTTCCCTACTGCTTCCAGACCCCCACCCCCAGCCCATTTCCGTTGAGCCCCCTGAAGTGACTGTTAGAAAGAGAGGCTGGGGGAGCAGGTTAGGGGAAGCATCGCAAAGCCCAGCCCTCCATTCCACTTCTGTCTCTGCACTGCCTGCTCCCACCCTCCCCAACCCCTCCCCAAGAAAGGCATTTACAAATGGGGTCCCTCCACCCCTTCTAACAGGAAGCCTAGCCTTGTGTGTAGGAGGCTTTCCAAGCACACAAAATGGCACCAGACATGTGGATGGGACTGAGGCATTTTAAATAGTTGGGGTACCTTAGGGCTGTAGCCAGCCCTAAAGGTTCTTCCCATGATGAGAATGGGGAACTGACTGCTGCAACCTGTGAGGGCCACTCAGGGCTCAAGCTGGTGTCTGCTGAGGACTCACCTCTTGGAGGTCCATGCTGGGAAGACTTTGGGTGTGGCTCACCGAGGAGCGAGGGAGATAGGGGGTGTCAGCGGCACACCTCATGGCTGTGCCTCATGGTGCTGCAGAGGCCGCTCAGGATCTGGGGTCCAATGGCCTGGCTCCGGGCCTCAATCCCCTCCCTGCCATAGGCCTTCTCGTCCCTGTCCCTCTCTGGGAAGGTCCCTCCCCTCTCTTGTCTTCATTTCCCAATCTGTAAAACAAAAGCAATGACAATGCCATCTCACAAGTTGGCAAAGCACCTGCTTCAATCCTCAGATCAACTCTGTGGAGAAGGCTGTATCCTCGTATTTTGCACATGAAACAGCTAAGCCTCCCAGAGGTTATATAACTTGTCCAAGGTCACAAGCTAGTAAGTGACTGAACCAAATCTGATTCTAAAACCTGTGACCACAGTACTGCATTGCCTCAAATGGAATAGCACATAGGAAAGGGAAGAAAATCAGCTGCTCTGTACTGTGTAAGGGTTCAGAATGTCAGACCTGGAAAGATGGAGGGCTCCAAACATTCCTTTTGTATCCCAAGGAATGAGTTTGAGGATTAGCAAGGAAAGATTGGGAAGGGCTCCCTAACGTGAAATGAGCATAGAATATGCCTAAATTACCTCCCAGGAAAGTGCCCTTCTGGCTCTTTGACTGTGTCAGCTATTCCAAAGCATTGTTTGACACTGAACTCCAGTTATGTGTCTGGCATGGTGCTGGACTCGGGATTCCTGCCCTCCAGTAGTTGCAGTCTTGGGAGGGAGACGGGGACTAAATCTGCAGTTAGTATTTGATGAGACAAGTGTCGGCCTTTGCTAGTGTAACCCAGAGGTGTCGCATCATTACTGGCTACAGAGAACTGAGAGGAACTGAGGGGATCAGAGAGGTTTCCAGAAAACAAATCTCAAACTGCACTTTGAAGGAAGAGGGAGAACAGCCAGGCAGAGGAGGATGACCCCAGGCTTTGAAGCAAGAAATATGGGTTCAAGTCATAATTGTCATGTGCGGATTGATCTTGGGTACATTGTTAACCCCTGAATGTCAGTTTCCTTATTTGTAAAATGAACAAAATAAGGCCTCACTGAGGTTAAGAGCTACCTACTATACACAAAATGATTTGCATATATAAGGTGAGTAGCTGCACTATTATTTTTTGTTGTTGAGGGAGAGACAGAGGTGTTCTCAAGTCCACTGAGGGACAACATGCACATTGCAGAGAATCTAGGGAGATGGGCTGGAAGTACAGGCAGGGCAGATCAAGAGGCCTTACGTGCCTTGCTAAGGAGTCTGGACTTTATCCACATGGGAAACTGGGAGCAAATTAAGGATTTTAAGTGGAGAAGCATCATGATCAGATTTGTGCCATTGGAACATAGGATCAGCCAAGTTCCTCTTCTGAGGAAAACAAAGTAAGTAAAATCACCAAGGCACCATCTAAGATCAGAAAGAACCCCAGGGACTTCCCTGGTGGTATAGTGGTTAAGAATCCGCCTGCCAATGCAGGGGACCCGGGTCCAAGAAGATCCCACATGTGGCAGAGCAATTAAGCCCGTGCGCCACAACTGCTGAAGCCCGTGCGCCTAGAGCCTGCGCTCCGCAACAAGGGAAGCCACCGCAATGAGAAGCCCGCGCGCCGCAACAAAGAGTAGCCCCCGCTCACGGCAACTAGAGAAAGCCCGCATGCAACGATGAAGACACAACACAGCCAAAAAATAAATAAATAAATAAATAAATAAATAAATAAATAAATATATATATATATATATTTTTTTTTTTTTTTAAAGAAAGAACCCCAGTTAGGGCTGGAATCCTCAGGAAAACGTGTGGGCCAAGCTTGTCAGGCCTCCTCTGGAGGAAGGTCCATCTGCTGGGCACTTAAAGTACCAAGAGGGTTTAGAACCACAGAAAGTGGACAAGTCCCTCCCTTCCACGGCTTCTTCTCCTCCAGAATTTCTAATGATCTCTTGCATTTGCGTTGAGCTTTCTGGCCCACAGATACCCTGAACAGGAGGTGGGGTACCGTCGGCCTTTTGCAACCCCCATCTTGTAGAAGAAGAAACAGAACCGGGAACCCTATGACTAACCCAAGCGGCACAGCTAACAAGTGAAGAAACGGAGACTCTAATCCACCTGCCGGGGTGGAGGGGAGTGCACACCCCCACCGCCCACCATTCTGAGCTCTGCAGTAAGAGATGGCATCCCCGACCCTGGGTGGCGGCAGAACAGGACCAAAGCCTCAGGCCAGGCTTGGTGAGATCAAAGAGTTGCGTGGGCAGGCGCTTCTTGTTGGCATTAGACAACTGCAGAAGTGAAGGCATGAGGCAGAGCACAGGCAAGAGCTGAAGAGACGGGCACATAAAAGGACCCAGACAGGTTGGGCAGATAAGCTTCCATTTTATTAGTTTCCTAGGGCTGCCGTAACAAAATACTGCAGACTGGTGGCTTCAAAACCCACAGAAATGTATTGCCTCACAATTAAGTCTGAAATCAAGAGGGAGGGGGAACCTTCCTGCCTCTTCCTGGCTCTGAGGACTGAGCTGATCTGGGAAGGCTTCCTGGAGGAGACTGCTGTTATAACTGGGCCTCAAGGGAAGGGAGACTTGGGTGCCAAAGTGCACACAGGAGTGGGGAGTGATGTGAAAAAGGATTAGAAGGCAAGTTGGAGCCTGTGCCGACCTTGAATAGTGGGTCGATGCCTCGAGAAGAAGGGGTTGAGGAAGGTCCGCATCAGTGTGATATGATGGTTGTGGCCGCCTCTCCAAGCACACCCCTCGCCCGTCGGCGGTGCCAGGAGTGACGGGGGTGGGGGAGGGGAGTAGGGGGGAGGAGCCCATCTCTGGGAAAGGGTGGCGAGCCAGCTGGCTGCAAGGGCACAATGTCTCTAGAGTGCCCTGTGTTACGTTCTTGTAGAGTCTGCATTCTCCCTCAGGATGTGACCCTTTAATGATTTAAAGTGTGGGGTGCTTTCCCAAATATCCAGTTCATTTGAGCTCCCCAGGCAGGTGTGTGCCTGGTTCAAAGAACCCCCAGAGCCCACGTGTTCCTGACGGCATGAAGCACAGCACCAAGAAACCACCGTCCGTAGCCCAGAGGCCAAAGTGTCCCTCTTTCCAAGAGTGATGGACCCCTTTACAGATTATGTGCAGTTGGTATTTCATACCAGACAAACTTCCTGAGACCCCACCCAGCATGCTCTGGGCCAGCCTGACCCCTGCACATGCGCACACTCACAAACATACACACTCACACACACACACTCACCTCTCTCCCTTTCCCCTCCCCTCTCTCTTTCATGCTCACACACACCTCACACACCCACATCACACACCCACATACCCCTCGCTCTTACACAGACCTTACATGTACACTCGCAGATTTACACTCACATAATCACTCATGCTCACATACACAACTCACACACCTCACTCTTATGCTTCACACTTGCCTCACACCCTTACAATATAGCTCACACTCACACGTGCCTTAAACTCTTATACCCACACACTTCAAATACACCCCACACTTTTACACATTTGCACGCACTTCACACGCACGTGCACACCCGTTCACGCACATGTTTACGCTCTTACGCATGCCTTGCACTCACACATATACCCCTCACGCTCACACTCCGGTACGCACACTGGGAGCAGGCGCCCGGGCTCAGAACCCCTTCAGTGTGGACGGTGAGATGCCAGCTCAGCATCCACTGCTTTGACATCTGCACTGCCGGCCCCTCCAGAACCTCGAGCACAGTTTGCTGTAACAGCCAGGGGGACCTTTGCACCCTCATTTCCCTAGGACCTCAGGAAAGACTGGGATCCATCTATTTTACAGGGGAGGAAACTGAGACCCAAAGGAGTCCCGTGGGTTCCCCAAGTTGTCACAAGTTCTGTAAACGGGGTGGGGCGGGCGGGGGGAACCGTTTGTGGCTTCCCTGCTTACCTTCACGTGCTCAGCACCTGGTCCGTGCCCGGCACGCAGCCAGCACTTGATAAACCTGGACTGAGACAATGAATGGGTGAAGGGAAAGGACAGGGGAAAGATCCTGGTGCCCCAGTCCCATTCCTAATTTAGCCAGACTGAGTTCTCCTGGCTCTTGAGACTTTTCTTTTCTTTTTTTTCATGCAAAACCTCCCAGCCGCCTACCTCCTCTGAAGAGGAAATATCTGGCAGATGACTCAGAAGGTCAATGGGGTGAGGGGCTGGAGGCCCGGAAGTGTCTGAAGACTTGATGCCTGAGGTGACACTTTAGAAGTGGTGGCTTTTCTAGGTGGTTCAGGGAGAACTCTGTCTCCCCCAGGCTCGTGGGGTCCGCCTCCCCCTCCCCGCACCCTCCATGTTGCTGCAGTGTGGAGACGGGGGCAGGCGAGGAACTCCGGGCTTGCGGTTGGTGGCCTTCTGACCTGCTTGGGCCCTAACCGGGCTGTCCAGGCTCCAGCCTCGGTCAGCCTCGGAAGGGAGGGTGTGGATTTGCCAGGAGGTGAGTGACCCCTGAGGCCCCATTCACTGTCTACCTTGCCTGCCTTATCTGGAGGACCAGAGGAGGACTTTGGGGCGACAGGCCTCCCATTCAACAGACAATGGGCCTTGGTCCTAATCTCAGTTTGGCAATTCACATTTTTTTTTTTTTTTTTTTGGCGCTACGGGGGCCCTCCCCTGCTTGGGCCTCTCCCGTTGCAGAGCACAGGCTCCGGACGCGCAGGCTCAGCGGCCATGGCTCACGGGCCCAGCGGCTCCGCGGCATGTGGGATCCTCCCGGGCCGGGGCACGAACTCGTGTCCCCTGCATCGGCAGGCGGACTCTCAACCACTGCGCCACCAGGGAAGCCCCGGCAATTCACATTCTTAAAAACAAACGTTTATAAGGCAATAATAACGCACAAATCCCTTTCCCAGGCTCCCCACTCCAGGTGCAGCGTCCCCGTCTATAGGAGAAGGGACTGGAATGGAGCTGCCCTTCCCAACTGGTCTTACTCTGCCTCAGACTCAGGTCCCAGCACCTCGGGGAAGGCAGCTCAACCCTGGGTGGAAAATGACCACCTTGTCCCACACCTCCAGCCCCCTCCACACGGCGGCTGGATTCCTCTGCCTTTTCAGAAACCGTTCTCATCTGCAAACCTGCCTACACCATCACAGAGCTGAAACACCCTCCCTCAGCTCCCCCTGGTCCTCCAGTGATTCCCAGTCTCCCCTCCTCACCTCTGCCAAGTGTGGCTTGTGGGAGACCACTGGGAGCAGGCAGTTCCCTAAACTGTCCCTGCTGCTCCCCTCCCTACCCCGCCCCAGCCCATCCCTCCCCGCAGAATGCAGAATACCCCCTCCTTGTGTACCCCCACCTCACCCCCATATACACAGGGCTCCTCAGGACACGGGGAGATCGTTAACCCTCGTGGGCCCAGAGCATCACCGCGCTGGGCACCAGAGCCTAAATGTGTAACAAGTGGCTGAATGGAATAAATGTGTAGCAAACGACCGAACAGAATGAAAGTCAGACAGCCAAGGGCCCAGAGAGCACCAGCTTTGAGAGTAACCTTTACAAAGCCCCCCTTCCTCTGAGCGCATCTGGCTGGTATGAGGAACCAGAGCCAGGAAATCAGCAGTATTTCAAATCCCCCTGCTTATGGGGTGGGTTCTCTCTCCCCTTCTCCCCGGGCTCTGACAGGAGTGATAGGTCAGAATTGGGCTTTTCATAAACTGTGGGTGACAGCCAGCCTATTAATCCAGGCTGGTGGCAGCAGCCCCAGCACCAGATTGTGCTAGTGTCATTCAGGGCCAAGAGAAATGCTGGCTCCCGCCTTCCTGGCCCTTCCCAAGGGCCAGGAGCTGGTGACCTGGCTAAAGAATGTGCTTGGCTAGGGGTTTACATTCCAGGATCAGTTTGGGAGGCAAAGGGCTTAGGTTGCCAGTGGGAGCCAAGCATGGGCAGGGGGGCGGAACTGGGCACACCTTCCTCCCTCGTCCCTCCTGGGCATACCTCCCATGCCCTGCCCTGGACCTCTTTGGACCTCCCTGAGTGCAGGGTGGCAGCTGTGGAGGCAGGGCCAGGAGGAGGAAGACGCTCAGCCCCCTCAAGGGAGCCACATTTAAATGAAGTATAAAGTACTGAGTTCTAAGCCACAGTACCCACAGCCATAAATCCCCAGCTGCTGGGGAGCCTTTTCCAGTTTTCAAAGAGGCTCCACGTTCAGGATCTCCTTTGGCCAATAGGAACTGAGGCCTGAAGGGACTGAGTCACCCGCCCCAGGTCACGTGGCCAGCAAGGGGCAGAGCTTGGTATGGAAACCCATTCTCTGACTGCCATTCTGAGGCTTATGTACCCACTTCTTCATCTATATCAACAGCCTTTGTACCCCAGAATCTAACCCAAGGCCCTGACTTCACAGGGTCAGTGAAGGATCAGTGGGTATGAAAGTACTGACCACTGTAATGATAGGGGTTTATTTTTATTTACTTATTCTCCATCTCAGTCCATCAAGGATCTCAGATGACTAATGACAACAACACAGCAGCGTTAGTTGGTGGAAAGTACTTGGTGACTGGGTATCCAGTGGAGGAATCCCATGAAAGCTTTTGTCCCAGTCATAAGCATAGGTGCCCCCTCTACATCCCAACCCCACAGCAATGGGAATTACACAATCTCAGAGATTAAGAAAGGAATATAGAATTGAGGGGCAGAAAAGGAGCTCTTTTTGTTTTGCCGTTAACAATGGGGTAAGGAGACCCCTTTCCAAAGTACTGACTGGAAGCCCTAGACTTTAAAGCTACACAAATATCCACCCACCCCACCTCCCAACTCTCAGCAAGAACCCTTGTCTGGCATTAAAAAACAAGCAGTGAGAGTAATTCAAAGGCCCTTCCTTTTCTCCCCCAAGTGAGGCTGCTCCCTCCCTCCCCCAGCACAGAGCTCCAGCCTTGGGCGGTTTCAATGACCACTTCCTAGAGCTGAACTTATCTTAACAGTCCTTTGTCCCAGATCAGATCAGCTGTAGCTCAGGGGGACAGCCCCTTGCTGTCATAGCTCCCATCCACACAAACACACGCTTGGGTCTCAGCCAGAATGGGGGTTGGGGGTAGCCGACTTGGGAGGACCAGAGCCCAGCAAAACCCCAAGCAGACTGAGAGGAAACCATCAGTCTGACAGCTTCACCTCTTGTTTCACCCCACAGCAAGCCCACGAGGGGTCCTGAGGCACGTTTCAGGTTGAGTGAACTATGACTTAGAGAGCTTAGTCTGCTTGAGACTTGGGCAAATCAAGAATCCTCTCCAAGCCAAAGTGTGATGGTTGAGAATGCTATTTCCGGAGCCAGATTGCCTAGGCTCCAGTCTGGCCCCACCACTTGCCAGCTCTGTAACCCCACGTGGGCAGGTATTTAATTTCTCTGTGTCTCAGTTTCCTCATCTGTGCAATGGGGATAATCATATGTTAGAACCTATTTCATAGAGTTGTGGTGAGGACTGAATTCATTCATACAGTGACTGGCACACAGTAAGTGTGTTAGCTGTGCAAAAGAGAATAATTCTTATCCAGAGAGTTGCCGAGAGATAAGGGATAGTCATAGTCAGTTAGTGGCAGAGCAGAGCCTGGAGCCCAGGGTGTCAGACTTCTGAGCCAAAACCTCATGCCAGGGGTGGGAGCGGGAATGGGGCTCCTGAGTGTCCTGTAGTGAGGGAATCAGTTGCCAGGTGGGCAAAAGAACAGGCATGACTGAGATTTCTAATTTGTCCCTACTTGAACATTGCAGAGAAGTTTCAGCAGAGTTGAAATGGAACTCAGAGTTGATTTATCCAAATCCCTTTCTATAGATGAGGAAACTGCCCCGCAAAGAGAAAGTCCTTGGCCATGACCACAATGTGGGTAGTGGTAAAAGAGGAGCTGGAAGCCAGGACTCCTTTTCTTTTTGGTCTGTACAGCACAACTTGCGGGGTTCCCGGACCAGGGATTGAACCCGGGCCCTCGGCAGTGAAAGCAAGGAGTCTTAACCATTGGACCACCAGGGAATTCCCTGGAACCCAGGACTCGTGACTCCTGTCTGTCTGTGTGTAATTTCCCTGCTGCTCCAGGTGGGAGACAGTGCAAACTCTCTGGCTTGGGGAGAAGAGCTAGCTTCTCCTTGGTCACATCCCTCTCAGGCCTGGCCTGTGAATAACATTCAATTTCCCATTGTAATTGAGAGCTTGGGGACTGTTTTCAGTGTTTGCAGCACAAAATTCCCCAAACTCCTGGTAAGGCTTACTAAATTTATATTGTAAGCGGCTCACCAGTTCCATCTTGTGTTTCCAAAGCCCATGTGGGCACCACAAGACAATGTGATTCTTAGGGACTTGAGTTGTGATGTAAGACTGACAGTGTTTGCCCCGCAGCTGTGTTACTCGTAGCTAGGACTGAGTGGTCTTGGACATGACACTATATCTAAGATGCTTAGAACCGGGGCTGGCTCAATATATGTCGGATAACATTATACCTATTATTGTAGTTGCTCAGTACATAGTTGTTGAATGAATGAATGAAATGAACAAATTGCTCATTAAATGAACAAATTGCCTAAGCAGACCTCCACTTGCGGTCACAGCATCAGGCATCCCATAAAACTTGCTAGGCTTAGTTAGGTCAGCAGAGGGCAGCATTGAGTCAAGCATCTCAATTTGCCAGAGACTTGCAGAATTCACAATCCTGTTTTCGGATGCCCAGCTCCCAATCTTGGAGGGCCACTTCTAACGTGCAGGTTCCTAACCAAGCAGTTCCACCAGCCCCTGAGAAAGAAAGGTCAGCACCTTCAAGGCCATATTGTCCACCACCCGAGAGTGTCAGTTACTAAGGGCTGTAGCTCAGAGCGCTGAGGAAGGGAAATATAATGGTTGAGGTCTCAGGCAAAGAGGTGGTAAGCTGAGCCCTTTAGTCTGCAGCAGCCCTTTTTCCAGAGAAAAGGAAAGAGGGGCCCAGGCATCTATACTGAGATAAATCCCAAGGCAGGAGATGCTCTAGGGCCTGGGAGCTCCTCTGCAGATCATCAGATCCAGAAAGTGCTTAGCTGGCCCTCTACTTTCCTGCCCCCACTACGCTCTCAGCATCTCCCCTCAATCCTACCCCACCCCCACCCCATCCCAGAAGGTCTTTCATCACAGTTTACCCTCCCTTCAAGGTCCAACTGGCCTCCTGTGAGGCCCTCCCTCAAACCCCTGAGCCAGAATAAGACCCATCCTTTCAGCCCCACATGGCATTTTGTACCTGTCTTTTTTTTTTAATACATACATAGTTTAAATTTATTATAGTTTGTTTTCATCTTTCCAAGGGAATGACTGGATTAACAGTGTAGATATGGGGATGTGAAATTTATGGTATGAGACCAGACATAGGGTAGTTGCAAGAAGTTGCTTATTTTTTGGTTAACACTCATAAATCGTTTTCCTTCATATTTTCTTCAAGCATTTTTAAAAATAAATTTATTTATTTATTTAATTTTGGCTGTGTTGGGTCTTCGTTGCTGTGCACGGGCTTTCTCTAGTTGCGGCGAGCCGGGGGTTGGGGGGGAGATACTCTTCGTTGCGGTGCGTGGGCTTCTCATCACGGGCTTTCTCTAGTTGCGGCGAGCCGGGGGTTGGGGGGGAGATACTCTTCGTTGCGGTGCGCGGGCTTCTCATTGCGTGGGCTTCAGTAGTTGTGGCTCGCGGGCTCTAGAGCGCAGGCTCAGTAGTTGTGGCACACGGGCTTAGTTGCTCCGCGGCATGTGGGATCTTCCCAGACCAGGGCTCAAACCTGTGTCCCTTACATTGGCAGGCGGATTCTTAACCACTGCGCCACCTGGGAAGTTCCTTCAAGAATTTAAGTGCCTCTCTTGTGCCTTAAATTTGTGCTACTGACCAAACCACCTATCTAACCTTCTTCTTAGCTTTTATTTTCCTTTTTAAAAAATTTTATTGGAGTATAGTTGACTTACAGTGTTGTGTTATACCTGTCTTGAGAGCCTTCCCACTTTCTGCTTTGGATTAGATGGTACTTTATTTATCTTATTTCCCTTACTAAACTGTAAACTTCCTGAGAGCAGGGAGCTAATTCTTAGTTGCCCCTCAAGAGTCATCTTAGATGTACTTCTTTTTCAGTAGAAATACCCCAAAGCGTGGCCTTGGTTGGTATCCCTCACCTGCCCTCCCATGAGCACCCTGCACTTCACACATCACAGCAGTCCTTACTCTGAGCCACACTAACAGCCTCTTCTGCTGGTCTGGACACACACAGACACACACAGATTGTGAAGTGTGCAAGGACTGGCACAGATGTTTGTTCCTAACTGTCTCCCCAGCTAGGCACCTAGTAGGCTCAATAAATGGTTAATCCCAGAGCCCCTCACACAGTGATCACCAATAGTAGGCTTCCCCCCAACACCCCGCAACTGCCTGGTGGGGCAGGCAGGATTGAGATGGCTCAGCTCAGCCCAGATTCCTGGCCACATCCAAGCACATGACCCAGGAATTCCCCAATACCTGCCGGCAGCCAAGTCCCCTGACGTAATCAGATTCTCTGTCAGGCATTCTCACTCTGAGACAGACCAGGTCTCCCTTTAAGGAATCTGAGCATTGAGTTTCAGCAGTTAAGATCATTTCCGAGTTGTATGCTGTTCCAGCTCTGTGTCTGTTTGTCTGCCTCCCTGGCCTGTCTGCTGTAGGCAGACAGCAGCCAGGTCCATTCATCACTAAAGCCCTCTCTTGTAGTTCCTTAGAGGCTGGCAGGCTGCATCTTGACTGGAACTGAGATCTCTTTTCTCTGCAGACTTTGGCTATCATGGCTTGCCCCCTAAATGGGGATTCACATTCTGATCAAAGCAAGCTGAAGTGAGGGCAGGGAAGGTCCAAGAGGTATGGGAGGTCTACCCCCAACTCCCCACCCCCCCAGCCCTGCAATAGTCAGTTTAGCTGGGAACAGAGGGAAATCACTTTAGCCTTTGAATTCCACTGCACATGCATTCCTTTAGTTCATAAGCATCTACTGAATGCCTTTTCTGTGCTTAGCAGTGGGCTAAGTGTTAGGGATACCTGGAATCTAGATTAGATCTAGATTAATCTAGATTTCATAGAAGTCTTGATTAAGCTTGAAAGGGAATTTTAGGCTCATCTGTATGATTCTTTCATCTTACTTATGAGAAAATATTGATTCATCTGGCTAACTGTCTCACATCCTTCAGGTCTCAGCTTAAAAGGCTCCGTCTGCAGGAAACTGCCCCAGACCAACCTCCTCCTCTCTGGGCTAGGGGCTCCCTCCTGTTATATACCCCAAGGGCATTCTGTTCTTCCCCCATTGTGGACACATCTTCCTCTGTCTAGGATTTGCTTATTTCTCACTAGACTGAGAACTCTCAGAGACCATGTCCACCCTGGCACCATCATATCCATAGGCCAGCACCTAGTGGGCACCAGTATTTGTGGAATGACTAAGTGATGGGGTAAAAGGCCACAGACATGGTTGGTGTCAGTCAGAACTAGAACTCAGGGCTCCTAACACTCAGCCCTGTGCTTGCTCTTATATTACCCATGCTTCCTCTTGAGAGCCCTAATCCATCTAGATGGCCCCAGCTACCTGGGCCCCAGGAATGGATGCAGATCTCATTGGGGAAAGGAAACAGCACGTCGGGGGAACTTTCACCTGGGCCTCATTCTATTTTCACAGATAACCCAGGGGAGGCCGGCAGAGAGAAGAATGCCAAACTGGCTACCACCTCCTGTGGTCCTCCAGATTGGGGGAAGCAGTGTTGGTTTCCTGCACTAGTGGATCCTCTCCAGCTAGAAAGGAAGCCAACGGCCCCATTCTCCATCCCTAACTCACAATAGAAAGGATCAGTGGAAGTGGGAAAGTGGGCAGACACTATAAATTTCAGTCACTGGGGATCTAGTCCTTCTTGATCTTCAGCATGTCCTGAATACACAGCTGGAGGCACCATCCTCCTGAGGCCTCTGAATCCCAGCTCTGCCAGTTTCTCACCAGTTGTGTGGCCTTGGGCACAGGATTGAGTTACCATGAAGACTCAGTGGGAAATGTTCCTTTCTCCCCATTACACTCCACATCTAGATGAAGGAGGAGAGCCTGTGGATATTCTCATTTCACTCTAAATGACCCTCAGTATGGGGATTCTGGACCTGGGGATTCTGCTCCAGGCCTTAAAAACCAAGCCATATGTCATGACCTACCTGGCTCCAAAATCACAGAAAGGAAAACTTGAGTGGGCAGCTATTTACAGGTTTAGGGACACAAGTTAAATAGTAGGAGTGTGATATATTTTTAAATGAATGAATGTTTCCCTTTGTTTCTCTCCACCTCCTCCCAGTGCTTCGTAAAATCCACCACATCTTGAGGGACCCACTCAAACTTAGAAGCCTTATTTGCTGAAGAAGTAAGAACTTTCCAGAACTGCATTTCTGGGATACAATTAAGGTTGATCCAACTGAAGACAGTTGAATTCAGAACCCTGAAACAGCTCTCCCCTAGCCCTCCAACTTGAGAGTCTGCCTCCATCCCATTCCATCCCTCCTTCCTCCTTATGGTCTTAAAGAAGTGGTCAAACGACTTTACAGATTTTGACTTGAGAGAAGCAAAATACTCAGGATGGGGAAATACTTTGGTGACCTCTAGTACTGTCAGATTGCCCCTTGCTAACTGAGAACAGCACAATGGAAAGACAACAGGTGCCTCTAACCAGGACCAAGAGCCTCTCAGGGGCAAGAGCTGTTCCAGGGCCCCTCAAAATTTCTGGACCCCAGTGGTATCAACCCCCGCCGCCACTCACCCAACCCCCCTCGACACCCCCCCCCCCCGCAACATCTCCGCCCCGCCCCGCGTAGCCGCCCCCGGCGTAAGGTATTCCCCTTGCCTGCTCCTCAGGGGCCCAGGTGGGCGGGGCTCCATTGACACCTTTCCCAGGCGCTCCGGGAGGAGGCGGAGCCGGGGACCCGGCAAGCCAATGCTGGCGGCCCTGGTCACGCGCAGCCGGCGATCAGGCCAATGGGCGCCGGGGGGTGTGGCCAGAGCCTCTAGTTCAGGGCGTTTATAACAACTTGGAATTCGGCGCCTGGTCGCGCGCTTTGGTAAGGCTGTGGGTTCTCGCGCCGGGAGTGGGCAGGCGCCCCGGGCTCTAGCTCTCTCCGCGCAGCCGATTCCTCCTCCGCCCTCGCTCACCTGCTCGCCATGGAGTCCTTGGCTTTCCCCCGGCGCCTCGGCCCGGCTCCCTCGGCCACCGCTGCCCTGGCCGCGGAGCTCGTTCGGCCTTTGGCCGACGGGCTCCTCAAGTCGCCCAAGCCCCTAATGAAGAAGCAGGCAGTGAAGCGGCACCACCACAAGCACAACCTGCGACACCGCTACGAATTCCTGGAGACCCTGGGCAAGGGGACCTACGGGAAGGTTAAGAAGGCGCGGGAGAGCTCGGGGCGCCTGGTGAGTGCGGCTCCCTCTCGCGGCGCCAGCCGGCCGGGCTCGGAACTTAGCCGCGGGCGGCGGGTGATGGAGGGTGGGCCGGGAGCTAGTGCCTTGCTCGGTGGAGTTGCCCGCATTCAGTCTTTACCGCGCTGAGGTTGCGTATGTGTATGGGGTGCTGGTAGTGTTCACGGTAGAAATTGTCCATAGTTGTAGGGACAATGGTCGTGGACCTGAGAACCCTACCAACTCCGGTCAGCAAGTGATGATTGCCAAATAAGTGAGGCGGGGTGCATAGAGGAAGGAAGGTATCCTGAGATGAGAAGGCTTCCTAAAGACGATGAGACTTAAGTGGAATTTTGCTTGTAACAGATTATCCAATAGAGTGGGATGGGAAGAGGAAGTAGAAGGCACCTGATCTTAGCAAAGGGTTAGTAAATGTGTGTAGTTGAATGAAGTGTCCAGTTCCTCAATTCAGTTCTAATAGTCTGGCAGCCCAGCATACTGTGGAGATATCACCCCCTCCCGGGGGGCGCGGGTGGGTTTGACATTTAGGTCCTTTCCAGGTCTAAGATTGAGTCAGAGTTTCATTATGATAGGTTTTTAATTCTGGTAAATGTGAAACTCTGGTGAAAGGTCCACTGTGCCCCAAGATACCTTTGGGTTTGGGGCCTTTTCAGGTATGTGTCCTGTTAATTTGGGATGTGTGTATGTGTGTGTATAGTAGTAGTAATCTGTGGGACCTTGTGTAATTTACTTTATCTCTGTACTGTTTCCCCTTCTGCAAAAATGAAGAAAACACAGCCTCCCTCACAGCTGCTATGAGGATTGAATGAGATACAAATATGAATTTAAATTGTTGCTGACAGTAGAACCCGCAATGAGAACTGGTATTTATATTTGAAAAGGCCAGCCCCGAAGGGATAGCAGTTTTGCCAAAAGTTAACAATGGTCCCCAAACTTGAGTTTAATGTGCATAGGAATCACCTGGGTGCTTGTTTAAACTACTTCTCTAGTTCAACACCCAGAGGATTTTATTCTGAAGGTGTAGGATGGGGCCAAATAACCTGTATTTGGGGGTTTGGCTGCGCCCTGCAGGCTTGGCATGCGGGATCAGGATGCAGATCAGACCTGTGCCCCTTGCAGTGGAATCACAGAACCTTAATCACTGGACCGCCAGGGAAGGCCCTAAATACTCTGTATTTTAACAAGCCTTTTAGGGCAGGTGGTTTAGGGATTGTTTTGCCAAATCCAGTTGGGTGCTGGTTATGAGATGTGCATGTATGTGTGTGTGTGTGCCTGCGTGGGTGGCCATGGTTTGCCCTATCAGCTATGGCAGCAGTTACCTCCCCAGATTGTTTGCTTTTGCAGCCAGTAGCTGGTTTGAAATTCAAGAAGTCATTTCATTGGTGAAGGAGAGTGGATTGCTGGGGAAAGGGAGTGGATTATGGCCTCATCAATAGGACCGAGTATGTTTTTCCTGCTAACACCTGGCACGGTCCCCAGTTGCCTGCTGCCAGGTTACAGCTATTGGGCAATGATGTACTTCCTGGCTTTCCTTTTCTTTTTCTTTCTATAAAGTGTGAGGGCCCGGTGAGGCTCCAGGCTGGAGACAGCTGGTCCCAGGCTTTGTCAGGGGCTCAGCTGGAAAATAGCTGCTGTGGCTCGTGCCTCTTTCGGGGGGCAGACTGGATTGGGGGGGCTGGGGTGGCCTGGAAACTGAGATTGAAGTTCAGAAATCCCATTAAGCTCTTGACCTGGGTCACCGCATGTGTGTCTCTGTGTGTGTGTGAAAGAGAGAAAGGGAGAGATCATTGATTCTGGAATAAGATAAACCAGCTTTCAGTTTTCAAACCTCAGCGGCTGTAGGCAGGGATTCCAGCTCTTATTACATCAGAACAGAGAGAATTCAGAAGGTGCTCCCTGGCTTCATGTCTCTTGTATGCAGGGAGCCAAGATCAGGAAGAGTGGGCCCTGCCCTAAAGCTCCCTGATCCATAGACCACCCTGTACTTCTGCTGGGAGCTTGCTCAGGGTCTCCCTCCTCCTAGGAGAGCAGCTCTACGCGCTGCTAATGGTTTCTCAAAATTCTGGAGAGGAATCCTCCCCCCACCGCACCCCCATTCCTGTCTCTTCACTGTTCTCCCTGAAGAGAGACCAACCTGGTGCCTCAGGATCTTCAGTGGGGGAGAGGGGTGTGGGAGCAGCCCACAACCTCCCCTCAAAGTGAACTGAGGGTTCAGAGGAAAGCCCACTGGGTGACTTCTATCTCAATTTCTCTCCACCGCATTTCGCATTCCCACCCTGCCTGGAAAGGATTCTCAGGGGCCAGATGGGATTGTCCAGAGGGAGGGGCAGGTGGGCAGGACTAATGGCTTCTCCAGGAGGGCATTAAAGGGAAAACCAATATTTGCTCTGGATCGTCTAGCTCTGACTACACTCCTGGTATCCACATGGCATTTCCTCCTTTGACTCTCACAGCTCTCCTGACCACCCCTCCCCTAAAAAGAAAAACACCTGCTAGGGTCCCTGGAACGATGGCGTCCCCCAAAGCCTTTAAGGTTGATCTGCATGGAATTTTTACTCCATGAGGAGCACAGGGGAGTCCAAGGGGACAGTGATCTGGGGCAGGGGTGCTTCTGTCTCATATATTGGATTGTTGCGTGGGATTTCAAAATGTTTGAAAATGACTGAGATGGTCTGATTCCTTCATTGACAGATGGGGACACTGAGGCCCAGAGAGGGAAGGTGACATGTCCTGTGGCTGGTTAGTGGCATGCCTGCAACATAGGCTCCTGACTTGACCACCCCAGGCACTAGATGACCAATACTGAGTCTTGGACTGGGAGTTGGCTTTGGGCTGAGCCCAGGCTTGCCTCAGTGTGCTTTGTCATTCCAACAGCTACCTCCGACTGCCTTTCCCAGAGCTCCAGGCGCGGTGAGGGTGGGAGGAGTCACTGGGAACAACCCCCACCCCCATACACACTGAAAGTGTCCAGAGATCCCGAGAAGGTGAGCTATACTACATTCAAGGCTTTGACTTTGTCAGGAAGACTGCTCAGCTCAGCATCAGAGTGCAAGCATTCAGAATCCTGGCTCTACTGCTTACCAGCCGTGTGACCTCTGTGTATCTCAGTTTCCTCATCTGTAAAGTGGGGATTATAATAATTCCTACCTCGTGGGGTCCTCATAGGATTAAATAAGATAATATATGTAAAGTGCTCAGCACAGCAGCTGACACACAGTGTTATTATCCCAGCAAGGCTGGCTTTGTTGAGGTCCTACCCTCCCTCTCCTGGGGGAGGGAGAGTCCCCCCACCCTGGGTCTGTCCTGCCCTGAGCAAGAGAATGGCTTGTGCTCAGCTTCCCTAGGCCATTTGATCTCTACTTTGTTCAAAGTCCCAGTCTCTCCTTTAGCCCCTGATCCAGAGAAGGGCTCCCGCCTGGCCAGCTGCCAGAGGCCTCTTCTTTGTGGTGCTGCCCTCCCAGCTCCTTCTGCATCTGCCTGCTCAGCAGCTGGGAGGGACACTCCAGCTGCAGGTGACTCTTATCCTTGGGCTCTGGCCAAACCACACGAGAGGGCTGGGCAGGGAAGCACCTTGCCTGGCATCCTGGCAGAGTGGGCAAAGAAAGGGTGGGCACAGCATGGGGTTTAGGGGAAGCAGCTCAGCCTCCCCTCAGAGCCCGTTTCTGCTCCCAGCCTGGTTCTCTGGCAGGCTTGGTGGGACGGTGAGCCATCCCCGCTCTGCCAGGCCTGGCCAGCCCAGCCCAACCTCTCCTCCATTATCTAAATGGGTCATCCTCCAGCTCCTTGCCCCACCTCCCAGAGGCAGCTGCTCCGCGAAAGGCCAAAAAGGAGTCAAGGATCTTGGCTCCAACTCTGGGTGATAGCTATGACCAGAGATGCCCAGCTTGTACCCTCTCTCCTGGCACCTGAAACCAGTACCTCTAGATCTGCTTTTTCTAAGACCTTTCTGCCATCCTCTCCTGAATCCAGATTATTCTTGATCTGAGTTCCTGTGGGGACTGGGAGGAGAGAAGGCAGTGTTTAACCAGTTGAGCCCCAGCACCCATCTCTCCAACGTCTTTGTATATCTGTAAGTGTGATGAGGGTGGCTGGTGGTACTGCACAGCCTGGCCCATGGCAGGGTGTGGGGCATTCCCTTCTCCAGGGGTAGGAGGCAGGGAGCTGGAGGCAGGGCAGAGCATCTGCAAGGAACTTTTGTCTTCTGAGGTGGTGGCTTCTCCAGGCAACACCCCTCCATCTTGGGTCCTGACAGCCTTGATACGTTGAGGAACCTCGGAAGAGTCACCTTTCTGGACTTTAGTGTTTGCCATTTACAAAATGGGATAAGGAGTTAGCTCTGCTGCCTTTCCAGCATGCAGGGCCACAGGGGCAAGAAAATCACCGGGCTGGTATCAGTAGGAATGTTGCTCAGGCAGGTAAACATAGATATAGCATGGGGCCTCTGAATAAACCTATTATAACAATCCTTGGCTAGCACCTCCCTGGCATAGTAGCACGTGACCCATTTCTGAAGAAGCTCAGCAGAGAGTGCTAGAGTTTGGAAGGGAGCTTAGAGATCCTAATGTGCAAATTCGTGTATAGTTCCTTTCCTTTCTTTCTGGCCTGTGCTCAAACCTATCTCTCTGCCTGGAATGCCCTTGTTGCACTGCCCCCCTCAAAGGCCCGCCCACCTCGGCTTGGCAAACCCCACTCTTCCTTCAAGATCTAAAACAGAGTTTTCTCCCAGGGGTGATTTGCCCTGCTCCTCCAGGCAAAGGAAGCTCTCCAGTGCTCCTGGAGCACCTGGGCAGGCAGGGATCTCAACCGTCATGTTCATCACACTAGACTGGATCAAGGGCCTTGGCGCGGGGACTATCCAATTTTTGTCTGAATCCCCAACATCTACCAGAGCGCCGGGCACGTAGTAGGCATTCAGCAAATGTTTGGAAGATAAATGTCCTTTTATTTTTCAGATGAGGACATTAAAACTAGCCAGGCCAGGGGCTTCCCTGGTGGCGCAGTGGTTGAGTCCGCCTGCCGATGCAGGGGACGCGGGTTCGTGCCCCGGTCTGGGAGGATCCCACATGCCGCGGAGCGACTGGGCCCGTGAGCCATGGCCGCTGAGCCTGCGCGTCCGGAGCCTGTGCTCCGCAACGGGAGAGGCCACAGCAGTGAGAGGCCCGCGTACCGCAAAAAAAAAAAAAAAAAAAAAAAAAAAACTAGCCAGGCCAGTTAACCGGATCATTTAAGTGACTTGTCTTGAGTTACGTAGTTCCAAAGGGGCAAATAAAGACTAGATACCAGGGCTCTTGACACCCCTCCACTGATCTGGTGTTCACATTTATGTTGTCATTGTTGTGCCTCGGTTTCCTGCCCCCTCTGAGTAGGGTGGCCGTATAATATAACATCTCAACTTGCATACTTCGCGGAGTAAAAGGGGCACTATTAATAATTATACAGGACGACCCAGGATTGTCCCCAGAGAGGTGGCCTTCCTACCTCTGGGTGATCCATTCAGCGATTGTTTTTCTCTTCCTTTCCTCTAGTCACTACATTTTAATTCTAAAGAATGGTTGCTCAACCATCTTGCAGATGAGAACAAAGGTCCATCAAAATGAGTTCTCATAAACATGGTTTATGGTTGACTCTCCACCCGTGCCTTGGGAAAAGGGCAGAAAGTCTTATCTGGGCACTGGTCCTATCAGTCAGGGATCAGCCCAATGACTTAACCAATAAATATTTATTTGTGACTTGTGTTCACCAGTAAACAGTTGAGGTCTGTCCAGTGGGACTAGGATAGGTGGGGGAACAGTGGCCCAGCCCCACCAGGGCAGTGATACATGGCTCTTCTTGTCTGTCACCTGCTTGGGGACTGGTGGAGCCATGATGACCTAAGTTGTTTCTTTCCTGGGAAGTGCCAGCCAAGCTGTGGTCTCCTAAGACTTAATATAGACAATGCGGGGTAGGGGGGGGCGGGGGGGGCGGTCCTTGACCTCACCCCCTGAGGCCAGAGCATGAGCTTGCAGGAGGACGGAACTGTCCACTAAGGATTAACAATTCTGATTTTAAACTGTAGGCTTCCAGAGTTGAAAGAAATAGATCTCAGGATTCAACTTGTACACCCTCTACCCATGCAGGGACTCCTTCTAGCACCCCTCAGAGCCCTTTATTTTTTTGAAACCTCATTTCTTTGAGGCCTTGTCTTCTTTAGAGCTCTGCTCGCTAGTCCACGATGATTTATCTCATTGTATATGTTTGTACAATTGTACATCCAAGATATGCCTAGTTTTTGCATATGTGTGTATCTTAAGCTCTCAGATATTTGTTTCATTATCTAGGTATATGATTTACATGTGATTTTTTTTTTTTTTACTATCTATTAATTCAGTTTTATGGGCTTTTATCTGAAGAGCTCATGGCATTTTTTTTTTTTTTTTTTTTCTAGTGGTACGCGGGCGTCTCACTGTTGTGGCCTCTCCCGTTGCGGAGCACAGGCTCCGGACGCGCAGGCTCAGCGGCCATGGCTCACGGGCCCAGCCGCTCCGCGGCATGTGGGATCCTCCCAGACCCGGGCACGAACCCGTGTCCCCTGCATCGGCAGGCGGACTCTCAACGACTGCGCCACCAGGGAAGCCCAAAGAGCTCATGGCATTTTATCTATTGTCTGATTTTTTTTTTTAACAGGAGAAAAACAAATTTAATTTCACATGTACAGGAACCCCCCCCCAAATATGTGGCTCCCCAACAGTCTGGCAATTGAGGCTTACATGCCATCCTGAGCTAAAGAGAAGGGGGTAGGGGTCTGGCACTTGAAAGGGGAGGAAGGCAATTCACAGAAAGATGGGAAGAGCAAATGCTTGGTAGATAAATGTCTGCTGGGCCATGCAGATAAGTCTTCCTGATGAAAAAAGTTATCTCTGCTAATAGCGCTCTCTCTGGTACAAGCCTCCTATCTAAATTCTTTAATGCAGTTAAGGGAGGGATAAAAAGCTCTTCTTGAGTCTGCTGAGCCTTCATTGTCTTCGGCTCGATATCATCCACATGCCAAAGTGACAGTTTGGGGTAGCCTGCCCTGAGCCCCACCACCAAGTAATGCAATTACGTTTCAGTGCAGGCATTTATGTTCATATTTATAATCATCATAACCTTTAAAGTCTTGGCAAACATGTTTAGTTGCCACTGGATTGGTGTGTCCTCATGTACAAATGACAACTCTCTTTCATTTGTACCTAGAGTTCATTTTTTGCAGTTATAAGACCATACTTCTTTTCTGCAGTGATAATTCATAACTGAAAAATTATTAGAACATTATCTGATATATCAAGACAGTTGCAGCTCTGGAGTTTCTATGTAGGAGAGACTTTAATGGCTCTAGTGGGTTGGAATTAGGAGCAACAAGAGTTGTCTTGAAGCTTCACTGTATTGTCTGATTTTTAAAACAAGGAATTCAGAGAGAAAAGAACTAGTCCATAAAATCTCCCCTGCGGGGAGAGAAAAAGGGTATGGAGAGGTGTTCAGGAACCAAGCTCCAGGCTGGTTGGAGGAGGATTTAAGCCCCTTCCCCCAATCCCCACCCCCTGGTCAATTCTAAGCCAGGGATTTTTCTGCTTAGCTCATTGGGGTGGCTTGGAGCAGAAGGGGTGGGGGGCGCGAAGAGAGGGGCTTGGGCAGGAGACTCCATGGTGACCGCCCCGCCTGCTGCCATTGTCCTCCCTGCCCTGCTCTGGGAGGGCGAGAGAGCCGGGCCTCCCCTCTTTCATGGATGCAGCTCCAGGGGAGGAACGGGGTGGAGGGCACGCCATCCCTGGCCCGTTGCCGGGGTGACCAGGCCCAGGGCATTGTGAGCTGCTCCTCTTACAGGATTACGGCTGTTCCGCATTCTTGTCTGAGGGGGACATAGGCCCGAGGCCCGCAGTCCGGAGCGGAGCCGGAAGCCTTTGTCTGCCTCCAGAGCCCTGTGAAAGGGGGATTAGAGGCCCCGCCCCTTGGGCTCTGGGTTCCCTTTTTTCCGCCTCCTTTTGAACCTTGAGGGGAGGTGAACCCTCCTGGGAAATGAACGAGGATCTGTTTTCCTCAGCCTGTGCCTTGGGATTTCTCATAACTTGCCTGGCTCCTGTGAAGGGGAAGTCTTGTATTTACCATTTGTGTCCTTGGACAGAACTTGTCAGGAACTGACCAGCCCTGTGACACCCCACCCCATACCCGCCCAGCACCTGATGCCAGCATTGTAGCCTCCGAGAGAGCCCCGGGACATTTATATGGTCATTTCTCAGAGTCAAAGCAGGAAAGCACCCCAGACATCTTAGTCCAGCCTGTTTATTGCACAGAAAACGAGGCTGGGAGAGGGCATGGGCCTTGCCCCTGAGCACAGCAACGGAGCCTGGAGGGCCCAGGTCCCCTGACTCACCACGCGGTGTCTTCCCCACACACTGCATGCACTGTTGGTACTCTGTCACCATCGCTGCTTAGTGCGGTAGAACAGAGAAGGGGGCGAGATGCCTCAGTCTCTAAGAGCTTTGCTTAAACTGCTTCTTGGCAGTTCATTCTCCACTTCCTCTTGCCTCCCTCCACCCTTCCTGAACCCACCACATGTACCAGCCAGAGAGTTTAATCCTTAAATGGCATTTTCACCTTTATGGACAAGATAGCAAAGCCCAGACGACTCTGTTTAACTGTCTAGTTGTTTGTTTGCTGCTGGGGGAGAGACATTACTTACCTAGACCAAAGAGACTAGCATTTTTTTCATAACTTTTTTGGGTGATTTTTTGTGTGTGGTAAAACATATATAACATAAAAGGTTCCCTCCAGACTCTCTGCCGCCCGCCCCAGTGAAGGATGGAGAGGCTTCTCTGGGTGCACGCTGTGGCCTTTGTAGCAGCTGTAGGCAGATCACCAGGGTCAGGGCTCCCAGAGTGTCCTCAGGGACGCCTTTACCTGCCAGAACTTTCTCCTCACTTTCCTGCATTCTCTGCTCCCAGGTGGCCATCAAGTTGATCCAGAAAGACAAAATCAAAGATGAGCAAGATCTGATGCACATTCGGCGAGAGATTGAGATCATGTCATCACTCAACCACCCCCACGTCATTGCCATCCACGAAGGTACAGAGGCAGAGCATTTGAAGCTGTGTGTGTGTGTGTGTGTGTGTGTCCAGTCAGAACAGATGACACAGGTAAAAAAAGACACAGGCTTTAGGCTTGGGCAAAAGCTGGATTTGAAACCCAGCTATATGACTTTGGGCAACTAATTTAATTTAGTCTCTGGGCCTCAGTTCCTCATTTGTAAAATGGGATAATCCCACCTACATCATAGGGTTGTTGCAAAGATCAAATTAAATGTCACCAGGGAATTCCCTGGCGGTCCAGTGGTTAGGACTCTGTGCTTTCACCTCAGAGGGCACGGGTTTGATCCCTGGTCAGGGAACTAAGATCCTGCATGCCCTGTGGCACTGCTGAAAAAAAAAATTCAAATTAAATGTCACCAAGTGCTCCGCTCATGGGAGGAACTCCACAGATTGTAGGCATTTTTGTTCTTAGGCTTTCCGTACTGGAACACTGTCTCCCCAGACCAATGAGATCCTTAGCAATCTGGGGGAGGCTGAAACATGCGGGCATCTGCACGTGTCTCAGGTGTGTGGGTGCTGTTTTTCTTCATACATCCAAGAGCCAGGCCTCCTGTCCTCTGAATCATTCCTGCCATGGGGCTGGCTCCTACTTCTCCTTGTCTCTTGAAGCCTCCTCTTGCTCTGACGTCAGTGCTGGCTTTCCACTCCAGCTGCCCTGTTCCCTGTGACCCAGACAACAAAGTGAGCAAGAGAGGGTGATGAGGAAAAGAGGGGGAGCAGCCTCCCACACACCCCTGTCTGCTTCCAGCCTTTACTTAATATCAGTTAGACAGGAAGTGAGGAATGGCTGGAGAGCAGGAAGGAGGAAAGGAAGCCTGTGGCTTTGCCCTCAGTCTGAATATTCCTGGTAGAAAGAAAGAGAGGTCTCCTCTCTCAAGTTCTGTTTAGAGGAAGACTAAGGGCAGAGCCACTGACATGGCCCTGTGGCCTGAGCCTTTCCCATGAGGAACCCCAGCAGGTGGCTGGAAGGCTAATTGTTTCTCTGTTTATTTCCCCCAGGGAGGAGTGGGCAGATGACAGAGTATTGGTTAAGCCAGGCTAAGCTTGGTGATTGGGCTGTGTGTGTGTGTGTGTGTGTGTGTGTGTGTGTGTGTGTGTGTGTGTGTGTGTGTGTGTATTCTTCCCCCCACCCATATCTACAGCTAGGTCTGGGAACTGAGCTCTGAAGCTTAGGATGTAGCTGCTACTTACTGTACCTTCAGATTCAGCAGATGTTGGGGTGTCATAGTTACTGTGTACCTGGTAGAGCTCCCCCAGATCCATCCCCATCCACAGACTTCAAGAGATATGGACTGGGGGGAAGGCTGCAGTCCTGGGAACTGACTTCTAACATAGCTGCTCTCTAGAATGTGCTCTGGCTGGCTCCTGACCCCCAATTTTACGGCACAAAGTTTGCACACATCCTGCAGAGATCTGGAGAACCACAGGGGTGGAGCCTCAGCTAGGCACCCCCCAGCGGTCTGGGCCACTGTGCTCCCCTAGGAAAAAGCACAGTCCTCCTGACCATGTATCCAACTGCCTGGGAGCTGGGACTCTTCTTGGGAGAAGCCTCCTCTCTTAGCTCCTTCTCACAGGCTAGACAGTAATCTCTCTGGGGCTGGCTGAGCAAGCCAAACTCATAGGACTCGTTTGACACAAAGGTGCAATGTCACAGACATACATGTTTTGACACACACCCTGCTGAAGGGCCAGTTTGGTGAACCAGCCATTCCCTACTTTTCCAGGAGGCAAGACAAGGCCTGAGGTGGCAAAAGGGCCCCTCCCTCACGTGGAGATGAGCCAGCTGGAGTAGGCTGACTGCCAGGACCCCAGCCAGTCAATTAATTACCAAATATTTATTGATAGTTTCTATGTACAAAGCCCCAGCCTGGATATTCTGGACGGGAAGTCAAAGATGTTAAGGGTGATAGATATCTCAGCTCTCTATGGTACTTTACAGTTTACAAAGCACTTTCATACTTTTACATGTCTCTTTTTTTTTTTTAAACATCTTTATTGGAGTATAACTGTTTTACAATAGTGTGTTAGTTTCTCCTTTACAACAAAGTGAATCAGTTATACATATACATATGTTCCCATACACTTTCATACTTTTATCCGTCTTCTGATCCTCAAGTCAGGCATTATTATGGGCATTATTTTTCAAGTTTATGCATGAGGATGCTGATAATAAATACAACAGTAGGTACAGTCTATTGAGTGCTTGCTTGTATGTCAGAGCCCACACCAGCTTGCTTAGCCAGCCTGAGAGCTGTGACTAACTTTTATCTATTTCTCGCCCCAGCTCTGTGATGTTGCTATCAATATCCCTCTTCAAATGAGGAAACTGAGGCACACTGATTGAATAACTTGCCGTGGTCACCCAGCTAGTAAATGATGGGGCCAGGATTCAAATCCCAAACCTACGTTCTTACTGATGTATCTAGAAGAGATTTGCCCAAGGTCACGAGGCAAAAAAAGTACTGGATTCTGAACCAGAGAGCCTGATTTTTCATTCTCATCCAGTGATGTCTCAGAATGTGCAGGGTAGTGTTAAGAATCCTCAGAAGCCTGAACTTCCAAGGAAAGGGAGGGTGAGCCAGTTCCCTTGGCCTTAATTCGTTGCTACTGGAAGGTGTTGGGAGCATCAAAGGGCACTGTCCTGCTTCATTAGCAGATGTCTCTGGTGGGAGGTCCTGTCTGGTTTGGGAGCCTGGGAGTGATACATGTTCCCCAGTGGGGAGCAGTGCACTCTGGAGGGGCCTGACATTCCTGCCTTGCTCTGCCCCAGTGTTTGAGAACAGCAGGAAGATCGTGATCGTCATGGAGTACGCCAGCCGGGGCGACCTATATGACTACATCAGTGAACGGCAGCGGCTCAGTGAGCGCGAAGCCCGGCATTTCTTCCGGCAGATTGTCTCCGCCGTGCATTACTGCCACCAGGTGAGCGGCACCTGCCTCAGCCCTGTGCTGAAGGGGTGGTCCCTGGGGCTTGGGGGCTGGTTTCACCAGAGAGATTCCATGACTGGTCCAGGATCACACAGGGAGATCGAAAGAGGCAAGACTCACTTCTGGACCCAACCTAGGGAATGTTGATGTCTCTGGCTTCAAGTCTCTTGGCTGGGGTTCGAAGGACCATGATTTGTTGTAGTATGTACCAGTAAAGATGGGCCTCCCAGCCGACCTGTGCTCACCCCCACTCAGCCCCCTTTGTGTTTCCCTCACTGTCCAGACCAGGTCCTCATGTCCTTCCCTCCCTGGTGGCCTTCCCCTGACCCTCCTCCCTCCCTCTTTCAGAACAGGGTTGTCCACCGGGATCTCAAGCTGGAGAACATCCTCTTAGATGCCAATGGAAATATCAAGGTGAGCCTCACTTCTTGTTTAAAGCTGCTTCCCTACCCCTCCCCAGCCTGTCTGCACTGTCCCTTGCCAAGCATCTCTCAGCCCCTAGGGGGTTCCAGAAGGAGTTGAGCAAAGCTCAGACTCTTATATGGGTACTGATAAGGACCTTAGCTATCATCCATTTCAGTACCTCATTCTGTGGATTGAAAGCTGAGGCCTTACGATAAGCAGTGATTTGCATAAGGTGCCATGGCTAGCGAGCGGCTGAGCCTCAGCTAGAACCAAAGTCTTCTGACTCCCTGACCAGTGCTCTTGACCAGTGACCTGTGCCCTGTGGCCTGAGCCTTTCCCATGAGGAACCCCAGCAGGTGGCTGGAAGGCTAATTGTTTCTCTGTTTATTTCCCCCAGGGAGGAGTGGGCAGATGACAGAGTATTGGTTAAGCCAGGCTAAGCTTGGTGATTGGGCTGTGTGTGTGTGTGTGTGTGTGTGTGTGTGTGTGAATTCTTCCCCCCACCCATATCTACAGCTAGGTCTGGGAACTGAGCTCTGAAGCTTAGGATGTAGCTGCTACTTACTGTACCTTCAGATTCAGCAGATGTTGGGGTGTCATAGTTACTGTGTATCTGACCAGTCACAAGGCTGAAGGAGTCTAGATCTAAGGTTGGCTTCTGCTCACAGCCTTGGGACTGGCATGGAGAGGCCATGCCTGAGTTCTCCCCACCTGCACACGCACACACACATGCGCACTTTAATCTGCCGCAATTAGGTAGCCCTTTAGCACCTTTCACCACAGCAAGCACTCCAGAGCCTGCTTCCTGCTTTGTGCAGCTGCTGAATTCCTGTGTCTAAGTAGTTAAATTTAGGCCTGAGAAGTTCAGGTTTATGTGATAAACTCAGGTCTCAGGGCTGGAAGGGGAGATGGCAAGGGCCGGCCCCTGCAGATACCTGGAAGGGCTCTGACTCTGCAGTCGGACCCTCCTCAGAATCTTCCCGAACCCAGATCATAGTCCTTTCCCCAGTGGCCCCTGACCTGTGCCCTGAGGTGCCCTGGCACTGAGTTCATTTTCCTTACCAATTCCCGGAGTAGGTGGGGCTCTCTTTGATGCCGACCAGGGAGGGGGAAGGCAGAGCCAATAAATCCACACAACCCAGGCAGGCACGAACTTTCCCATCTGCACCAATCATCTGCCTCATTATAGGCTTCAACTGGTAACTGCTTGATAGGAGGCCAATAAAACCCATAAATGAAGGAGCCAGAGTTCATAAACAACTTCTCCCCACCCTGGGCACACATGACCCTCTGCTGGGCATGAAGAGTTTGGGAGCAAAAGGGCACTGGCCTCAGCCTTTGTCTGAGGATAGCTGGCGGAAGGGTCTTTCTGAGGGATGAGAAGATGGGCTTGGGGCCCCTCAAACCCTCAGTATCAGAGGGCTCAGGAAGTCCTGTAAGAAGATCCCTTCTCCTGGGCTATAACCATGGCCGTAATCTTTGTTCTTCCTTCAGTACTGCTTCTCAGCTATACTGGGCTGACCCCAGTCCCGCCACCACGTTCCTGCCCGGGTGTGGGCAGAGATACATTCTTTGCTGGGAAGGGCAGCCCAAGCCCAGGTCATGGGGTAGCTTGCTTCTGAGGTTCATGGCGTTGGCATGAGACATTGTCTGTCCCCCTCCAACTGGTAGACCCTTCCTTCAGTCAATAAGTGGCCATTAGTCCCACCCATGGGTCACAGCTGTGCCAGGAGTTGCAGGAGGGGTGGGGGCAGGAGGTCAGCATGGGGAGAGCATATTGATGTGGCAGTATGAGGAGACGGAAGTGACAAGCAGGGGCTCCCGTGAGCCACTGCACATTGTAGGGCTTCATGGGAGGAGGAGATCTCAGGGCAATGGAAGGCTTCCTGGAGGAGGTGGGCTTGCTGGGTCAGGAGGATGTGTGTAGGTAGAGAGAGCATCCCTGGAGTAGAGTACAGCGTGAGCAAAGGGGCCTGGGGAACAGTGAGGACCCTGGAGCTCTCCGACACCTCTGCCCAGGCTTTCCTCATTGACACAACCTCCAAAGGGCTCTTTCTTCCAGGGCCTGAGCTGTGTTGGTGGTGCCCGGTATGGGTTAGGGGTCATGGGCACCCTTTCCTCCTGCTGGGGCCTGGGTTTCCCCGTGGTCTGGCGGGGGGACAGACCAGGAGCTATAGAACAACACGGGCCTTGGTGTGACCCCTGCTTGTGTTTGACCCAATTCTGCAGATCGCTGACTTTGGCCTCTCCAACCTCTACCACCAAGGCAAGTTCCTGCAGACATTCTGTGGGAGCCCCCTCTATGCCTCGCCCGAAATCGTCAACGGGAAGCCCTACACGGGCCCAGAGGTAAGTGTCTGGACTCCTCCACCAGCCCGCCTCAGCTTAGATCCTGAGAGAGGGACGCACTAGTTTTCTAGTTATTCCCTTTCTCAGATCACAAAACTCACTTCCCCACCAAAGTAGTGTGTGGCCGGGTCTCTAGCAGGCGTGGCAAAACTGGAACAAGAGCTTAAGTCTTTTGACCCCCAGTCTGGTTCTGTGCCCCTCACCTTCCACATTCCCATTACCTCTCCCGGCCCCCAGCCAGCCTCCCTGGAGGGATGGTATCTGTCACGACCACCACTCCTGGCCCAGAAGGGGTGACCTCGTCACTGATCTTGTGTTTGTGGCTGCTTCTCCCAAGGGGAGGCAAATGACAGCAGCTCTCCCCATGAACCTCAGTCCCTTCTGCAGTGTCACCCTCTCTGCCCCTGGGTACTAGAAGGAGGTGGTCCTCAGATACACTGGGCTCTGAGTTCTCCCACATGGGCTCCCTTTTCCCCATGGTATTGAATGAAGGTGAGGCTGGAAGCCCTCTAGCCTGTGGCATGAGGAGGTCCTGGCTGATCCTCTCTCTCCCTCAGGTGGACAGCTGGTCCCTGGGTGTTCTCCTGTACATCCTGGTGCATGGCTCCATGCCCTTTGATGGGCAGGACCATAAGACGCTGGTGAAACAGATCAGCAATGGGGCCTACCGGCAGCCGCCTAAACCCTCTGGTGAGTGAGAGGTGTAGGCGTTCTCATCTAGGTGCAGGGTGTCCTTTGCTAATTCCTGAGGCAGGAATTAAACAGTGACAGTAAAGTGAAGAGGGCAGCCCACTGTAGATGGAGTGTACCTTCCACCTCAACTCCTGCTGTCATCTCTTTGCCTCCTATGTCTGTGACCTCCCAGGAAGGAAGGGATAGCTCCTTCCTTCCTTTATGGGCAAGCTTTATCCTATTTGGAAAGTGCGTCCTAAGGTCTAACTTAGATCCTCTTTGCTACCATTGTCTCATTTCCTACTGCTTTTGTCCTTGTCCTCAGAAATCTTTTTGTCCTTTCACGTACGATGTGTAAGGCAAGAAGAAAGGTGTGAGGACCTTGGTTTACTCTTGAGCAGTCCCTCCCCTCAGAGGGTTGCATGTCAGTGGAGCAAAGGAGGATACACACTAACACATAAACATGGCTGTGGTCCTGAGGGGTGGTGGGATGGAAGAGGAAATCGACAGTCAATCCAGGAAAGCTGGAGACTGGGGAGCCGGCCCAGGCTGCGGCGTGTATGGGGCCCTAGGTGGGAGTGGCATATCTGACACCGGAGTGAGCAGTGTCTCAGCACAAATGGGGGTAAGCCAGTGAGGGGGACTGTGGGTGCCCATGCTCCTGGCTATGGATCTGAAACCCTTCTCCTTCTTCTTTTAGATGCCTGTGGCCTGATCCGGTGGCTATTAATGGTGAACCCTACCCGCCGGGCCACCCTGGAGGATGTGGCCAGTCACTGGTGGGTCAACTGGGGCTATGCCACCCGTGTCGGGGAGCAGGAAGCTCTGCAAGAGGGAAGGCACCCCGGCAGCGACTCTGGCCGGGCCTCCGTGGCTGACTGGCTCCGGCGGTCCTCCCGCCCCCTCCTGGAGAACGGGGCCAAGGTCTGCAGCTTCTTCAAGCAGCATGCGCCTGGAGGCGGGAGTCTCGCCCCTGGCCTGGAGCGCCAGCATTCGCTCAAGAAGTCCCGCAAAGAGAATGACATGGCCCAGACTCTCCAGGGGGACCCAGCTGCTGACACCTCCCCTCGCCCTGGCAAGGGCAACCTCAAGCTGCCGAAAAGCATTCTCAAGAAGAAGGCATCAACCTCCTCGGAAGGGGCAAGGGAAGGCCCTGAGCTTGGCCCCGTCCCTGCGAGCCCAGGACAGGCTGCCCCCCTGCTCCCCAAGAAGGGCATCCTCAAGAAGTCTCGCCAGCGGGAATCCGGCTACTACTCCTCTCCTGAACCCAGTGAGTCTGGGGAGCTCTTGGATGCGGGGGACGTGTTTGTAAGTGGGGACGCCATGGAGCACATGCCCCCCCAAGCCTCAGGGCTGCGGCTCCATCGCAAGGGCATCCTCAAACACAACGGCAAGTTCTCCCACGCAGCCCTGGAGCTCACAAGCCACACCACTTTCGGTTCTTTGGATGAACTGGCCTCACCTCACCCTCCAGCCCGGGCCAGCCGCCCCTCGGGGGCAGTGAGTGAGGACAGCATCCTGTCCTCTGAGTCCTTTGACCAGCTGGACTTGCCCGAACGGCTCCCTGAGCCCCCACTGCGGGGCTGTGTGTCTGTGGACAACCTCATGGGGCTTGAGGAGCCCCCCTCAGAGGGCCCTGGAAGCAGGGGCCTGAGGTGCTGGCGGCAGGACCCCCTGGGGGATAGCTGCTTTTCCCTGATGGACTGCCAGGAGGTGACAGAGGCCTACCAACAGGCACTGGGGGTCTGCTCAAAGCTCAGCTGAAGGTGGGGGGCATTGCCCCATCCCGGCTGGCTCTAAGATGCAGCTGGCTGTACCCTGAGGGGAAACTGCCTTCTTCCCTGCCTCCCAGGACCAGCATCCCAGCCCAGAAGGCTGAGATGGTTTGCAGTTGAGCCCTGGGGAGGGCTGGATGTGGGAAGTGGGCAAGTGAAGTGCACTGAGGGTTCAATGTCTTCAGCCGCATGGAACCAAGAAGGTAGTAGAAGGGAAATGAGTAGAGAAGTAGAGAGGAAGGCCCAAGGCTGAGTCCAGGTTGCCTGTTTCTTGTACACATAGCAGGGCCATAGAGAGCTGGAAAGAGCGCTCTCAGCGCCCAGCTCCTATAAAGAGTAAGTTTTGCGCATGGTGCCTTCCTGCCAAGGTGGGGATGGAAACTCTTTATTCACATACACATTCCCATCTCCACCAACCACTCAGACTGGAGTGTGGCACCCCCTAATGTGCCTGGGGTGTCCTGGGAATGGTCTTCTAGAGTGTGCCCTTCCTTATTTATCTGAGCGGTAAGAGAACCCAGCCTCTGTTTCCTCAAAGGTTCTCTCCCCTTTCGCATCCTCCAAACCTGGCCCAAGCCTCCTGGAGTCGCTGCTGTGAATCTAAAAGACTTGAAAAGGCTCAGGCTGCTACTGGACGTCATCTCAAGGGGCCCAGATTCCCCTGGACCCCACCTTGGACCTCAAAGACTCTGAACTTCTCTAGCCTCCAAGCTGCTCCTGCTACTGAGAATGGATGTATCTGTTTCTCTGGGCTTTCAGGGCCTAGAATGTTCTTATTTATTTTTATGTTTTCAGCTCTGCATTTTTAAAATAGTGAATCTTACTGTTTTCAATAATGTGAATACTATGTTCTGGGGAAATGCACTATGACATCTAAGTTTTGTGTACAGGGAGATATTTTCGCAATGATTCCCTACTGATCAAGGGGAAGCCGGGGGCCTTTTATAAATCTACATGTCCCATCGCACTATCTGTAAGGGGTCTCTGGCTCCCTCCATCCACGCGCTGATTCCATCTACCTGATGGTCCCCTCTTCCCTTCTGTGGTGGCTAGAAAGAGCCACCCCATTAAAAACCAGGAAGATGATTGGAAAATAGCTCCTGTGGTTCTGTTTGGGGAAGTGGGGCACAGCAGGTCTTCGAGTTTTCTCTTAACACACACTCCCCTGGGCTCTCACAGGTGGAAAAAAGAGAACCTGCTTCAGAAAAACAAAACACACACCAAAAACGGAGCTCTTAGCTCCAAAGGACTCCCTGTTATACCTCCATCAGCGGTTCTGCCCTTGTAAACACACAGCGGGGAGGGTGCCCTGGGCTAAGGGTCCCAATTTGCTCCTCCTGCCTTTAGCACTAAAGAACTGGGTTTGGCAGATAATACAGCCCTGCCCCCACCCTGCCCCCTCCTCTCCCATCCCTCCCCCATCTAGCTCCGTCCCCTGCTGCTTGTAGGCACCTCCACCGCCTTTATTCTCTCCCTCCAAAGAAATCCCTTTCCCTCCGGTGCAGGCAGCTGCTCCCCACTCCGCCCCCCAACCGCCTGACTCTTAGAGGAAGTAAAGAATGCTTGGAATGCCCCCCTCGTTGGCCGTTCCTCTCCACCCCCTGCAGAGCATTCCCCGGACTCCCGCTCCATTGAGAAACTCCCAGGCTCAGAGGGCTAGGATGAAAGGGAGGATAAGGACAAAGTGCAGGCAGGCAGGCAGCCGGCTGGCTCCAGCTTCAAGCAGGCTCCCTCCCCCGTACCTCACCCGGCTCTGGTGTTCGCAGGCCCCCAAACAGTCTGCTCCCCGTCCCCCTGCCCTCCTGCCAGCCTTCGGTGCCTGCCGGTGTGGAGCATCTTTACTGCCCTCCCCCTCCCTGCCTCTGGGGAGCTGGCAAAGTTGCTGAGTCTGGGGAAGAAGTGGGGAGGCCAGGCAACTATGGGATCAGGATGGGAGAGTAAACAAGAAACCGTTTAGGGCTTCCCTGGTGGCGCAGTGGTTGCGCGTCCGCCTGCCGATGCGTGGGAACCGGGTTCGCGCCCCGGTCTGGGAGGATCCCATGTACCGCGGAGCAGCTGGGCCCGTGAGCCATGGCTGCTGGGCCTGCCCCACGTGCCGCGGAGCGGCTGGGCCCGTGAGCCGTGGCCGCTGAGCCTGCGCGTCCGGAGCCTGCGCTCCGCAACGGGAGAGGCCACAGCAGTGAGAGGCCCGTGTACCGCGAAAAAAAGAAAAAAAAAACTCGTTTAGGCTACAAATGGAGTATTTCAGTCTGATAGTTTTGAAAAGGCGCCATGTCTCCTGGTGATGGGGTTCCCACCTCCAGCCTTTTCATGGAGACTTCTGAAGCTCTTCCAGCCCCGAGGCTCCGCCACTTGAAAACAAGGCAGGTCCAACTGAGTGCTGGAGCTCTGGGCTAGACTGTGGGTAGACACAAGAAAAATATAAGGGAGGGTCTTTACCCAGGAAGCATAGAGTTCAGATGTGGAGTTAACTGTGTTCATTAATTCACTGACTCAGGAATCAAGCCCTATTGTGTGCTAAGCTCCGTGGAAGATAGAGGTAACTGCTCTGTTTCTGGTGCAACGCATAAGATCCTAACCTCAGAGAGGCTGCAGACTGAACAGCAAACCAGCATGCATAAAAATGAGTAAAATTCAACAGAAAAAGTTTTAGTTCAGACAATGTTGAAGGGGAGTTGGGATGATGAGAAAGAAGAATTGCAACTTAGGAGATAACAGGGCTACCATTTATTAAGTGCTTATGTATCAAACACTTGATATGTTACGTAATGCCCAGGAAAGCCTTGTTAGTTCGGTACAATTTTTATCATTCTCGGGTCACGGAGGAAGAAATTGAGACTCAAAAACATAAAGTCACTCGCCTAGTTAGCAGGTGGGAAAACTCAACTCAAATCCAGGTCTGAGGGATGCCAGATCTTAGCGGAGTGGGCGATGGGGGGCTCATTTAAACTAGATTGGGTTTGGAGAGTTGGGAGAATATCAGTGAATGGAACTGCAAATACTTATTGAGACACTATTACATGCCACACTCTTGTCCAGGCACAAGGAGTGTGGCAATTTCTTCTGCCCCAGATGCCTTCCCCTTACCTCCAAAGCCCCCAAAGGGAGCTGGGAAATAAAGGGTGAGTGAGAACACGGAGAAGCTAGAGTGGGGAGACAGGGCGGGAGGAGAGGAGGGACGCCAAGCCCCTGCAGCCCATCCTACTAGCACTGCTGGTGGGGCGGATTTCTAGGAAGAGGAAGGAACGCAAAGGTACTTGGTCCTGAGATCTTTGTCCTCTTTGAGGTCTGTTTGCTTAACCTCTTCCAAGCCAGGGACTGGGAGGGGTGGGCAGGAGAGGGGATGGATGTGGCGGAAGCCCACTGGGGAAAGAGACTCTGGGTGGGAAGAGAATGCCTATCACTCCAGCCCCTAGAGACCCAGGCTCGGGGATTCCATTTGCACGGAGCTTCCCCTCGCTTGCCAGGATGCTTCATACCAAAAACATTCCAGAAAGCAGGCTCAAAGAGATGACTCTGGGCCCCAGGGGGGAAGGCTGGAGCCCTAGGAATATTTAGTGCCACATCAGCGCTTCTGGAATGTGAATAACCCAGACAACCACCGGGGGCAACTTTGGGAGACAGGAAAAGGGCCTTCAGAAACCAAGACAAGAAAGTCTTGGTCAGAATTCTCACCTTACCCTCAGCCCTTTCCTGGGGCAAGTCCATCCAGGCTGTCCCTGAGTGGAAACCCCCTCACTGGGTAGTACCGAGGCTCCTCTGTGCAGAGCGGGGAGACCCCCACGGCAGGCATGTCAGGAGGAGCCCTTCCCTTCTCCCCGGACCCCATCCAGTCAGGCTGCCTTGGACCTTCCGATGGACTGGTGGGAAGGGGAAATGGCAATTCAGCAGTCCCCTGCATGGCACAGCGCCCACATCCCACTAGAGCTCCTGTTCAGCTCTGCAAGCCAGAATCCAGAGACTCACTGACAGTCAGAGCATGTCTGGACTGCGATGAAGCCAGGACAAAGGGCTAGCTGAGGAGCCTGGGCATTTTTAAGAGGAGGCTGGGGTTGGGGGGATACATTTGTATACAAAACGGACAAAAATCTCTAGCCTTATGGGGTTTCCATTCTAGTGGAGGAAGATAGACAAAGCAATAGATATAATAAATAGGTGAATTATATAGTATATTAACAGGTCATATGCATGAGGAGAATGGGAAGGGGACAGGGAATAACGTTTTAAATTGGGGTGATCAGAAAAGGGCTCGTGGAGAAGGTGGCATTTGTGCAAAGACCTGAAGGAGGGAGGTGCTAACCACATAGACATTTGGGGGAACAGTGTTCCAGGTGGAGGGAACAGACAATAGAAATGCCTTAAGGTGGGAGCAGGTCAGGCTAGTTCTAAAACAGCCATTGAGGTTTTCGGGCGAGCAACATGGTGCCTGCCATGGCGATGCTAATGGTTCCGCCGTGGCCTGCAGCCCAGGGACTCCTCCGGAACTGTTGGGAGCAACTGCAGCGGAAACATCGGCAGAGCCGGCCAGGCTTTCCCAGTCCTCAATGGGGACCAGCATTAGCGGTCCAAGGTCCAGCTATATTTACAGAACCAGCAAATGATACCAATGGAAGTAAGGAGATTTCCAGCTTTTTGGAGAGCATCTTTTGGATGGCAGCTCCCCAAAACAGACGCAGCATTGAAGTTAACAGGTGCAGGAGAAGAAACCTTCATAAGCTTATTACAGTTAAGAACAATATAGACGTTTGCCCTGAATGTGGTCACCTGAAACAGAAACACGTCCTCTGTGGCTATTGCTATGAGAAGGTGTGTAAAGAGACAGCGGAAATCAGACGACAGATAGGGAAGCAAGAGGGGGGCCCTTTCAAGGCTCCTACCGTGGAGACCATGGTGCTGTACTTGGGGGAGACACCCTCCAAGCGAGATCAGGGCAAGAGGATCATTGAGAGAGAATGGAAGCGGCCATCCTGGTTCACCCAGAATTGACACCAAACATGTTTCGAGAGGATAACTCCACATAAGACGTTTCTCCTGAAAAAGAGGAAGATTCTTTGTTTTTATACTGGTTGTGTGCTTGTTTTCAAATCATCAGCATAGCCTAAAACATTCTTTATAAGCAGTTAGTCTTTTGCGAGTAATTTGAAAAATGCATCAGGAGTAACGTCTGAAAATGTTTGTTTATGCAGAGGCTCAATGGATTTATGTGTCTGTTTCTATTATACTATGAAGTTTTAGTAAACAGAATTTTCAGGACAGAAAAATAAAACCTAATTTAAAATTCGTAGCCAGAATTATGCATCTGGGCTCTGGTTTTGTTTGCCACTGGTTTTTCTTACAAGAATACTTACACAAATGCTTTTGTTTAAGTAACACCTGAAAATAGGTTATTTAAATTCTGGGTATCGCTTTTTTAAGACGGTAGATGTAGCAGTAAGAAAAAGTTCGTTCTGTTTGGTTTGTTTGTTTGTTTGTTTTAGCAGATTAAAATTGCCTTTGTATGGCACTTTAAAACAAAAATAGCCATTGAGACTGGAACAGAGTGAGTGAAGGAGAAAGTAGCAGAGAGAGGGTCAAGATGGGTAGCAAGGGTCGGGAAGTAGAGCACCTAGGGCCTTGTGAGCCATTATACAGGTTACGGGTTTTTTCTGAGTGAAATGGGGAGCCAGTGGGAGGTTTTGAGCAAAAGGAATGGCGTAATCTGACTAAGGATTTTTTTGGTTAATTCCTCTGGCTGCCTGTTGAGAATAGCCAGGGGTTGGGGGGGGCCTGAAGGACTTGAGGGATGGTGCGTCCACTATTCGAGAGGGGGAAAGGTGGCAGGTGGAGGGGGGTGGGGGAAGCTAGGGAGCACTTCGACCTCCAGCGGCCATAAGAGGTGTAAGGAGTCTGGAATTTGGGAAAGAGATGTGAGTTGGAGATAGAGATATAGGAGTTGTTGCTAGGAAAGAATTTCTGCTTTGGGTGGAAAATCACCTTAGTTGATCTCTGACGTCCCTGAGTTCTAAAGGTTCTAGGATTTTATTGAATAGGAAAGCAGTTATTTGTATAGCTGATCAGTTGTTTGTGAAAGCTTGACAGCGGGGGAGGTGGGTGTTGCTGAGCTGGGAAGGTAGTTCTTCTGCCTGTTTGCAACTGGCTTTCTCCTCCTGAGGAAGACAACGGGGCTTCTCCCATCCTTGGTAGAAGGCTGGTGGAGGGGGGGGACGGTCTGTTAAATGTCACCCTTGGGCCAGGGCTCTGCCTCTGACACTGGCAGAGGGGATGGGGGTTGCCTTGTACAACCCAGGCCCCAGAGAAAAAGCCGGCTCCCAGATTCCCAGTTCTCTTCCTGTGTTTCAGAGCTTCCTGCTTCAGATCACTGGGGAGCTTGAGTGCAGCCCCCAGGGGCCTGGGAATCTGCATTTTTAACAAGACCGGTGAGTCGCTCTGATGACACCAAAGTTTGAGAACTGACTCCAGGTGAGAGCCTTAACTTGCCTCTACAGAGCGGCTGCCTTTAGAGGAATTTTATGCCACTGGGCACACAGCTTCTCTCTGGGGTACAAACCTCTCTCTCTTCCTCCCTCTCTCACTCTTATCCTGCCTCCTTTTGGCTCTAAAATCCTCCCCCTCACCGATTGTTTTTCGGAAGAATCCCCCATGCTTTTCAGGCCCTTCCCTCCTCCCTCCAGCCACCAGTCCTCTCCCCCAGCTAATCCCACCTTCTCAATTTCACCTTTTCCCCTCTGGGGGCATTTAGGTCAAGTTGGGGGAATGAGTCATCCTAGGGTTGGGGAGGGGGGCTTTCAGTCCATAAATGGGCAAAAACTCTGATTTCAGGTCTCAGTCTCTAGGAAAGAGCCAATTTCTCCCCACTGTCCCCAGCCCCCAAAGGAATTCCCCAGAGAAAAGGAAGGCATTGGGAGAGGTGCTGACCAATGAAATTCTAGAAACAGCAGTTTTTTAGGAGATAGGAGACTGACTCAGCCTCCCTGATAAACAGACAGTGCCGGCCAGGATTTTCCCAGCCCAAGAAGCCAAAATCCCATTTCCGGGCGGAAACGAGGGCCCAGCCGGCACCACCCCCTCCCTACTCCTCACTGCTTTCCCCTCCGAGGAGAATGCAGCTCCAGGCAGCGCTGACACGGGCTCTGGACGGCACAGGCACTCAGCTATCCCAGCAGGGCTGACCACATGCCTCACCCAGACCCCAGGAAAGGGTGCAGTGACCTTTTAAAGTTCCCTGGCTGGATTCTGAATCACCCTCCAGCCTGGCCTGCAGTGTCTTCCTGATCCTTGGCTGTGCCCATCAAGCAGGTGGGCCCCTGGTTGGTAGCAGGCCAGCCGCTGGCATGGAGTCCCCCTCTGCTAAGGAACCCCTGGCTTGCTCTGCCTCCCAGCCCAGTGCCCAGTTCTCTGTGAATGGAAAAGCCATTGGCCAGGTGGCACCTGGGGAGAGCTGGCTGTGTCCTCCTCAGAACCTCACACAGTGGCCAGGTCTCCCTTGAGACCCTTTCACAATTCAGGGTCTGGGCCTCACGTGGCTGCTCAGACACCTTGCTTGCAACAGGCCCAGGAGACTAGGGGGCAGACTCACAAAGCTCCAGTTGAACAGACACAGCCAGAATGCCAATTTGTTGATTTATGATGAAAAGTATAACTGCTGTGAAACCAACCAGACACTCGGGTTTGCTGATGAGCACATTCGCTGTCTGTTGGCCATTTCACACGAGGGGAAGCCGAGATTCAGTGGGACGGTTACTCGGGCGGCACGGGAGCTGGGCAGGGAACGCTGTGGCCACGAATGGTCTTCATGGAGTAGCAGCCTCTCAGCCAGGACGCACCAGGTGGCCGCGTTCAGGACGCGCTTCCCCAGTACAGCTCTGGAGGACATCCCACACATGTACTTGTTGCCCCAGAGACAAGCTCCTGGCTTAGCACATTCCTCCTTTAGGCAGAACACAGTGCAGTCACTTAGAGAGCCCCTTTCACAGTACACTCACACCAGTCCTGTTGCCCCAAGGATTAAACTGGATGACTCATGAACGTGCTTTGTAAGCAACACCTCCCCAAAGAAACTAAGGAGTGGGAGAAGGTACTCAATAAATGTTTAATAAAGGGCCTCCACCTGCTCTCCCGGCCCCAGCCCCTTAGAAATGGGAATCTGATAGTTGAATCAGTGAAAAGCCATCCCCTAATAAACCTATCAATGTGTATTGAGACCTTACTTTGTTCTAGGTGCTGTGGAAAATACAGAAGCAATAAAGGCATGGTTCCCTCCCTCAAGGAATTTGTATATAATAAAGTTGAAGCTATAAAATAACATCTACAGGAGGATCGTGAACAGTCCAGAGGTGAGTGTGCTAAGGGTGTATGTCTGGTACAAAAAATGCGTAGGACACTCATGTTCCATTGGACTTGGTTGTAATGGGACCACTTGTGTGGACGAGGGATGGACCACTGGCGGTTTTGGGTCCCCACTCTGTTGTCACTAGATCGGTCAGTAAAGGAATAAGCCCCCCCCCACTAACTAAAGTCTCTAGGTGTCTAGGCCCCAAGGCAGGGTCTCACTTGAGTCCACTCAGTTGAAATGTGAGGGCCCAGCTGTCCTTCCTCACAACCACTAGCCGTGGCAGGAAATGAGAGAGAGGGTCTGAACGAGCAGAGGAGCACCAGGGAGGGACAGGGAGAGTAAGGTGGTCAGCTCCCTCCTTGCCAGCCATGGTTGGGGCCGCTTGGGGCAGCGAGCACATTGGTTCTTTGACCCTGTCCCCAGGAGCCCATCCATTCTTTTCTCCCTGCCTGGAGGAGTTTACCTTCTTTAGAGCCTCTCAGAGCCTCAAGATGAGGCGGAATTGTAACTCTCTCTGAGTCAGCTTGGTCCACTTCATAACTTGTGTGCCACCCCTAGGTCCCTTGGGTCCGAGTCTTTCTAGACCCATTTTTTTTCATCCCTGCTAAGGCACTAGGCAAGATCTGGCCTCAGCCTCCTGCCACCCCCACTACCTAGCTCAGAAATAAGAACCAGCTTGGAATCACATTAAAGTATGTGTGCAGTGTGTCATAGCCACCCCAAATCAATGTCAGGGGCAAGGTTGCTGCTACTGATCACCACTGAAGTCTCTGGTATTGCTCTAGAGCACCAGCTCTCAAGGTGTGGTCAGGGACCCCTGGGGGTCCCCCAAGTCCTTTCAGAGGAAAACAAGGTCAAAACTGTTTTCATCATAATATGAAAACATCATTTGCCTTTTTACTTTCATTCTCTCACGAGTGCACAGTAGAATTTTCCAGAAGCTTCATGGTGTGTGATATTATAACAGACCGGATGCTGAAGGAGACATAAGAATCCAACTCTGCACAGCAATGTGAACATGCTTAATGCAATCAAACTACACACCTAAAACAGTTCGGATGGTAAATTTTATGTTATGTATTTTGTTACCACAATTAAATTTTGTAATTTTAAAGAAAAGAATCTGTCTCTTTTTCATTAAGCCAAACATTAAAAACATTTGCAAAAAATGTAGAACAATGCCACTCTTCTCACTATTTTTTTTGTTTGTTTTGGAAAATATAGCAAGTTTTTGTAAAAATGTTTTGTATGTGTAAATGTGTAATGAGTTATTACTGTCACTTTTTAAAACTAATTTTAAAATAAATTAATAAATATTTTTAAATTTATGTTTTAATTTCTAATATGATAAACATCAGTTCACCCGCATAAATGCTCTTTGAGTGTCCTCAATAAGTTTTTAGAGTATAAAGGGATCCTGAGACCAAAACATATAATAACTGCAGCTCTACTGAGAAGGAATACAGCAGGTAGGGTTGCCAGATAAAATACAGGATTCCCAGTTAAATTTGAATTTCACATAAACAGTGAATAATTTTTTAGTGTAATATTACCTAAATCATGCTGAACTAAAAAATTATTTGTTGTTTATGTGAAATTCAAATTTAAATGGGTATTCTGTATTTTTATTTGCTAAATCTGGCAACCCTGACAGCAGGAAAGATTTAGGTTAGACTGAGAACTTGAGTCAGATGTTGGGATTCTGACCCAGGAAAGGATAGAGAATTTCTGACAGCTTTGAGAAAAATGAATGGGCCTGAGGGCCCTAAATACGTAGGGCTAGGGGTTACAGCCGGGGTGGGGGTGGGGCGGGGACAAAGGGTCTTCCCTGAGCTGGGCCCAAGACTCACTCCAAGAAACCCAGGCAGCTGGAGGATTAGCAAAAACAGTGGAAAGTGAAACCCAACGTTGGGAGGACTGAGGTCTCTGGAGGATGTCAAAAACATGAGGCAGTGAGGTCATTCGGCTCCCCCTGAGCTCTGCTAAAAATAGTTGTGGTTGCCATAGGGGTGAGAGATGTCAGGAAGCCAGGGGTGAATCTCCATGTCTGGTTGGGGCTGTGCAGAGATATAGCTGGGGCGGTTGGGCCGTCAGGCCAGGTGGCAGGAAACCTAAGACGCACGTTTGGGGCTAGAAATAACAGAGACAAAGAATTAGTCTTAGGTGCAGCCCAGGGGAGAAGGGCCCACACCTCCAGCTAGAATGGAGGCCAATGACAGGTCCCTCCTCCCATAAGCATAGGGAAGCTCTAAGAAGCTCTTTCCTTTAAGAGAGGCAGGGGTGCCCCAGAAATAAGACTAGCAGGGAGGTTTAGGTGCTTTTTTTTTTTTTTTTTTTTTTTTTTTGTGGTACGCG
>NC_041217.1:39708289-39735536 GCF_002837175.3 Physeter macrocephalus
GCTCAGCGGCCATGGCTCACGGGCCCAGCCGCTCCGCGGCATGTGGGATCCTCCCGGACCGGGGCACGAACCCGTGTCCCCTGCATCGGCAGGCGGACTCTCAACCACTGCGCCACCAGGGAAGCCCTGGTGCTTTTTTTTTAAAGTATTTTATTTTTTTGTCTTCAACATGTATTTAGCATTACTCTATACTTGGCATTGTACCCAGCCCTGAGGATTCTGAATTGAATAAATGTGGTTCCCACCCTCCAGAGTCCGGTAGAGGAGACAGATGCATAAAACCAACACAAATTTATGAATTCTTTTTGATAAGAGTTAATGATCAAAGGCCAGAGCAGCAACTCACCCACTGCAAACCAGGCCCCTCCCTTTAACAACCCCCAGCCCCAGCCCGGGCTGCAAACCAGCTGAGGGTGGAGAACCACCCAGATGCCTGCAGAGCAACACTCCAAGTTCCAGACCCTTTCTCTGCCCACACATCTCTGCCAACTGTTTGGAGCAAAGGAAAATAACCCAGTTTGGGGAAAGACGTAAAAATGACAGTTTTCTTTCTTGAGCCTTCTGCCTCGCCCCATCCCAACCTGGGAAAACCTGTTCGATGCTTCTTGAGAGGGTTTCTAAAGGCCATTATTGGCTTCCAGTTAAAGTGGGTGAGTGTGTGTATGAGGCAGGCTGGCCTTCGTTGACCATGGAGGTTTGGGACCCAGTTCGAAGTCACAGAACAGGTAGAGACAAAAGACAGTCTGTCATTTCTGGTGTCTAGAGCTTACTGAACAAACATGGATTGAGCCCCTATTGCCAGGGACCAGGGTGGGATGTTGAGTCCAGAGCTCCAGCCTGCTAGGGGAACCGTCATTACACAGGACACTGGGGAAAGCTTCACGGAGGGAGTGAGCTGCGGGTTGCAGGCTGAGGAGTTTTCTGCGTCAAGTAGAGGGGTTTTTAAGGAGCAAGAATTCCTTGAAAACTTAAACACTGACCTCAAACAGTCAAGTCTGGTGCCTGTTTGTAAACCTCATTCACTCAGATGTGCTCCATATCCCGACTGCCACCCCCTCTGCAGCCCCATTTTATCCACGGATATGCTCCTGCCAAGTAAGGTGTCTGCTCTCTAGGGAGAGGCAGGGTCCAGGGGCTCTTTCTCTGTCCCCCGGGTTCCTGGGGTTCAGGCTCCAGGCCTGGTTTCTGCCCTTGTCTCTCCTCTCTCACAAGCTGCAGCCTGGTAGCTTGGCCCCTCACTGCTGTGCCAGGAGGGAGGCTGTTAGAAGCACAGCTCAGCACGGTGACAGGTTGGGTGTGTCTCTCTGGAGCAACAGCAGGAGCCTGCTGGGCACGGTCAGAAGCGGTCAGGACCAATCTCCCCTGCGGCCAAGTGCAGCCGTGTCTCTGTTGTGTCTTTCCCCACCGTCGGACAGACTGTGTTGGCTCCTCTGAGGCCCCATGTGAGAAGGAGAGTGTTGGCTCTGCCCAGATTGGCTGTGTGACCTTGGTCAGGTCACTGGACGTTGACCTCCTATTTGTTCAAGTATAACCTGTACTCTAGGGTCTGTCCGAGGCAATTTGTGTGAACACACTTTGTGAGCTGTAAAGCACAGCACTGGTGTGAAAGGCTGTTACTCTGTGGGAGTCCTGAGACCCCATGGTTAGAACAGGGAGGCTGTCTCAGAGTTTACTTTTCAGGCATCATCTTTCACATGGGGATTCCTAACCTGGGGTCCCGATGTTCTGCAGGGAGTCCTGGTGGCATTTGTAGGTTTTTTGAGAAGGTACATTTTCTGGGAAGATGATGCAGAGCTTTTCATCAGACCCTCAAGAGAGTGGACAAGTGAAGACCTGTTGAGAGCCACTGCCTGAGCCCTGGGCGTCATCCCTGGGGGTCATCTGCCAGGGAACCCCGACCCAGGAAGGCCGAGGGGCCTCCGAATCATTGGAGGCAACAGTCACACAGGCTGAGTGACCTATGTGTACCCACTCAACAAGGACATGTCTAAACAGCCACACGAGTCCAAAATCGCCAAGGAGGTGTTTGCTGAGCCCAAGTTCAATGCAGGCCAGCAAGACAATAGAGCTCATGGGATCTATATCATGCCAAAGTCTAGGAGGTGATCGTTCTGTACTATTCTCTATGTTGGCCTGATTTTGACTGGAATGCCAAGTCCCATTCTGGATACCATGTTACAAGAAGAATGCAGATAAATGGAAATATTTCCAGGGGACACAGGCCAAGCTGTCAAAATATCTTGAAACCAGTCTTAGGAGGAATGACGAAAAGAACTGAGGGTATTTGGCTCAGAGCAAAGAATTACAGAGTAGATGGAGACTGGGAGTGGACATTAAATTTTTTTTTTTTTAATTTAGTTATTTTTTTGTTTGCGTTGGGTCTTCGTTGCTGTGTGCGGGCTTTCTCTAGTTGCGGCAAGCGGGGTCTACTCTTCGTTGCGGTGCACCGGCTTCTCATTGCGGTGGCTTCTCTTGTTGCGGAACACGGGCTCTAGGTGCACAGGCTTCAGTAGTTGTGGTACGCAGGCTCAGTAGTTGTGGCGCGCGGGCTTAGTTGCTCTGCGGCATGTGGGATCTTCCCGGACCAGGGCTTGAACCCGTGTCCCTTGCATTGGCGGGCAGATTCTTAATCACTGCGCCACCAGGGAAGTCGGACATTAAATTCTTGAAGTGCTGTCTAATGGATTCTATAGGGAGGCAGATAGTAACTCAGTAAAAGGAAATACTTTCTAACTGTGAGCTTCATGGAGTGGATGGACTGGAACTCCCCACTACCCCACATATTTGGTCTTTTGGAAGGGAATAAATTGCAGGGTCTAAGCTCTATCCCAGAAGAAGAGGAAGAAGAGACAATGACCATTCCTCCCCTGGGACTCAGGGAGAATGGATGTTGCCTTGTAGAGGGGAGAAGGGGCAGGGCAGGGAAAAGCAAGCCAGATCTGGGCCCCCGTGGCCTCTGCCTGCTTTCACAAAGGAGTCTTCTCTGACTGCCTGGATCAACTGTGGTCGAATCCCTTCCTCCATGGACCCTGCTGTCTTGCACACAGCGGGGAGCAGGGCCGGGTGAGGAGAGAGGAAGCTGATGGCCAGAAAGGCTGGTCTCCAGCCCCCTTGAAAGACAGGATGGGCTGTCCTAGACAGGCCAGAGGGGTGGGGATGGGAAGATGGCTCACTGGTGAATCACCCGTGGCCACTGTCTACTCCTGCTCCCTCTGGGGAGGGTTGCTGGGGGAGACAAACCCCTGGCCAGCTGGGCCGATGAGGACAGGTTTCCCACTCCTGTCCTCACAGCTCTTGGGGCCCTCCTGGCCCATCACCCAGCAGGGCGGGGCCCATGAGTTGGCCTTGGATGGATGTTGAGGGGAGTTTGTCCAACTCTGCTCACACTTCACGAAGGATGGGGGTCCCACAGAGGAGCCCAGAGACGTGGTATGAGGGGGAAGCTGCCCGGCCCTGTCTGGCACAGCCGAGGAAGCTGGCAGGCGTACCCCCTCTCTTGTGACCTCACCTGAGCCTGCCAGGGGCACCCTCCCTGCCACACCCTTCCTAAACCTCCTTCCAAACCTGCCCTCACCCAGCAGGCCTGTCGAGCACCGCGCCCCACCTCAGGGCCCCAGGGGAGCCTAGGGAGAGTGAGGTAACTGCGGGTCAGACCCTCACCAGGGCTTGGTCTGGTCTGAGGGGCAGGGCTGGCCTCCTGCCCCGAGTCGAGTCGGGGTCCCTGATGATTTCCGGGGTTGGAGGTCACAGAAGTGCAAAATGACAGACTGTCAGGGTTGTTATATATATGGGGAAACTGGGGCCTGCAGAGGGCAGACACAAGCAGCAGGACTCCCAGTCTGCAGTGGGAAGCTGGGGGACCGCACGGCAGGGGACTGCTGCCCTCCTGGCCGCGGCAGGCCTCTGACTTGGGAAAAGTCTGAGGTTTAGAGCCACCTGACAGTTCTCCTGCTGCCTCCCTTGCTTCTTTGCTTTTGGGGACCCCTATGAAGGTGTTCTTGAGCGTAGGAGTGAGGTTAAGAAAGGGATGGCCCTGTGGGGTCAGCAACGTGGGCTTTGGAGCCAGACAGGCATAGGTTAGAACACTGATTCCTGCCACCTCCTGCCAGCAGGACCTTGAGAAGTACCTAGGTCTCGCTGAGCCTCAGTTTTCTCATCTGCAAAATGACAATAATTACTATCTCGAAATGCAGAATGTGTTACATCTATTATCTCATTTAACTCTCACAGCAAACAGTTTGAGGTAGATATTATCTCCAACCTTCAGATGAGAAAACTGAGGCTGAGATACATCGTGCAGGATCTCGGGAATCCTGATGAGTGGTAGAGCTAGGACATAACCTGTGACTGTCTGATCCCAGGGCCCGTGCCCTGGACCACTCTGCTGTTCTGCCGTGGCCTCCGAGGATGGCTGGGAGAAATGACGGGGGTGAGGTAACAGGATATAGCGGCCCTTCCCCGGGCCCTGATGAGGTGTCGCAGGGAGCAGGGCTGAGTGAGGGAAGAGGCGAGAGGGGCTTCTGGGTCCAAGGCAGAGGCCACTGCGAGGGTCCCGGGCCTGTGGCACTTCAGGTTAGTGGAAGGGGAGGGACCGGAAGTCTTCTCAAAGGTGGATGAGGGCAGAGCCAGTGAAACAGAGATTCTGTGGTTAAAGCAGCCCCTCAGTGTTCCTGAGACCGTGGGGCTGAGGGAAACGCAGACTCAGGAGGAACACGTGCCAAGCTGCTGACAGTGCTTTCCCCTGCGGAGGGACAACATTTTTACTCTCTAGCCCCCATATTGTTTGCATTTTACACTGACGTGCATTATTTGAATTTTCTTTTAAAGGAAAAATAAAGGCTAGAAAGATGTATGTCAAATGCTAATAGTGGGTTAAGGGCATCATCTGTGACTGAAGTTCCCTCAAATTTTCTACGACAAACATGTATTAATCATTCTCAGAAAATATTATTTAAATGAGATTATATATGTAAAGTGTCTAGAACAGCACTTCTGCCATGATGGAAATGCGTTCCATCTGTGCAGTCCAGTACAGCAGACACCAGTCACACATAGCTCCTGAGCACTTGAAATGTAGCTAGTGCAGCCGAGGAAATGAATTTTTAATTTTATTGAATTTTAATTAACTCACATTTAATTTTAAGTAGGTCTGGCCTTTGAGGGTTCAATAAGACAGACTAAAAAAAAAAAAAAAAAAAGGACAGACTGTGGATGATGATGCTGGGCTTTATTTATTTATTTTGGCCACGCCACGCAGCTTTCGGGGTCTCAGTTCCCCGACTAGGGATTGACTGAACCCGGGCTGCGGCAGTGAAAGCCTGGAATCCTAACCACTAGGCCACCAGGGAACTCCTGATGCTGGCCTTTAGAAGAAAGTTTGCTGCCCTGTCACCATCTGAGCCCTTCCTGATGAGTGCCCTCTTCCCTGCCCTCTCTTTCCTCCCCAGCTTCAGAGCTTCCTCTACCTTCTTCTACTGCCTCCCCCTCAGCCACCTTACCTTCCTTTTCTGACCCTGTACAGAGCGCAGGGGTTCCTCGGTCAAACCCCTGCAGGTGTACTTGTCGTGATGTGCACATCTGCAGGTGAGAGCCCAGGCTCAGCACCGCCTCACTGTGGCAATCTCGAGCAAGTCACCGCCTCCATCTGGGCCTCAGTTTCCTCATATGTATAATGGGAATCTTGGCCAGAGATTCCATAAAGGCCTCACGGCCCTTCACCTAGCTGCTGAGGTCACAGGCTGGGATCACTAGCCATGGCCAGGGGTACTGGGCACTGCTGAGCAAGAGGGACTTAAGTGAGGTGACAGGAAGGACTGTCTGGCTGGAAGGCTTATGAGGGATGGGCGAAAAATGTGTGATGAAAGATGTGTCATCGAGGGAAGAGAACTTTGCTAATCCAGCTCCCCTCCCGCAGCTAGCTGCTCTTTCTTAGATCATAACTTCATTTTAGCAGTTACCAAGCTCCGTTTTCATTTTTTTACCTCTGTCTTCCTGGATAGATTTTGAGATGTTCGAAGAGAAAGAGTTTGTCTAGTTCACCTCGGTATCCTCGGGATCTCTTACATAAAACAGATGTTCATGTAGGTTTGATGAAAAGATGAATAACTTGTTCCTTTGGATCCTCCCTAGGCTTTTCCCTCTGGGGTTGGCATTAATCTCTGTGGCTCAAAGGACTTAGCCTTGGGAAAAAATAGAAAGTCAATGGAATTTGTAGAAAATTTTTTTCCCTTTCTGCCTCCTTGAAAATGTTTTTTCTTCAACCTCTCAAACCCTAACCTTCTCTTTCTCTGACAGAGTAAAGAAAGTGTTCAGTGGGATAAACAAATTCATACTAAGGTGTGAATGGCTCAAGGTTTACCCCTCGTAGGGTCACCTGCATTTGTACATGTAACAAGTAACGCTTGGCCTACCTGTGGGTGTCAGGCTTCAGCTACAGCTGCGGCGGCATTGTCAGCAAGCCTGGGTTTGTCCTGGGGCAGCCATTCACCAGCTGTGTCCATGAGTAAGTTCCCCTCATCTTTCTGAGACTCAGTTTGCTATCCGTAAGTGGAGTCTTAAGTCACCTCTCTAACTACCCACTAGGGTTATGGTGGAGATAAAATGAATCCATGTACACAAAAAGCATTGCTAGCTGTGAGGTCTTGGATAGGAAAAGGGATTGATAATTGCCATGACTTTGGGCCAGGGAGGAGGGGTCTCCCCACACCCTCAAAATCGTACCTGAGCAGATGATGGCTGTGCGTGGACGCCACCTCCCTTTTAATCTCACAGCTGCCGAGTGGAGAAGAGAACCCTGGCATTCTCTCATCTCTGGCCCTGCTCCCGGGGGAAGGTGAGAGGGAGGGCAGGAGAGCCTTTGGAGCCAACCTTGCTCTCCGACTCACCTCCAGATGCCCTCCCCCCAACCTGGGCATCCAGCAGTGAGGACTCCCCACGGTTAGAACACTGGTCCTGACTCCTCTGTATGCATGCGTTCCTGCTCACAGACCTCACCCAAACCAAGCTGCCTCTCCACCGCACCGGGAGCCTGCCCTTGAGTCTGCTTCACAGAGATACTTTCTGGATTCCCCAGAAACTCACTAGCCTCGTCAATCTCTCCATCCTAAATTCTCCATTTGTGTGGAGGCGGGGACCCTAAGGCCCAGAGAGGTTGCATGACCTTCTCAGTATCACACAGCATAGTTGAGTGTTAGCCCCCAAGTCCCTAGACTTCCGGATGGTCCCAGATCTTCCTGAGGAGAATGCTCACCCTTTCCCTTCTCTCCCCAAACTCCCCTCACCTTCCCTTTCTCTTTCAAGCACAAACAACCCCTCTGAAACCCCCAAGTCCCATAAGTTCTGGAGTGGGGGGTTCCCTTCCCCTCTTCCCTCTCCTTCTCACTGGAGTGGCCTTAGAAGCCCCTTCCCCAGGTATCCTGCCCTCTGGGGTGTAGGCTGGGCAGTACTGATGCCTGAAACACCGCATATCCCTTCAAACCATGTAATGATGCCTCTGTCTCACCTGCAAGCCCAGAACCTGACCAAAACTATCTGCTTGGGACACTCTCCCTTCTTGCCTCTTGCCCGTCCTTCAGTGCTCTGAGAAGCCTCCCCAAAGGTCCCTATCAGAGTGGAGCTCTGCCTCCCTGGACTTCCCACCCCGTCCCTTGCTGCAGCATTTATCTCTTCCTGCCTCTGTGTTAGACGGCTGTGTGTGTGTGTCCCCACTAGGCTGTGAGCTCCATGAGGGCATGGACCACGTCTTACTTTTCTTTGTGTCTGCGTGCCTGGCACAGAGCAGGTGTTCAAAACTGCATTTCTTGAATTTCAATGAACCTAAGCCTAGTGGTTTGGGCTACAGGCTACCTGGACTACAGGCTGCCCATCTCTGATGAGAGCTCCAAGACCAGCAGAGAAGGAAATGGAGAGGAAGGAACGGGACCCCTGGTCAGCCCCTTCTTCCTCAGCATCCATGCTGTCATCGCTCAGGTCTTCCCATCCTTGGCCTGGCCTGGCCCTGCCTGGCTGAGAAGATGAGGAGGGGACCAGCCAGAGACATATAACAGGTCTGTGCTGGTGACTTGTCTCTTGCATGAGTTTATTTAATGCCCAATTTCGTGGGAAATCTTCTCCTCAACTCCACCTCAACTCTGGGTGCTTGGGGCTGGGCTCAAGTACAAAAAGAACAAAGGGACCCAAGAGAGTGGTACAGAGAGAACTCAGCCTTCCTGTAGGAGCCCAGAGATCAGAGCGCCCAAACCAGTTGGAGACCCAGATCTTTCTAAAGGGTTTACTTTAGTCTTCTCTTCAGTGAGCTGAAATCGCTACAAGAACAACCAGAGTAAGGCAATCAAAGGACCTTTAGGCTGGGAGGTTGGGGGCCAGCAGGGTCCAGGCACCCAGAGCTGGTGGAATCTCCTCCGGGTGCTTTTGGAAGCAGAGCCAACTTGGTGGGTGGCTACCTGGGGGCAGGGGCATGGCCAAGGTGGTCTATCGAGCACCCCTGGGCCCCTCATCTTGAGTTAAACTTTGGAAGGTGGGGGAACCAAAGACAGGGATCGGCTACCGGGAAGGGAGGGCTCTTCTGGGAGGACCCGAGTGTGGGAAGCAGTGCCACCATCACCGACCTAGACTGTCCTTCTAGCTAGCTGGGTGACTCAGGTCCTGCTGGCAGGTCTGGATGCGCTGGGACAAGTCCCAGCCTTCCCTCCCTCTCCACCTCTGTCCCAGCACGCCTGGTGGAGGCCGAGCCTCCTCCTTCCAGCTCCACTGGGGGTTGGCTACAACCCTTCAGCCTGAGGGGCCACTGCCAGCCACTTTCTCAAGCCCTGCCCCAGGCCTGGCCCCGAGCAGGTCAGAGCCCTGTGTGGGGACCCCAGATGGCCCAGCAGCATCCTGACAGCTGTCTCCCTTAGGGAGAGAGATCTGGGAACCTGGGGTGCAGGCACCCATATTTGACATCTCCTCCGAGCCTCACGAATGCCCTGCCACTTGGGCAGCCCAGGCATCCTTATTTCGACGAGGAGACGGAAGCCTGCAACCTCACCGTCAGCGCTGAGTGCCTGAGCCTCCACTCAAACCTGGGCCTCCTCGTGCTGATTCCCGAGCACACACCTGGGCCCGTGGTCTGGAGGAGGCTGGGCCCCAAGCACTGATATACCCACAGGACCCGGGTGGAGGCAGCCGGCCTGGGCCAGGCAGGCCTCATCCAGTCCTGTCTCAAGCTGGGGCCTGACTCCCTGGGACTGGGCCGGCTTTGTCTGCAAGTCCTAGAGGAAAGCTGTCTGGAATAAGCAGGCTCTCAGCTCGCAGGGAAGGGGAGCTGTGAGGGCCTCTACTGAGCCTTCCGGAGTTGGAGGCCAAGACCTCCTCAGCCACGCTCAGCCTTGCTCGTTTCTGTAGGGTCTGCCTTAGACGTCTCTGAGCAGCTCTGCACTTGAACATCCCCTTGGCTTCAGGAAGGAGGAGGAGTCATAACTTGCCTTGGTTAGTCCCTCGTTACGTTCTAGGCACCAGGCTAAGGTGTGATACGCAGAATGTCCCCTCTCCTGCACCCCAAACCTGTGAGCCAGATGCTATTTGCTTTCCTATGGGCAGAGGAGCAGGCTAATCTGAGACTGGAACCTTGTCTGAGGTCAGTGGCAATGCTGAGACTGGGGCCCAGGGCTGCAGTCTCCAAAGCCCAGGCTCTTACATTGGAAACTTGACCTCACTTAAGGGCCCCGTCACTGACGGGGGCCTGCCACGTGGATCCATCCAGGCGTCCCGGCTAAAGTTCCCCACCTCTCCCACCCCGTGGCCCCAGGTCTTTCCTCCTTTCCCTCCCCTTCCCCCCAGAATCACCCTTGAGCCACCTGGAGTGGCGGGGGTCAGGTCACTGCCCTCTGCCCCGTGCCGTCTGAAGGCTTTGGTGTGGGCCCAGGCTGCACCTGCTGCAGAGCCACCGTTTCCATGAGGCTGGCAGGGAGCACCAGCTCTGCACGGGCACAGCAAACATGGCACAGCAAATATGCCGGCTCCAGGCCAGCCAGCTGCCCACCAAGTGCTGCTGGAGCACTACCGCACCAAGTCCAAGCAGAGATGAGTTCTCAGCTGCCCCCAGCCTGGGCCACTGAGGCTGCGGGAGTGTGCTGACCCTCTGGACCCCAGCTGTGGGGCTGGGACCTGCAGGATGGATCCCGGGGGAGAAAGCCTGCCTGTTGGCCCTGCAGTCTAAAGGAGGGTGGTCCCCTGCAGAGGCCACCCGGACTCAATGTCTCACCCTGTGACCCCTGGTGGGAGAGGCAGGCAGATCCAGATTGGAGCAATTTGTCCCCTTTTTACGGAGTGGAGAAAGGCTCAGACACGAACAAGGAAGGGCAGTGACAGAGGAATGAAACCCAACTCCTAGTCGGGGCCTGGGCTTAGCGAGAAGCCCCTTGTCACAGAGGCAAATACAGGGTCTGCCTGTTCCGTGCTTTTTGGCAGAAGATGGCTCTGTAGCTGGGGCTGATGTTCCCCTCTCCTAGGGCTGTTTACTTTGCAGCCTCAGGATCAGCTGAGAATGTCACCCCCCAGCCTCCCTCTTCCTTCCTCCCTTTCAGTGTGGACTGTGGCTGGCAGTGACATTTAAGAACCAATGCAGGGAAGGCACCTGACCTTGGGGAGGAATGTGGGAAATGTCTGCAGCCTGGAGCAGCCACCCCCCACCTGGGGCCCAGGAATGTGGGCTCCTGGCCCAGAGCCCGTGGCCCCCAAGGGAGGTGTGCGTGTGGTTGGAAGAAATGGGGGGGTGCAGGGCCCAGAAGTGACATTGTTGGAAGGCCCTGTAAGGTCACCTGGTGAAATCCTACCCGGTTATAGAGGGTGAAGATGAACCATCAATGCCAGCGCCAGCACAGCACCCTCTCTGATCCAGTTAAGGGTACAGTCCCTGCCTCCTAAAGTCCCCTAAAGCCCAAGGTCATGGATACATCTGTAACTTGACTTCTCAGACCTATAGAACTACAGAATGTCAGAGCCCTTTGAAATTAGCAGCTGCTGCATCCATCCATATTACAGATGTAGAAACTGAGGCCCAGAGAGATGGGAATTGGCCACAGGTGCACTAATTATGGGCCAGGGCTCTGGGATAGGTGCTTTCCCTACAGCCCTCCTGCTTTCACGAACTGGGGGCATCTCCTTCTCGCAGTAGGGAGACTCAGGTGGGCCCACTGAGCTCCCACAGGGTTCCTGCTGGGAATCCAGTGCCTTCTGTGGGTGCCCTTAACTGTCAGGGGTGGGAAATACAGTCACAGAGCAGACACTGAGGGCCTGGCCTCTATGCTCAAGGCAGGTGATCTCTGCTCTGGCTGGACAGAATTGAAAGGCCAAGCTAACGCCAACAGATGCTAGTCTTTGGAGCTGAACCCTAAGAAAGTGAACAAGGACTCTGCTGCCCTCCTGTGGCCGTACCTGGGCATGACTGCTGTCATCGAGGCCTCCAGCTGCTTATGTTCTCCAAACTAAGGAAATCTCTCCCAATTCCCCTCCTCCTAGAAAGCACTCCAGGGGGGCTGGATGGGGTGGACATCATCTCACCTCCCTATCACCCAGGCCAGAGCTTTGGCTGTGGAAAGCAAATGGGAAGGGTGGATGACGCTTTGTTCAATGTCAGATCCTGCAGGATGAAGGCTGCAGGCCAATAGGTGAGGCCCAGTCTGTGTTACCCAGAATGCTTGAGTGTTGGGAGAGACTCGGTGGTTTCCATGGAAACAGCCTAATCAACCAACGCTAGATGGGATGGTTTGAAAATTTAGAGGATATTTATTTCTCGGGAAGGTCCACAACAGCTGGCAGGCACTGCCCTCCCCTGTTCCAGGGGATTTCTCTCTCCTTTTCCGAGAAATCCCCTCTCTTCTTGGAAGTGCCCTTGGGGAGGCTGGGATGTGAAGAGAAACCATACACAACACTCCAGAGCCTTAAAAAAAGGAAAGCAACAGACAACCTCCCCCACGCAAATACACACATACAGAATAAACAGACATGTAAAAGAGAGGCTGAGGCGCTGCTTGGGAGAGTGGGGCTGGGTGGCTCTGCCCCACTTCCCCCAGCCAGGAGTCTCCAGATCTAAATGGCATGGAAGTGCCTGACAGCCAAGCAGCAGCCCTGGCTTCAGAGAGAGGACCGGGGAGGTGGGTGGGTGGGGACCTCTCCCTGGAGCTCAGGGGGATAAGGGACAAAGGAACAAATAAATAAATAAATAAACAGAACCCTAAGAGCTTGGGCTGAGGCTTGGGACCCCTGGGGCCTCTTTCCCTGAAAAGAGCAGATCCAGGGACAGGCAGAAAGAATAACAGGGAACACACAAATCCAAAGCCACACCCAACTGGCCTCCAGAGCCTGCATCCTTCAGATCCCAGAAGGGCCCAACCCAGAACCCAGACTCAACCCAGCTCTGGAGGAGGGAGGGGTGAGCTGGGGAGCTTCCCCGGGGCCAGTGGAAACTCCTGCCTTCATCCTGACCATCTCCACAAAGAGGGAGCCGGAGCTGCCTGCAGCGTGGGCTCTTCCCTAGGAAAGCCGAGGCATGGCCCTCTCCTGCCCCTCTTCTCATTGGCCTTCCTGACCCATGGCATCTGCGTCAGCTGGGAGGAGCCCTTGTGTGACTGTAAATAATGAAAACAGTCCATCCGGGTGTCCTCTGCTCCATTTGGCCACCGACGCCCCCACCGCCTCCAGCCAGGGATACACTTACGGCTCCCTTCAGGCCAAAAGGGAGGAGGCACTGGACAGAAGAAGCAAGGACAGAGAAGGGGGCAGAGGTTGCTGGAATGGACAGTTTGGGCAGGAGGCCAAACTGGACACGTGAAGAAGTCCAAGGACTCGGGAGCCCCAGGGTCCCCCCGGAGAAGCATGGCCAGCTGGGGGCTGGGGAGAGCAGGGGGGTCGAGGCCGGCCGCTCAGCTGGGCAGTAGCACGTGCTGCAGGAGGTAGGTGAGGGAGTCCCAGTGCTTCCAGAGGAGGAAGAGGACGAGGACCAGGAGGGCAGTGCTGGTGATGCGTAGGCGGGTCTTCATGAGGGGTGTGATGAAGTTGGCGAGAGTGGACACGAACACCAGCAGCACGGCCATGAGAGCCAGGATCACGTTGATGAACTTGCCCAGCAGCGCCCGCGCGTTGGCGTTCTCCACGCCCTCCAGCTGCACCACCTGCTGCTGTTGCTGCTGCAGCTCCAGCTTGGTGACCCGGGTCAGGCAAGACTCCACAGCCTCCTGCAGGGACACAGGGGTGGGTGCATTGGCGCTCAGGGCGGGCAGACCCCCAGCCTAATCCCTACCTGCCCCTCAGAGGAGATGACAATGCACAGGGTGCCCCCTCCGAAGGCCAGGCAGGGTAGAGGGTGATCAGCTGCAGCTAGGGGCCCGAGTCCTTTCATGATGACTATTTGGGGAGGACGGTGAGAAGTGGAAGTCTTGAATAAGGGGAAGCGGTGGAACCAGCCCACTCCCAGATTCCTCTTGAGGCTGCTGTACCTGGATGTCCCGGGCCCTTTCGTAGGACTGGTAGGCCACCTTCTCCTCCATGCTGGCCAGTTCCTGCTTCAGGTTGGTCATCTCATTCTGGTGAAGCTCGGTCAGGTCATTGAGCTGCTCCTCCAGCCGCTCGTACCTGGCGGAGGGAGAAGGTATGACACCAGTCCCAGCTCCCCAAGCCTCTTGTCTCCCCCCAGGATCAATTTCACTCATTCTCAACAATGACTCAACCCACCCCAGGCGTCCAGCCCTGTCCAATTTTAACAGCAACAACAATGAAAGCTACTACGTACACAGCACTTCTTATATGCAGGCCCTGGGCTAGGCACTTTAGCCACATTATCTCATAGGATCCTCCCCACAAACCTTCAAGATAAGTACTAGTGTCATCCCCATTTTACAGACGAGAAGACTGAGGCATAGAGAGGTTGAGGAACTTGCCTGAGATCACAGAGCTCATGAATGGAGGAGTCAGGGATTGACTGACTTCAACTACCTCGGCCCTTAAGCCCTGGGCTAATAGGCTCTCCTGGGTACCAGGGACACAGGGGTATAGAGACACAATCCCTGCTCTGAAGGCACAAAATATCAGATGACTATTATGGGGGGGGGGTAGTTAGTTTTCAGGCAGGTTTCCCCCTCAGTTTTCCAAACCTTCTTCACATATATAAAGAAGAAAAAGTGCTAACTAAAGAAAAGCTCCCCAAGAATCCCAAGGAGCACGTGCCAAATGCCACACGAGAGGCGCAGAGCAAAAGCAGAGCAGACAGAAGGAAAGGAGGGGACAGGCTGACTCAGGAGCCTCGGCTGGATGCTCACGTGGACCATGCCAGAAACCTACATACGGTGACTTCACAGGTTTGGACTCAGCCCTCACAAACCCTACGAACAGAGATTCACGTTATTCCCGCTTCACAGATGAGGACACCGGGCACGAAGAGTATTAAGAACTTTGTTCAAGGTAAAGAGTAAATAGTAGAGCTGGGATCTGAACCCAGGTAACCTGGCTCCAGAGTCAGTGCTCTTAGCCAGAGTCTCTCCAGAGAAAAGGCCATGTATCTGGCTCCTGCCTCAGTTTCCCCTTTTGTACAACAACCATGTAATCATCAAGTAGGGATGCTCAAAGCTCCTGAGACAGGCAGAGCCTTCCTTCCACAGGCCCCGTAATCCTAACTTCCAGCTGCCCTGGAAGCTGGTGGAAGGGTCCTCGGAGCCTCTTCCTGGCCCCTTCCAGCAGCCCAGGACCCTTGCAGATGCTCCCCCGTCTGCTGCTACCACCAAGTCTGAAAGCCGGCGCTTGGCCCCTCTCCCCAGGGGTGGGCCGGGCGGCACACACCTGTAGCGCTCCTCCTGCAGGCACTGGGTCATGTAGGTGTAGTCCCTCTGCAGTTGAGCCTTCAGGTCCTCCATCGAGTCCTCCAGGTGGGACTGGCCCTCCTTGATCTCCCGCAGCTCTTCCAGCACAGCATCCAGGTTTCCGGCGGCTCCGTACAGCATGTTAGACTTGGGGCTCCCCAGCGCCGCAGCGGGCCCGGCCCCCGAGTTGCTGCCCGCCCCGGCCGAGCTGGCGCTGGCGCTGGAGCACTCATCGTCGCTGCCGTACTTGGGGCTGGACACGAGCGTCGCACTGCCGCTCAGCGCCCGGGCCGCCTCCTCGGGGGGCCCGTCGTCCAGAGGGTCCTTCAGGTGGGCGATGTTGTCAGCGCTGCCAAACTTGTTCCGGATGAGGCTGGCGAACTCCCGGGGCTTGGACACCACGGCAGTGTGGGTGGCCTGTGAGAGGCCGGAGAGGCTGCCCTTCACGCCCTCCACCACGCCACCCCCAAAGCCGCTGATGCCGGCGCGCATGTTGGCGCCCACGTCCTTCAGGCCCTGCTGCATGTCCCGCAGCACATCCTTGGGCTGCCGCGACGGCCCGTTCTGCTCGATCTCCTTCAGGCGCCGGCGGTAGTGCTCCAGCTTCTTGTGCAGCTGGGCGATGGTCTGGGCCGACTTCTGGTTCTTCTTCTCGAACACCTGCTTGATGCGGGACACCTGCTGCTTGTCGGCGTTGTTGGCCAGCTTCAGGTACTCCGCCACGTTGTCGTCCCGTGCCTCCTGCTCGATCTTGATCTGCTCTGTGATCTTCAGGATCTTCTGGTGCAGGTGGTCGATGGCGGCCTTGGTCCGCTGGGGGTCCGGGGCCCCGTCCGGCACGTCCAGGCTGATGGGGCCATCGGTGTCACCATGGCCAGGGCCGCCAGGGAGGCTCAGGGCCACGAGGTCCCCCTTGTCGGCCTGGGGAAGAAGGCAAGCAGAAGAAGCGTAAGCCAATCAGGAAACCAAGGGAGGGGGCCCACGGGATTCTCTCATGTGTCCCTGGACAACTCTGGACTTGGTTTCACTGCCTGGAAAACAGATGCAGGATGAACAGGAAACTTTAAGGAAAGAGTCCGAAAGAATAACGGCAATGACAACAGTATTCCCTCACAGCTGCCATTTAGGAAGGGCTTGCACATCTGCTATTTACCCAATCCCCACAACAACCCTAAAATGCAGTCTAGGCAGACCTGCTCCTCCTTTGGCCCAGAGAGTTCAAGCAAGTTGCTCAGGGACAAACAGCTTCAGGAAGACAGAACTGGCAGCCCAGAACTCTTTTTGCCCCATCACATGGACCAAGCAGGTCTGAGGCTTCACTGCAGTCACGGGGTTATTTCTCAGGGATGAGACACACTGTTCCTCTGGACTCAGCCCTCCATAAGGCTCCTGCCTGGAGCAGGCCTCTCCCTCAGAGCTGACCAGAGCCTACACTTGGGCCCCATGCAGGCACAGGAAGCACTCCCCTGCACCCTCCCTACCTCGGCTTCCCCAGTGTAGCTCAGCGGGCCACCTGCCTCAGCGGACACCTCTCCCAGCCATGCCCTTACCTTCCAGCTCCCTGGAGTCATAAGCAACCTCTTCCGCTTCATAATGGCGGGAGCGCCCGGCCCTGCCCGGTCTCCCAGGACAGGGAGAGGAGCACACCCCCACCTGCCTGCTGGCTGGGTCCCCAAGGGCTCGAGTCCCAGAACTAACCCACAGGCTGAGGGAAGCAGGGCCCAGGCTGGGGGCCTGGGGGTACCAGCCATCCAGCGTAGAAGGAGGTGAATGTGCAGGAGAGAGAGGACAGCGCCTTTTCCTTGCAGGCAGGCAGGCAGGCAGGCTTCCTGAGTGCATCAGGGTGGCACAAAGAAAGGAGCAGAGAGACTGAGAAAGGATAGGGGGCAGGGAGAGAGGGGAAGGAAAGGTCACAGAAGATAGGAAAGATGGGAAGCAAGGTCGGATGAAAGCAGGCGGGCCTGGAGCCCCACTCTCCCAGGGCCGGACCCGCCTCAGCCTGTTGGAGGACCACTGTCCACAGCCGAGTCCGTGTCTTATCTCCATGCAACAACGGAAGCAGCAGGAAATGGCTCAACCCCATGTATTTTTACACACAGCACACCCCGGGCCGGGTCAGATATTCGCTCTTTTTGTGTATGTGGGGTTGGGGGCAGGGTGAGGTACACATGGGGGAAGGGGTTAAACACAAAGAAAGCGGCCCCAGCTCACAGCTCACGCACCGGAAGCAGCCCGTGCCAATTACAGGCAGAAGTCACTGGGCTCCATTTCTGCCGAGGTGCAAAATTATTGGCAAACACTGTTAAAAACAATAGCCCTGCCAAACTCAGAAGCCAGGGGAGGGTGTCTCCTCTGTGGGCTTCCTCTTCGGCCTTTCCAGGTCCCAGTTCCACTGGGGATGCTGGGTACAAAACCCATCCCTTCCCATACCTCCTCAAGTCAGGACTTTCCTCTGACATGTGTTTTGGGTCTCCCCACATGTCCCTTTGCCCTCTGCCAGGTGCTGATACCTTCAGGACCTTGTATATCAGAGGAGCCAATTCCACAGTCTCCCTTAATGACCTGTCCCAAGGTCTACTCGTTGCATCAATCTGACTTCAAACTGCATCGTGCAGTGAAACCCCTTCTTCCTGTGCTGTTCCCTGCAGTGACGGCAAACACCCCATCTCTCGATTTTCCTGACCCTCAGTATCCCCCCCTGTAAAATGGGGATAATCATATCTACTCTCAGGCCTTTGGTGAGGGTTACACAAGATGATGTCTAGCAAGCACTCGGCACGGCACAGGCAGACAGAGGCACTCCTCGGTGCTGTCTGGATCTGGCAGCACAACATTTTTTGTGTGTGGCGGAGGAAATGAAGTTTATTTGAAAGATTATACTAAAAATTTTGCTCAACATTGATACTATGAGACAAAATTTAATTCTATACGCAACACACAGCTTTTAACATTAAAGAACTTGACCCCTTTATAAGGCTGCTGTGCTTTCTGAAGACAGTCAACACTGTCCCTCTCTTCCACTCTCTTCGTGGGAGAAAGAATATCCATGAGTAATTCTGCATTTCCTGAGATGAGCCTGAGAAGGTTTTCTCCATCTGCTTTACATGTCTTATCATTAGTTGAGTGTTTGCTCAGATTTGGGAAGTAAGTTTTCTGTCCACCTTTGTCATACCTGGTATTGTAAGAAATGCTCCGTTTTCATCATTGTATTAGTGACAATGTAGGGGTGGGGTAGGGAGGGGGAGTACCACCCAAGTGCCATTTTTTTTTTTTTTTTTTTTTTTTTTTTTTGTGGTATGCGGGCCTCCCTCCGCTATGACCCCTCCCGCCGCGGAGCACAGGCTCCGGACGCGCAGGCCCAGCGGCCATGGCTCACGGGCCCAGCCGCTCGGCGGCACGCGGGATCCTCCCAGACCGGGGCGCAAACCCGGCTCCCCTGCATCGGCAGGCGGACGCGCAACCACTGCGCCACCAGGGGAAGCCCACCCAAGTGCCATTTTTAACCAGAATTCTTACTTAGAAATATTTAAATTTTTTAAAAGTCCAAAAAAAAAAAAAAAAAAAAAAAAGAATATCCAGAAAATGAGTTGGGATCTGGCTGCCTCACTGCCTGATGCTCAGCTAGGTCGTGTGGGCTCATCTTTATAAAGAGACGAGCGTCAGTCCGCCCTACTTGGAGGAGTGTGGGAGGACCTAATGAGACACGGACTGTGAAAAGCAAAAGTGCTTTGGACTACAAGGGAGTGTAAAAGAGCAAATTCCCTGCCTGTCCTGGCTCCAGTCTGGCAGCTTAGAGCCTTTTACCCCTCAATTTGGTGGCTGCCTGGCTTACAAATAGAAAAGCAGAGTTGAAGCTGGCTGTGAAATCCCCATGAATGAGAGAACAGACACTCCGCAAGGCCTGGTGGTGAGCTGAAGTGCCACCTGTTTCCCCACCGCCCACCCCACTTCTCTGCCCTGGGGCCCAGACTCAAGCCTGGGGTTCCTGCGGCAGGACCCCAGCTCCTTCCTGCCCCTCCACTGGGTCTACAATGCCTGGAGCCTCTGGCTGGCTCCAGTCACAGAACATCCCTCTTTGTCCCTGCCCCCAGGGAGTTCTCCACTCCCTCCCCTCCCCAAACTCACCCCCCAAAGGCTGCAGCGCCCTTTCAGGACGAAAGGGAGACAGGGTGACCCGGGAAAAAGAGCCAAGGAGGCTGCAAACAGACAGGCAGAGGTACAAAGAGGGAATTATGCTTTAACAAAGGAAGGAAAATTAGAGCATTAGAAGAAAAAAGATGAGAAAGCTGTTAAGAGGGATAAATCAAGCAGAGCATGAGGAGAATGAGATTTGCTCACAAAAAGTAAAACAAAGGACTTCCCTGGTGGCGCAGTGGTTAAGAATCCGCCTGCCAATGCAGGGGACACGGGTTCGAGCCCTAGTCCGGGAGGATCCCATGTGCCGCGGAGCTACTGAGTCCGTGCACCACAACTACTGAAGTCCACGCGCCTAGAGCCCATGCTCTGCAACAAGAGAAGCCACCGCAATGAGAAGCCCGCGCACCGCAACAAAGAGTAGCCCCTGCTCGCCGCAACTAGAGAAAGCCCGTGCACAGCAACGAAGACCCAAAGCAGCCAAAAATAAATAAATTTATTTAAAAAAAAAATGGGGCTTCCCTGGTGGCGCAGTGGTTGAGAGTCCGCCTGCCGATGCAGGGGACACGTGTTCGTGCCCCGGTCCAGGAAGATCCCACATGCCGCGGAGCGGCTAGGCCCGTGAGCCATGGCCGCTGGGCCTGCGCGTCCGGAGCCTGTGCTCCGCAACGGGAGAGGCCACAACGGTGAGAGGCCCGCGTAATGCAAAAACAAAAACAAAAACAAAAAAAAAAAAAAGAAGAAGAATTGCAATGAGACAGGATACAAGGCCCATGCAGGGCAATGGAAAGGGCACTAAGTGTGGAAGCAAACACCGGTTTAGAATCCTGGCTCTGTCACTTACCAGCTGTGTGCCCTTAGATATGTCACTAACTTTTCTGGGACTCAGCTTTCTCATCTAGAAAAAGGGAGTATTTCTACCCACCTCAATGGATTGTCAGGAGGATAAAATGAGACCATGAAGGCAATGATCACAGTACAATCTCAGGGCACACAGCAGGTGCTCAAAAACAAATCACAATCAACTGACTCTTCACATCCACTAGGACGGCTATAATTTAAAAAGGAAAATAAGAAGTGTTGGCGAGGATGTGGGGAAATCAGAAGCTTCACACCTTTGCTGGCGGGAATGCAAGATGGCGCAGCTGCTGTGGAAAACGGTTTGGAGGTTCCTTAAAAAATTAAACATGGATTTACTTTATGACCCAGCAGTTTCACTCCTAGGTGCAGCCCCAAGGAATTGAAAGAGGGTATTAAACAAGTATTTGTACACATATGTTCACAGCAACACTATTTACAATGTCCACTGATCGTTGGATAACGGGTAAGCAAAATTGGCAGAGTCACATGATGAAATCTTATTTGATTATAAAATGAAGGAAGTACTGATAGAGGCTACAACGTGGATGAATCTCAAGAACACTACACTAAGTAAAAGAAAACAGATACTAAAGGCCACATATTGTACAGTTCCATTTATATGAAATGTCCAGAATAGTTCAATTCACAGAGACAGAAGGCAGACTAGTGGTTGCCAGGGGCTGGGGAAGGGAGAAATGGGGAGTGACTGCTTAATGGGTACAGGTTTCCTTTAGGGATAATGAAAATGTTCTGGAACTAGACAGAGGTGATGGTTGCACAACCTGTGTGTGGAAGGCCAGGGCCCTCAATCTGCTGGCCTAGGTTGCAGGGCCAGCCCATGTCCTATTACAGAGTGGGTCTGCGGGAGGGTATCTGAGTCCTTCATCTTATGGGCACATTTTTAACAAAGCAGAAGCTCTAGCTGGGACTTCCCTGGAGGTCCAGTGGTTAAGACTCTGTGCTTCCACTGCAGGCATGGGGCACAGGTTCGATCCCTGATCTGGGGACTAAGATCCCACACGCTGCTCAGCACTGCCAAAAAAAAAAAAAAAAAAAAAAAGGAAGAAGAAGCTCTAACTCACTCACTAAAAAGAGGAGCAACACAGATCACTGAAGGCCCGGTCACTAGCAGGCGAAAACTCCCAGGGTCCCCCAGCCTGGAGCACGGCAGTGGGTGGGCTACACAGGCACTGCTGCTCCTCTCTCGAAACTGTCACAGAGCCTCACACGGCCCAGGCCACCCAGCCCTCTGTCCATGCCTAGCCACCAGCACCATGGCCTTCCCGCCCCACTCTCCTGCCTGAGAGGGGCCAGACACTCCGCAGGCACCTGACCCCAGGAAGAATCCCTGTGCACAGGGGGGGCAAGTTCTAAGAAGAGGAGAACCGTGGAGAGTGGCCCATGCTTTTTCCATAACCCCTATCCACACAAGGCAACCCGGAGGCCAGGTCATGCTCCCTGCTGAGGGTGGCCACCAGCCAGGGCTGAGGGCACTGACGCTGTTCTACACAGACAGTGATGTCCGAGAAGTGCTGATGAATGTTCTGGAAGAGCCAGAGCTGGGACATTGTCAGAAGTGTCCGGGGCACAACTTTCCCTATTCGTCTCCCTGCTCTGGCGAGACAAACCCCTGAGAGCACCCCCCCCACGAGGCTTCACAGCCCCTCAGACTCTTCTCCCTGCCCGCTTCCAGCAGAGCTGGGCGAAGCCGGATTAGGCGCTCTGCCAGATTACAGGGCTCCCACATCCTCCGGGGCCTGAGCTCACATCTCCATGTTAAGCCGGCCAGACACGGGACATGGGTCTTCCTCTCACACACTAGCCCGGCAGCCTGGGTCCCTGAGGCAGACACTGTTGGGACGGAAGCATCCAGGCTTCCATGAAGCTCCTCAGTGCAAAGGGGAAGGACGCTAGCCATGTAAACTGTGAGATGTGAAGCATGGGTCTATTTCTCCAGCAACAGTGCAAACACATTATAAACATGTTTCAAGATGGACCATATCAACAATCACACTTGCAAGGAATGCGTGCTCCACACCTGCGCTCCCAGGTTCCCAGGAGACCGCAGATGGCCCCCAGCCTGTGACTCCCCTCCCCCAGGGACAGGCAGCCCCTTCTTACATTTACAAAGTGCTCCTGTCAGGGTCCCCAGAGCAAGCTGACACAGAAGATGATTCCTGTCCTAGCTACCTGCTCAGGGGTTGGAAAGCCAACACTAAGGTCACTCTTGGGAAAAAAAAAAGAGGAAAAGAGCTTTGGGGCTCCTATGCTTCCCTTTAGGAGAGCAGGGTGGCCCTGTCATCCCAGGACAGGTGGCCTGTGTGTCCCCTCCCTGGGTGGGGGGCAATGGAGTCAGGTGTCAACCCTGCTTTGTCTGTGGGTCTGACCAGATGGGCTGAGGTCCATGCAGGGTGCTGCTCCTGGGCTGCAGTGACTAAGAGCCCCGCAGGTGAGTGTGACAGGCCTGTCAGGCCCGGGTGACTCAGCAGAGATGCTTCCATCTGCTGACTTCTGGCCCTGTGACTCTGATTTGAGCACCCTTCTCAGGATGGAGAACACACAGATTCCCCTCTTCTACTAGTTCCCTGAGGGAAAGGGAGGTAAGCCAGGCCAGGATGGAGAGGAACAGCCATGGCCAGCTAACACCCCGCCCCCTGCCCAAAGAGGCAGTGTGACCCTACAGTGAAGCTGGGAGGGAGGCAACCTGACATCTCCCACACCAACCTGATGTTCCAGCCAGAGCAGGCTGAGGAGGTTACGCCAAACCCTTGGTCCTTAGCCAAGGGCTGCTCCCATTCTCCCGGATAACGCAGGCGCTATGAAGCCGCTCAACCCGGCTCTGGAGGCATCATCACAGCTAACCCAAGCCAGGTGGGGGAGGGGAGGGGAGGGGAGGGGCAGGAACGGGCAGGGGGACTGGGGAGGGGAAGGCACCAGCCCATCCAGCGGTTCCACTGGTGCCTGGGAGCCCAAGTGGCTTTTCTCCAGAGGGCAGGGAGGCAAACGCTTAGGTAAAGGGGTACACGTGGAGGAGGATATATTATATATACACACCTGGCTCTGTTCACTGGGGAAGAGTAAGATGAAAAACTCCTGCAGTGAGACCCCAGCTGCCACACGAGGGATTCCAAGGCAGGGGCGTGAGGGACCTGGCTCTTCCTGCAGTGCCCCTTCCTCGTTGCATGAGTGCCCTCAGCGGCTTTACAAGGAATTTTACGCTGCTACAAGGGACTGCAGGGTGCAGAGTCCATACAGATGAGGAACCTCACTCTCGCAGCCTTTCATGCAGCACCTACGATCTCCAGGCAGCCGGGCACTGGGCGGAGGCTTCAATCAGCCTCCCCCTGCAGCCAGCAAGTGCTTCCTCCCACCGTGATCCTAAGGGTGACTCTTTCTGGCAGAGCGACACTCCTCTCATCTAGCCCTCGGATTCCAGTCCTTTCTGATTAGGTCCACCCCTTGGTTCTGGTCAAAACTACACCCTCGGCTCAGCCGCCTCATTCCCTGCCCTGCTGAGAACAATGCCCTTTTGTCCACACAAATGTCCTGCTGTGCTGTCCCCTCTGCCTTCTCATACCCACACCCTGGCTGGAACCCCGGAGCTGCCCTCCCACCTTGGCGCCTCCTTTATTCTCAATCCTCCAAATTCTCCCAAAGCTCCAAGCACCCAGCACTTTGCTCCTTCCGGACCCTCCTACTGGGATCGTGCTCACTGGCCCTTCACATTCCTCCCTCCCGGTCACTGTTTCTCTGCAGACAGAGGCAACCACAACCAGGAACACCCCTTCCGCTTAATTTCATGTCAGCTCCTCTGGCCCCACGAGGAGTGACGTCTGGCCACTGGTTTCTGTAGGTTTCTGTGCCAGGGCTCCTTCACCCAACCCCAAGGGCCCTGCCAGCACCTGTCAGCCTAAGCCTGGAGGCCTGGTGTCCACCCCTCCTCCCTTTTCCCATCTCTATAATGGAGAGAGAAGAGGAGAGGGGGCCACAACCCAAGAGACTCGGGGGGAGCACAGACCGCCTGACGAACTGCAGAAATGGCTTTCTTCCATCCCCCAACCCCACTCCCATCCCTACCAGGGCCTCACCTGTGCAGGTACCGTTTCCCAAAGCCGTGCTGGTGATGGGGCACCAGGGGCCCTGAGGCCCCAGCTTTCTGCAGGCTGTGCCAGGCCCCCGGGATCACAGTCCCTGGGCAGCACTGGGCTTGCCAAGGGAAGCCGGGGTCTGCGAGCAGGTGTGCCGGAGCTCCCAGGCTCTGCAGCCGCCATCTCCAGTCTGAGGCCCAGCCTGGGGATTAATCGCGGATTGCGCTGGGAGATTTCCCCCTCCCTGGGGCTCACGGCCGCTCCTTCCCATCTGGGAGGAGAAAGGGAGGATCATCAAGCGGGTGCCCTCCTCCACCCTGCCCATCCCCAAGTCCAGCTGTTGCCACTATGAGTCCAGTGTTCATGAAGACATCCAGGTGTGACAGACAGCAACTCCTGCCTGGGGGGCAGGTTGGGGAAACATGTGGCAACACGTGCACCTGCATCTTTCACCCAACCGGATGGATGCTCCGCCCCGCCCCTCCCCTCCCCTCCCCTCCCCGCCCCTCCCCTCCCCTCATGCACGCACACAAATGCCTCTCACCGTCAGAAGCCCCTCTCACAAACAGGCACAGTCCCATCAACTCCCTTCTTCAGCCTCAGAACAGAAGTGGACCTCCTAGCCAGGCTTCCAGGATGGAGGCGAGCTCTTCAAAGCCAAAAAGGCTGGAGCCTGGAGGGGACTCCTTGGCAGATGCTAACACAGCCAGCTCAGCCTGCAGTCTTCTGCCTCTTTCCCTGCTGCCCTGCCCACAGGCTGAAGGCACCATCACTCCCAAGGCTTCCTCCCTACTCTAATAACTGCCCTGAGGAAGCAGACAGCAGCCAGCCTCACCAGGGGATTTCTTCTTCTCTGAGATCCTAGAAATCGACTTTCTGCTCTGGACACCGCTGCCAGCTACTTCCCCGCTAGCTTCTGCTTCCCATTCGTCACACCCCCTCCTCCACCCCGCCCCTCCCCCCACCCCCCCAGCACCAACACACACGCTACTACATCTGCTTCCCATTCGTCACACCCCCTCCTCCACCCCGCCCCTCCCCCCACCCCCCCAGCAAAAACACCCAAGATAAAACATGGATGGCAAACTCACAGCCTTCTCTTCCTCCTTGGACTTCATCTTGACAGTCCCAGCAAGAAATCCCGTGAGCGGCCAGCAGAGGGGGCCAGAGACCCACAGTTGCGGAGAGCAAGGTGTGAGGAGGGTGCCGGAGTGGCCAGCAGAGTTCAGGGGTCTGCTGGGTCTCTCTAAGGGCAGCTTCCCACAGCAGAATCACCAAAGACGACGAAGATTCTGCGCCCACTTGAGCCTGGTGAGAGACTCAGGGCTTAAATATTAAGGATCGGCATGGATCACGCTGACGGGGCGGCCCAAATTCAAGAAGGTGCACAGAGATAAGGGCCCAGTGCTATCTCTAGGGCCCAATGCCAGGGCCCTCAGCCAGAACACCAAGAGCAGAAGTCCCCACACCCTAGGCTCGTGGAAACCTTACAAACATTTGTGGTGGCAATGACTTGGGGTTTGTGAGGACAGGGGCCTAGCAAGGGCACAACACTGAGGTCCCAAGTTCTGGGGCCGGCTCAAGCATAAGCAGTCAGGGACATGTGGGGTCAGGGACACTTCTGGCAGCTTCCCACATCTGTAAATGACCTCCTGCCTATGGTACTTGATTTTTCTCTTTATGCTTTGGGCATGTGCACTGTTCCTCTTGCATAAACAGGTCTTAGGTCTTAATGCTCCCAGGAAGGCAGTGATCAGATCTTAACTATATCAGGGCGCTTCACTGTGTCTAGCATAAGACTGACCCTCCCTAGTACTGACATCTGTAGATGACTGCCTGATCTATCCCACTGAGCTGAGAAGGAGGGCAGTCCATCTACTACAGTCTGTCCTAGGTAGCCACGGAGGCGGCCTGGTCTTCTCACACTCAAGACATCCCTCCTCTGCACGCACACACCCCCGCCCCCGCCCAGGCTCTGCCAAGCTAACATTTGTAACCTCTTCTTACAAGCAAAACGGGGGGAGGAGAAAAAGGAGAAGGCAGTAGCAGCAGGAGCCCAGAGGCGAGGAGGGGGCTGAGTAAGCCGAGCCCTGGGGCTCTCATGACACCTCACAACGTCTCACTCCCCAGCTGCCCAGGATCATGAAGGCTCAGAAGCACCAGAAAGAGGCTCCTTCGAGGCCTCACTGCACCACCAAGATGACCCTGAGGTGGTATCTGGCATCTCCCTAATGGGAAGGTTCAGCTCCCCTCCAGGGACAACTCACCCATCAGCACAATAACTGAAGAGCAGGAAAAAGCGGGGTGGAGCTCAGGGTACACCATTAGTCTGCTAAGAGAAAAGGGACAGACAGGAACCAGGGGGATGTCTGCCAGGCAAAACAGCAGGAGAGAGGTCCCTTTTCCTCTAGAGTATGTTCTTATCTTAACATGTCTGAAACGTTCCCAAATCTGCCAAGGTTGCAGAGCTTCCTGCTCTGGGGGTGGGAAGCAGGAGCCCAAGGTGCCATGAGGCGGTGGAAAAGGTGACGACCAGGGTCTGGGTCTCAGCTCCATACCTGCTATGGGAGCTTGGTCGAGTGAGCACAGGCTCTGAGACTCAGTGTCTATCACTGCACTGGGAGGAGTGCGTGAAGGGAGGGGGGGCTTGGAAAGCCCTGGCAGGAGAGGAATGTATTGCAGGAAGACACCTCACTCCCTGGGAGCAGGTTACACCTTTCGGCCCACGGCAGAGGGCTCGGGTCAGAAGGCCTGCTGTGACTCCTCACCCCGCCACTCGTTAGCAATGCGGCCTCCACAGGCCCTGTACACGCCTCTTCACAACTGCAAGAGGAGGCGGCAGCACCCACAAAGCAGCAGTCTGGAGGAAAAGGCCTCAGGGATGAGACAGGTGGCATCTGGAGCTGGAGGAGAGGGTGGGTGAGCTAAGCCCTGGAGATTCTCTGCAACTCAGCTGCAAAATCATACATATGATCCTTATCTCCCAGGGCTGTAGGGAGGGGAGGATCAAATGGGAACATGAGTAAAAATGTCTGACACATCGTAGGTTTTATTGAAATAAATGACTAACGACCCAGCAATCACACTACTGGGCATACACCTTGAGAAAACCATAATTCAAAAAGACACATGCACCCCAATGTTCACTGCAGCTCTATTTACAATAGCCAAGACATGGAAGCAACCTAAGTGTCCATCAACAGATGAATGGATAAAGAAGATGTGGCACATATATACAATGGAATATTACTCAGCCATAAAAAGAAACGAAATTGAGTTATCTGTAGTGAGGTGGATGGACCTAGAGTCTGTCATACAGAGTGAAGTAAGTCAGAA
>NC_041217.1:39735629-39766273 GCF_002837175.3 Physeter macrocephalus
AAAGGGAGGAGATATGGGGCTATATGTATATGTATAGCTGATTCACTTTGTTATAAAGCAGAAACTAACACACCACTGTAGAGCAATTATACTTCAATAAAGATGCTAAAAAAAAAGAGAAATGACTAGTCCTGAGGCTCCTTCACATGCGTATGTACACACACACACACACACACACCCCCCACAGTTATTCTAGGAGATGCCTGGAAGACTCTGCCTGGGACAGAAAAAGCCAAAACGTAGCCACATACAGAGCAAAGTTGAGAGTGGCAGGCAGACACAGGAAGAGCTGCAGCTGCACTAAAGCGACAGGCTATGGAAAGACATTAGCCACCAAGCAACTGTCCTTGTGCAAAGAGAAGTGCTGCTGGGTAACTGCCACCAAGTGTGCCTCCTGGCAAGTCCTGGCTGCCCTGCGACCTCCTCTTTGGCTGGCAGAGACAGGCTCCATCTGAGCAGGGGACAGGGCAGTTGCTGGCCCTTCGCAGGCTCAGGCAGCTAAGCCAAGGCAGGCGTCTCTGGCCACGCTCTTTCCACTCTCGCAAGTTAGTCTGAGTCCACGGTGACAGACAGGCTCCCGTCATCCTGGAAGGGGACCCCGGAAGGAAGCCTGGACCCTGAAGGAAGCCCAGGTCCTGTACGCCAGGCTCTCCTCTGCACGCCCAGCAGGTTTCAGCCCTCTCTTTCCCTGGGTTCCCCTTAATTTAGTTTTTTCTTCCTCTTCCCCTCATTTTCATGCAGTGCCCCTTCTTTAATACTCTTAAATATTAAGTTTTTTCTTGTCTCTTCCTTTGCCATTGTTATTACTCTTCAGGTCCCCACACCCGCCCCCACAACACACATTCTTTAAAAAAATCTTCCTTCTTATTTTTCTTTCTCGTGGGGGGGGGGCGGGCGGAAAGCACAAACCACACACACATTCTGAAGGGTGGGAAACCTGAGAAGTCATAGGCTTCAGGAGCAAAGACTAATGCTGAAGAGCGGCTAAATTTAGTAACTTCAAATACAAGGTGAGGTCTTCAAAAAATTTCAGGTTCCAAATGTGCTGTGAAAATTTCCCGGTTAGGATTCCTCCATGAAAGGCTGGCAGCTGCTCCAATGCTCACCTCTTGGAAATGGGGGTTTGGGAACTGGTCAGTACTCAGAGGTCCCTCCCCTAACACTCACTCTTACAGCCAGCCAGTTGGTGCCTTTTCTTAGAAACTCATGTCACCAAAGAGCCCTGCTTCCCTCTGGGGACACACAGAAGGAAGGGCCATCTTCTTCAGGGTGAACTAGAGCAACTAAGGTGGGCGCATTTCCTAGGAGCATGTGGAGAGGCTCGGCCACATGAGCTGGAAAAGCAGACAAGAAAGGCCAGAGTAGAGAGCGCTGCGGGGCGTGCACACACCACACCACCTTGCAGCTGCTTCCAGGGAGGGAGGAGGCCATCTCTTTCGCCCATGGGTCCTCGGCCTGTCTAATGCCATGGACACTCTTGTTACAGAGTTCGTGGTCATGAGCCAGACGCTGGGCAGTGGAGAGGACCACACGCCTAGGTCCCTTTTAGGAAAATCAAATCTGGTGCCAGCTGGGTAGGAAAGAGGGACGATTTCCATGACTCCTACAGCCACTCTATTTCCCTGGGGGAGGCGACACTGGGAACAGGCCTGGGAGAAAGTGACCCAGAGACGAAGCAGTGCCTCCTTTTCGGGCAGTTTTTAGGAAGCAAAGCGCCCTCCACCCCACCCTATTGGCCAAGAATAATTTAGAACGACTCGCTTCTAAAAGCAGAGGACTGAAACATAGAATTCTTGGGGCGCCCTGCTGACTCAAGGGCTCAGAGCTTACCATGAGCTGATGTGATTCAGCGAGAAATGTATGTGACAGCAAAGCAGTCTGCAAACTGCAGCATGCTGCCCAATGGGTTCAAAGGGACACGTCAAAGGCCATGGTTAGCATGGCCTGGGGGTGCCCACAATGCCCTGAACCCTTGAGGAGCCAGTGGACAGGCATGGCACCCAGATAATATTTGGGTCTGAAGCTGCCTTCTCAGGCAGCAAAGAAACCTTATATAATGAAGTTAATATTACAGAGCACTTTTCTTTCCAGGGCAGGGTTCGCCTTTCCGGCCACCCAAAGGAGGCCTCCTGGTCACAGTATCACTTAGGATCTGAGTTAGCTTCTGCGGATGATGCTGAATTATTCACTAGCTATGGACACTGGCCCAGCTCTGGGGTCCCGGTGGTGGGGTACCTGAAGTGAGCACACTCCCCAAATCCAGGCTTGGAGGAAGGTCAAAGGGACAAAAGAATCAGGGGCATCAGACTCAGGATGAGGAGGATGTGGGTGCAGGAGCTGGGGGCGGCGGGAGGGCTGGAGGCAAAGAACAGTCAGGCAAGCTGCCTGCAACACCCCAGCGCCTGCCACTGGAGAGAGAAGGGAGGTCAGAGAAGGCTTCTGTTCCCAGGAACTTTGCTCACTGCCTCCAGCCCTCACTGCAGTTCAGGGGAGCCCTCGGTTCCCTAGGAGCCTAGAAGGAATGCAGTGGGGTGCGTGCACTCATCACTGCTCCTGTTTCAGAGTCCTCTGCCCTGTGGCGCATAGAGAAAGCCCAAACTGTGCCTATGAAGAGAAAGAAGCAGCACAGGGAGCAGGTAAGTGATACTGTATTTCCATTGCCTCATCTGGCACCAGAAGAGACCAGGGTCACGTTTCGCATCTCAGGGATGTGGTGAATCCAGAGAGGAATGTGCCCGGTGGCTGGGGAGACCTGTGCTAGCTGCCAGGACCCATGCCCACATCACCAGCGCCGGCTCCTCGTCATCTGGAACCGATGACAGAGAGCTCTTCTTGCTGCTCTTATCAGCTCTTTTATCACCCAAACCTTGAGCACACCTTCCACTGGGGCGTGTCTGAGGGGGCTGGGGCTCCTGGGGGGAAGGCTGGGGGCCTGACTGGTGTCTCCCACCCATGTCTGGGCCGGCAGCATCTCAGCCCCCACCCCCGGGGTTGTGCTTAGAGTCAGGTGGGTAGAGAAGGCATGACATCAGGTCTTGGTAGGTAACTTTGGACGTTATCTAACTTCACCCCCTGTACCTAGGGGAATTTTGGACTCCCAGAAGCCAGAGCTAATCTGGAGAGCACTGGGTACTTTCTCTCTAGAAAGAAAGTCAGGGATGTCAGTAGGGAAAAGACGAATAAAGGCTAGTTCCAGAGGCCAGCTGCCTGCTGGGGCAACTGAGTCCAAAACCCTGCTCTAAAGTCAAGAGGCTGCTGCTTATGATCTCTGGTGTCAGAGCTTTAGGTAAGGGGCAGAGTCATTTTTTCGGCCCCTCTCCTGATTGGCAGGACCCCTAAAAAGCAAGGGGGCTTCACCTGAACATGAGGAACTCAAATCGGACTAAAGGAAGAACTTAACTCACCAGGTACCTCAGATATACTGGGCAACAGGGGCTTTTCATCACTGAGACAGGGAAGAGTTCATGGCAAAGCAGAGCTGCCCAGCCTTGGCCTGGCGGGCGGCTGGCAGCGTGTGCACTGCCTTGGGAGGGCCTCCTGAGGCCGCTGGGCTGGCTGCCCCTCTGCCTAAGGAGCCTTTCCACACAGAGGAAGAGAGAAGGGAAGAGGGGATGAGAGAGGGTGGAAGAGGGGAACAGAGAAGGCAGCTGTCCTCCCCAGCCACTGGGTGTGAGTCCAAGCTGGCACAGACCGGCGCATGTACACGAGCGACTGAACGGAAAGAGTGTAATGCAGCTCTAAAGGTGGATGCGTTTGTGTGGACAGGCCAGTGGGCCAGCCGGACGGGGCCCCGTCGGCCTCCCTCGGAACCTGGGCGACAAGCTCAGACACATCAGGAGGCCTCACAGATGGACGGTCCAGCCTCCCCCAGCTGCCGAGGGAACCTGTTTGGAAACCTCTCTCAGCAGAGCTGGCCCCACCCACCTCTGAACCGGAAGGCTTCCAGACATAAAAAAAACCAGGCTCCTCGACACCTGCCAAGATCTGTCTTCTTGGCAACAGCCTAGGGCTAAGGGCAGCCCCTCACGTGCCATTCCTCAGAGTAAACAGGGGTGCTTATTTATGCCCCTTATTTATTAGGGCAGAGCAGAAATCTTGTTGTTGGATAAATCCGGCGGGGGAGTGTACAGGACAGGCTGTCCAGAGTCTGCTCTGGTTTACGTGATGAGCGGAACGTCCCTGGTCTCCCCGTCTGGGGCCTGGAGATAACACCTCCATGAGGCCACGGGGAAGCCTCCATCGTGGCATCATCTCCACACTCTCCCCCTCACCCCTCGGCACCTGGTCCTCTCTCCCGCCCTGCCTGCCCTCGAAGCCAGCGGGCGGCAGGCTGGCCTGTCGGTGAAGTCCTCCTGCTGAGGACTGAGCACTGAGCACTCCTTGCTGGTCTCCTAAGGCTCTGGACATCCTCTGTGAGCTTCAGGCTCCCCCCACCCCAACCCATGCTGCTTCTCATCCTCTGGGGACCAGCCACACTGCACAGATGGGGAAGGATGACCAGGGCAAGGTCAGGGGCCAGGCTGGTAGAGCTGGCTGTGAACTCAGCACTCCTGCACTCTTCCTCTCCCAAGACCCTCCAGCTGGAGCACCTTGCACAAGCCTCCTGAATGCGGCGACAGCTGGAGAGAGCTTTTGAACAAGGCCGAGAGGGAATCAGTGACCAAGCCAAACGTGGGAGAAAGGGAAAACAAGCCTCTGACCCCTGCAGGGGCTAATCCACTCTCTGAAAGTCTGGGAGCAGGTTATCAAGGCAGCACAGAAGAGTTGCTAGATTTTCCTGAGCGTACACTACGTTTTCTAGGAACTGCTGCTCAGTAAAAGAGAGACCGGGAAGGGGGGTGAGACTTATCTGCTGAGGAATCAGGAGATCCAATTCCACTGCCACTGCACATATAACCAGTGGTTCCTGCTGAAAACTCCAGCGCCCAGAATTCCAGAGGTTAAGGCCACACACAGATGGGGAACCCAGATGTCACCTGCATTCTCTATGTACCTGCCAATGCCCCAGTGTACCAATAATGATGACTTAATTTTTCCACTTTCTAGACATAAGACAGAGAGTGGTTACCTTGCTCAGTGTCACACCAATAGTAGAAAGCAGAATGGCGAGGTTGAGATGACAATCTGTTTTTGTTTTGAAAGGGGAATCATTTAAGACACCACCTTGAAGACAACCAAGTAGATCTGGAGGGAACAAATGACAGGCGAACAACATCACTGAGACTGAGCTGCTTCCTGGGACTGTGAACCCTTCTCTGTGCCTCTGCCGCACCCCTGCTCTCCGTGGGGCTCAAGGTCCCCTACTTTCTTAGGGAGGGGCCGGGGTGAGCCTCACAGGACAGCTAAGGAACTTTAGCTGCCTCCAGGGTGTTTCAGTAATTCAACCCCTGATAGGGCCGGCTCTGGTCTGAAAGTCAGCTGCTAAGTTCTAAACAATGGCAAGGGGTGTGGGTAGTGGGGGAGGCTTATGAATTAAAAATAGATGCTAGTAATCACCAGGGAGCTTGCAGAGAGCATGTGGGGCTATGTTTACTAGAGAGAGAAGAATCCCTTCTATTCATGCCCAGAGACCAGGGTGGAACCACCACCAGCTTATCACACCAGCCAATGGCCTCTGGGTTTGGGGGAGTCAGCTGACCATGCAGGGTTTACTGATGGCTGGAAGACCCCCTGCCTCAGGACATGGAGGCACCCCTTCTTCTCAGGATCCCCCAGGGCCACGCCCATCCCTGGGGGGGACAGCGCCAGATCAGAAAGGATGTAAAACTGAAGGGGAAATTGCAACCAAGAGATAACGCCACCGTCCTTGGGCTGAGGCAACCCGCTCATGATGGAAATTGCATAAAATGGTCCCTGGTGGTTTCAGTGACTTCAGATCTCAGTCTGGTCTTGTGGACATGCTAGAAACATGGGGTCTAGTCTCCTCTCTGCCATGAACTGGCTGGGCCCTTAGGCAAGCAGCTTCCGGATTCCTGTAGGCCTCAGTCTGCTCATGTGTAAAATGGAGATAACAGTACCTGCTCTGACAACTTCACAGGGATGTTATTAGGAGTAACCAGGGAGTATATGTATGACAAAGCTTTGGAAAGATGAAATTTCTAAATAAGGATATAAAACAGTCATTGGAATAACCATTTTCCCCATTCCCACCCTGAACCCAGGGACCCTTCCCCCAGTGAGCTCACCCCAGAGTCTCCTGGCCTGTCTTCCACCAGCAACAAGAACAGAACCCTGCCACTGTCACCTCCTGGATACCGTGGGGGCAGTGTAAAGACCAAACAGGAGCCTGCGGAGAAGCTCCCCAGCTGATGGGCTCCCCACCCCCTCCCGCCTGCATTCCTAGTCAGCAAACATCAACAACCCCTCACCAGCCTCCGAAAGTGCCCACCGCGCACCCGCTCACACAGCCTCAGGACAACAAGGTTCCCATTCTCCCTCCTCACTAAACAGCTCTAGGACCAGAGACCCTGGCTTGACAGGACTGTACTAATTTGACTTTTAAGATGTATCCGCTGACTCAGCAGTGAGAGGTGGGCTTGGCAGCTGCTGCAAACAAAATACATGCTCACTGAGAATTCCCTGCACTCCAGTGGTTAGGGCTCGGCACCTTTCACTGCCATGGCCCGGATTCAATCCCTGATCAGGGAACTAAGACCCCACAAGCCAGGCTATGCGGCCAAAAAAAAAAAACTTGCTCATTAAGGGCTGAACAACTGGTTCACCCTGTGGGTCCCTCTGGGTCTCCCTTCCCTCCACAAGGCCACGTTTCCCTTTTAGCCGACACATCCAGATCTCACTCTTGGCACAGACTTCTCTGTAGTTGAAACTAAGCTTGCAGATGGTCCAGTGCCATCGTTTTAAATACTCTCTATATATGCTGACAACCCCCAAGTGTCTGCCTCCAGCCTGGGTTTCTTCCCAAGACTCCAGACTCCAACATCTGACTGCTTATTTGGCCTCTCCATGTGGATGTTTAACAACCATCTCAAATGTAACGTGGCCAAAGACTAGCTCTTATTGCTGCCCCGCGGCCCCTCCAGATATCTGGTCCGTGTGCTGTCTTCCCCAACTCAGTTAACGGCAATTTCTCCTTTCCAGCTGCCAGGCCAAAAACCTGTGAGCCATCGCTGCCTGCTCCCCTTCTGTTGTGCCCCCACATCCACCAGAAACCTTTGTAGCTTGATCGCTGAAGCGAATCCAGAATCCAGACACTTCCCCCACTCTCACCCTGCAGCAAGCCACTGCCACCTCACCCCTGGAGGCTTCCAACAGCTTCCTAGCCAGACCCCCTGCTCACACTGTGGCTCATAGCCTAGTCTCCACACAGCAGCCCGAGCGGTCTTCTTCAAGGGTGTCACTCATCTGTACAAAACCTAATGACTTCTCATCTCACTAGAGAAAAAAGTCAAAAGCCCTTTTCCTGGTCTACTAGTGATCTGTAGCCCTCCCTGCGCATCTTTTAAAAACTAACAAAAACCAGACTGCCTCAACCAATATTGGCCTCCTTTCTCCTCCCCGGAAGAGCTGACCCTCCACTTCCACCATCTCCTCAATCTACTAAAACTGGTTACTTGCCACGGTTATCAATGACCCCCACTGCTTGATACTATCTATGTACATTTCCAAATCCAGATCTGACCTGTCACTCCTGCTGCATTTCACTCTGTTGAATACTTACTTCCTCCCTCTTTAAACTCCTTTCTCCTTATACTTCGGCATCATTTCTCTCCAGGTTCACTCCTGCAGACCTGGCTGCTCTGCCCCTTATACGTCGTCTCTGTCCTTGGTCTCAGCCCCCTCGACACATGCCCTTCGACCATCTCATCCGTACCCAGGACTTCAAGCTCAGTACTGGCTCCCAGAGTGGTCGCCCCAGCCCAGACCTCTCCCCCAAGAACCCAACTGCCAGTTGGTGCTCTTTAGATGGGCAGCTCCCAAAGGCACCTGCAACTCAACATGTCCAAAAGTGAATGCATCACTTGGCTTCCAAAACATGCTCCTTCTGTGTTTCCTCAACTAAAGAATGCCCCATTCCTAAAGTTGCTAAGCCAGAAAACTAGAGTCCTCCTCTACTCCTCTTCCTTCGTCTTCCATGTCCACTTTCTCGCCTATACTGTCGATGAGAACTGCCAAAGGTCTTCTGAATTTATCTCTGCCTTTCCATCCTCACTGCTGCAGCCTAGACTCCGGCAATAGCTCCAATAACAACAGTTTCTTTGACTCCACTCCTGTCCCCCTTCCTAATCTACTGTCTACACTAAGACCCAAAGGGACATCCTCCTGCCATTTTCCTGCCTAACACCCTTTGATAACTTCACACTACCGCAGACTCAACATGGCAAGGCCTTTTGTGATCTAACCTCTACCTACCTGTCAGCCCCCAAAAGTGCCGGATGCTCCAACGACAATGAACCCCGGGTAGTCCCTGGCATCAGCTCGCTTGCCTTTGTACACACTATACCGTTCCTCTCCCCACCCTTCCTCCCAATTCTCTGGCTAAATTATACTCCTTCTTCAAGATTCAGCTCAATGGCTTCCTCTAGAAGGTCTTTGCCAACAAGCTCCCATATCCTCAGCACAGCCTCATCACCCTATCTTGTCCATTCACCAGTTTGTCTCCCCTCTATTCAGTGAGGACAGTACCTCCGGCTTACTCATTCTTATAGCACATAACAAGTATGCAAGAAATATCAATACTTATTATATGAATAAAAGAATGAATACAGAAATTCAGAAAGTACCAAACTAGATTTTCTCCTTACCAAACAGCCCTTCATGGATTCCTCCCCTATCTTCTTTGTTTGGTAACAATATTAAAAACCATACTGTGCCAGGCTCCATTCCAAGTATTTGACATATATGAACCAATTTAATCCTAGAGCAATTCTACTATTATTATCCCCATCTTCAATTGGGAATACTGAAGTACAAAAAAATTAAGAGACTCAGGCAGTAAGTGGCAGAACCAGGGTTGATGCTAGTCTGTGCTCTCAACCACTGCAAATATTGCCTCTTGAGAGCATGTTTAAGGAAAACAAACCAAAATTACTATCGGCCTGAGCAAAAGATAATTTTCAGGGCTTCCCTGGTGGCGCAGTGGTTGAGAATCTGCCTGCCAATGCAGGGGGCCTGGGTTCGAGCCCTGGTCCGGGAAGATCCCACATGCCGCGGAGCAACTGGGCCCGTGAGCCACAACCACTGAGCCTGCGCGTCTGAAGCTTGTGCTCCGCAACAAGAGAGGCCACGATAGTGAGAGGCCCGCGCACCGTGATGAAGAGTGGCCCCCGCTTGCCACAACTAGAGAAAGCCCTCGCAGAGAAACGAAGACCCAACACAGCCAAAAATAAATAAATTAATTAATAAACTCCTACCCCCAACATCTTAAAAAAAAAAAAAAAAAAGATAACTTTCAAAAACAAATCCCCAAATAAACAAAAATCAGCCTTTTGGGGATCATCTCTTGCTCTTGGCTTGTCCTATCTCTGGCTCCTTCAATCAGACACACAGCTCTGCAGGCGGCAGCGTGTCCACACCAACCAGGCCAGGCCCCAGCTCAGGTCCTCAAGGCCAGAGGCCCCTGCGCAGGTGGCTCCTGCCTCTGAGTGGCCCCGACCCGGAAGGCCCTCCTCTTGCCCCGCCTCACCTTGTCGCTGAGACCCTCGGCCTCCTCGGCCAAGAGGTTGCCACCATCAGCCAGCAGCAGGGCCGTGTCAGTGGTGGAAGAAGACCGGGGGCGGCACTGGTGCTGGTGCAGGATGGCGGCCAGGCTGCTGTCCTGGGCGGCCTTGCGCAGCAGGTGGGGGCTGCCACGCTGAGGCTCCAGGGAGCTGCTCTTGGTGCGCCGGCTACTGCCCCCGCTGCCGCCACCCCCGCTGCTGCTGTGCAGGCTAGCACCCCGCTTGATGGAGGGCCGGGAGCGGATCTGCTGCAGCACGCGGTTGAAGGCAGTGGGCCTGGCGGGCAGGTCGTGCAGGGACATGGCATAGGAGACGCGGTGCATCTCCGGGGAGCGCTCCTTCTCGTCCGGGGAGTCATGGTCGGACATGCCCTGCTGATGCTGCTGCTGGGAATCCTGAGGCGTCTGGTGCTCCCTCTCCCGTGACCGGCGGCGGCCGTGGAACAGGTGCTTGAAGCCGTGGCCAAACATGGAGCCCTCTGAGAGCTGCTGGATTTTCTTAAGGAGGAAAGATGAAGAATCTGGTGAGTGGAAAGCTCTCGAATGCCTAGTCGGTTGCGGGCAGAGGTGAGGGGTCCATTCCTGGGATATGAGTGTAGCTGCTACAGCCATCTGAATCTGGAAGATCCCCACGACTGTCCTGTCATGCCTTAAAGATCACCTTGCAGAAAGGTGGCAACCCAGACCAATTCCTCTCATTCCCAAAGAAATGTTCCTGTATGGCTTCGCACAGGACATTCCAAATCCACACATGGTTCAGGATTACTGGTCATGATATCCTTGTGGCTATAGTAGGGCTCAGTGGCACATGCGGGCAGCACTTGGCTCATGAGGTTTATCCCTCTGCACTGATTCTCCCTCCATCCCCTAGTCCCTTTCTCCTTCCAATTAGGTCCTTCCTCCAGATGCTCTTTTGGCCCACCAAGCATCCATTTCCAAAGACGCCTCATTGCAACACTCCCTGGGAAAATCAGGGTCATACAATCAGGTTATACAATTGTAGCAGATATTGCTAATGACCTACCAATAACTATTCTCCTTTCTTTCTTACCAAATTGCATGGCCTTATTGTGCCATGCTAAAAAGTCTTGCTTCATCAGACCCCCTTGCAGCTAGGAGTAGACACGTGACATAGTTTGGGCCAATGAAAAGCAAGGTGAGCGTTTCTGGGGAAACTTTTGCTTGCCTAATAAAGGTACTAGCCCTTTTTACTCCTTCCCATCTGGAATGTGGAGGTAATGCCTGGAGATGCAGCAGCTGTCTTGCAACTGCAAGTAACTGGCATGATGATGAAGACCTACACACAGATGGTAAAGCCCCCCACAACAGGCCTGGGAACTTGATGGCCCTGTGGAATCACCAACCCAGCTGTGAATGCCTACCCTGGGATTCTTGGTTCATGAACTAAACAAGTCTATCTTTATCTATACAACTCTAGAATAATTTCCTCTTATTTATAGCCAATCTCATTCCTGACATAGCAATAAAATAAATTTTACTGAAGCTTCCGAGTTGGTGAATACTTCCACATGCCAGGAGGGTGACACATCCCAGTCCCAGGGCCACAGAAACTCCTGTACTCAAGACCTTCCAAACCTCACCGTATGCGCCTCTTCATCTGGCTGTTCATCTGCATCCTGTATAATAAACTGGTAAATGTTAGAAAAGTAAATAAACTACCTCAGTGGGCATACCTTGTAGTGCGGTCAGTAATGTGACCACTTCTTTAGAATACAATCAGAATACAGTCTTAGTGTCTTTCCCCTCAGACTGGAACAAACCACAGGGGCTCTGGAGCCCAGTGCTGCACTGGCCCCAGCCTTCCCTCTTAGCTCTGCCGCTGAGATGCTCCACTGCTCCCCAGACAGCACTGCTCAGCGAGAGGCAGCCCAACCACCCGGCCAGGGCGAGGCAACGTGTGGGATAACTCCAGACAGCTGCTTCTGTCAGGGGGTCGGCTCATGTGGTGGAGCCGAACCCTCGGCAGAAAGCTTCAGAGCCAACAGGAGGAGGGGGTGGGACTTTGAGGACCAGGTGAGAACGCCCACTCTGTAACTCCTGAGAGGGAAACTCAGAACCCAGCCACATGGGGTTCAATGTCTTCATCTGTAAGGAACAACTCCTCACCTCAGGAGGCAGCCTCGGTCACCTACGAAACCTCGCAAAGAATTACAAGTACTGGCTTTTCTTTTTTTTTTCCTAGAAACAAACTTACAGAGCAGAAAACTTGAACCATGCAGACACCAAGGAGAAAACCATCTTCAGATCTTCTGAATTAGCTGACCCCACTCTCACTGTTAACTTTACACCTCAGTGTGCTTTGTGCAGACACTACTGTTAAGATGTAAGCGGCACTTACATCTGATGTCAATAACAGCGCACACTACGGTGGATTACGTCAAAGTGCAGGATTTTCATTTTTCACCTCGTTTGAGTAGCCCCACAATCCTCAAAGTAGGTGGGGCCCTTGTACAACTTACCTGGCCATTTTACAGGCCAGGTAAGTTATATCATCACAGCTCACCGTGAACTAACGGTTTACAGTTTTCAATATGCCCTTTCTCCTGCATTCTCTCACTTGATTTTCTGAGAAACTAATAAAAGCAACAGCAGCAACATTTCCATTTTTAGGTGAGGAAATTAAGGTGACCATTACTCCTTCTCCAGAATTTAATTCTGGGGCAGCCCCGCAGACGCTAGGTTTCACAGTGCCAGGTCTCCCGATGGGAGCTACCATCTCCTCAGGGCCAGCCTGAGGCAGAGTCTGCTCAGGGTAAAACCACCACGTCCAAGGCAGGCCGGACTGAGGAGTGCACTCCGCCAGACTTGGAAATGGCCAGATCCTGCAGCCTCTGGACCAGGGACAGGCCAGGACACCCTCCTCCTCGTCGGGCCCAAGCTGATAGCAGACCATCCTCCAGGCATCGTAGATGGGGCCAGCTGGCTCTGGCATTTGCCCAGCAACTTCTGCCAAATGGTCACATTACATATTTCAAATTGTCTTTCTAGCATTCTATTCCAAGCCTCTTTCTCCTCTCCCCACCACTCCTAGCCTAGTTTCTCCAACACTGAGGCCCCTCTTCCACATCCACTCAGATACAGGGTTCCCTTCAAAAGACGGCACCAGAGTCCCAAGGCATTTCCTCTCCCTGAGCCTCAGGAGAAGGGGGCAGGCGCTAGGGACAGCAGCCACCACTGTCTGCTATACTGCATTGAATCCTAAAATCCTTGGTCAAATTACTTTTAATATCATACAACAGCATTTTTCAAAGTGCTTTCCAATGTATGCTGTCACTCTAACCTGACGCTAGCCTAACCCCAGGAGGCAGGATGTCACAGAGCATCAGTGTCTCCATTTTGCAGATGAAGAAACTGAAGCACAGCACAGTTAAGGGGCTCATCGCAGTCACACAGAAGAACCTCCAACTACTAGTCTAAGTTACCTTCACTGGCTCACACACTGATTCCGAGACTAAAGCAGATACAGTATTTACATGTGTCCCAGAACAGTATCACAGGCCGGATCAAAACAAAACAAAAATGCCTGGGCCATGGGGGGCGGGGTTCCACCCCCTGAACTGCAGCGGTGAATCTTCCCGTGCCACATTGTAGGACTGGGGCAAGACCTGTAACCAGTGTGGGTCTTCCTTTCCCACCTTCCCATCTGTTCTGCAGGTAAAGGAAAGCCAGGGTGACCCCAGGACCTTTGCCCCAGCAGCGCTGAGGAGTCTGCTAAAGTCTATGGTAGAGATGAGGGAAAAGAAAAAGAAGACAAAGAATAATGGGGGGAGAGAGATGGCTCCAAATGCAGGGGTTTTTCCTCACTTATAAGGTGCAAGGCAAGAAAGCAGGGTAACACATGGGCTGAGCTGTTTCTGCATGTGGGTGTCAGAGAGGAGAGAGTTAAGGAGTTTTGACATAACACGGCAAGTAAGTGTTCAGAAAAAAAAAAAGGAACCAGCACATACACATAACCAGCCACAAGTTTTGGAAATGAGGAAAACCATGGTGACTAGCTTGAGGGAACTCAGCCACCAACGCGGCAGAAAGCACCACCTGCTCTGACTAACAGGTTCCAGCTACTAAATGTCACTTGCTTCTCCACATTGACTATTGCTTTTCCCCAGCTGCCAGAAACCATTTTGGTGGCCAAACGAAGCCATGTATTTATTAGGAAAAGAGAGCTGAGATGTTTCAGAGCTAGAGATGGGACACAAACAGCTCTCCTGATCCATGAGAACAAGCAAGGACTGTCCCAGAACTGCCCAGAGACCAGAAGCAAGGCAGAATGGAGAGCATCCTAGGGCCAGGTGCCTGTACCTGGGGAGGTAAATGAGAGAAGTTTGCTGTCTTTCCCTGAACTATCTTTAAGGGTAGGAAGGGCGCCGTCTCCTTGGAGTGCCATCATCGTCTCAGGAAGAAAGGGTAGACTAGATGGTTTCCGAAAGATCCTTCCTGAGAAGGCTGTGGTCTCTGAACAGTTAGGCTTCATCCCCTTTCCTCCCTGGGTGTGGGTCCCCCAAAGGGGAAGTCTGCTCCAAAAGCTGCAAACACAGCTGCATGAGGTCAAAAGTAAAATGCTTCAGGGTGCAGTGACTTTGGCACCATCTGGTTAAAAATAGCCAAAAGCAGCTTCTAATTCCTCCAAGTCCCTGTGTTCTTAACAACTCCCATTAGAGCTGAAAGGATCTTTAAAAGTGACACTGTGGGCTTCCCTGGTGGCGCAGTGGTTGACAGTCCGCCTGCCGATGCAGGGGACACGGGTTCGTGCCCTGGTCCGGGAAGATCCCATGTGCCGCGGAGCGGCTGGGCCCCTGAGCCATGGCCGCTGAGCCTGCACATCTGGAGCCTGTGCTCCGCAACGGGAGAGGCCACAACAGTGAGAGGCCCGCTTACCGCAAAAAAAAAAAAAAAAAAAAAAAAAAAAAAAATGACACTAACCTAGAGTTAATTATCCCACCTGGCAGCTGACTGCATAGCTGACTGCACATCCCCTCCTCCTGCCTGGGTTTGAAACTCCCTCTGCAGCACCACAGGTCCGGCTGGGAGGGTTCAGGGGGTGATTGGGTTACCGTGAGCCTTAGCAAGCCTAGGTCGCCAACGTTCCTCTATTTATAGGGTCTCTATGGAAACAGGGCCAGCATTAGAGAGCTAATCGCTGTAAAAAACCCACAGAGTCCTACTCTCGAGATACAAAGTGGATTGCAGAAGTCTTCAATTGCCCTTAAGAGGCCTTGGGTGGGGAGCCTGGGGTTGGAGCGGGAGAGGAACTGCCACCCCAGGTTTGGCGCTGACGGCCACAATGATGAAGACTGAGCGGCTGCAACTGTTTCTCTTAGAAACACAGTGATGAAAGATTTTTGGAAGCATTTTTTTTCTTCCCCAGCATCCCAGCTGACATTAAACAAACAGATCTCAACTCAGGGGCAAGTGATTTCCCCATTCTCAATTTTATTTTAATTCTTCGTTCCTTTATTGCTCAGAGAATTCTGCCTGAGCCAGCGCAAGTCAGGCAAGGTGACCTCATGCAGCGGATCTTAAGGCAGAATCGGCTCAACATTTATCAGCATAAAAGATTCTTTTTTTTTTTAATGATTTTTTTTGATGTGGACCATTTTTAAAGTCTTTATTGAATTTGTTACAGTATTGCTTCCGTTTTATGTTTTGGTTTTTTTGGCCACGAGGCATGTGGGATCTTAGCTCCCCGACCAGGGGGGATTGAACCCACACCCCCAGCATTGGAAGGTGAAGTCTTAACCACTGGACCGCCAGGGAAGTCCCAAAAGATTCTGATTAAAGTTATCTTCACGGTGTGCCCTCTCTCTGCCTCTTATCCTACACCCCGTTCACTGCTCCCTGCTCCATACAGCCCTGTCTGACCATGCCGGTCTAAAGTGACCTCACCACCCTGCTCTGAACTCCAGAGAGCTTGTCATCTGCACCACTCATCTCGCAATTAATCATGTTCTGCCTTGTGACATGGCTCTGTCAAACTGTTATCCAACTTTTCACCTTCTTCTGGATGGAATCCTCCATGAGCAAATGGAGGGCAGGAGCTATATCATCTATTATCTTTGTGCCCCCAATAGTACGGGGAGAGACCTTAACACAAACATGGCCATTGCTACTTAACTATTTTCTGAGTGGAAACTATGTGCATCTACAAGACCATCTTAAAAAGGCGATTTAATCCTTAGACAACTATCTTTTCCAAAGATTTAAAGTGCTCATTCGCACAGTTTTTTGTGTCTAACCCAGATCCCTCCTGCTGCAGTTAAAACCTCGTCTCAGTCTATCATCTTAGTAATTGCCTGGAAAAAGATGAACACAGACCCAGGGGCCTGAATGTGTTTACTGTCCTCACAAATGGCTTAGGTCAAGGCTTAATGTTCTCACAGCCAGCTTTGTTTTCCAGGTGGACATCATTCAGCCAGCTTGGCTGGAATAAGGAAGCCTTTAGCCATTTGGTTTGAAAAGTCAAATGTTGTCTTTCTCACACAATCACAAAACATAACTGCAATCCCTCAACAGCTTTGTTTTAATTTTTCAACATGGAGAGAGGCTTAAGTGTTTGGCTGATAAAGGTGACCCTGTCCAGTATGGCCTCACTCTAAGAATGCACCCTCCTCGTCCATGAGCATTTCAAAGCGAGACGTCTTTCTTAGAGGAGAGATGAAAATAGGCACGAATTTTGAGTTGGCCTCCAAGACCACCACTGAGAAGTCACCTGAGATATTTTTCCCCCAGCTCCTGACACCCACACTTTTTTAAAACTTCAACCCCAAATTCAGGTCCTATCAAATGTTTCAATTCCGTGTTGACGGAGAGATTCTTGTTAATGGGATTGGCAGTTAAGACAATTAAATACACGAAAAGCAGCACATTCTGTAAATGCCAAGCCTGCACGACAGTTCCCACTGCAACAAGGGCACCTGGGAATTCATCTAGAACCCAATATGTGGCAGGAGAACAGACAGCTTCGTTCACCACATGCTTTCCCGTCGGCCACCAATTTTTCCCAAGCCCATATCCAGGGCTGCTCTGAAAATTCCTTATGGCAGATGGGGTAGGAGAGGGGCAACCTCAGACCTTAGGACCCTCTGCCCTCCTCACAATAGGTCCAGGTGGGACAAAAACAGGCACCCTCTGCATTCTTCACCACCCTCCACTGTCCCTGACTAGTTACAGGGCTGGGGAACTGCTGTCCAGTCAAAAACGGGCACTGGCCTTACAAGGGACCAGGCACTTGCCCTTTCACTTCCCCTACTTAGAAAGTGCCCTCCTCTTCTTTGGTAACTAACGTTTCCACCCTTTAAAACTTGCTCTAAGTGCACCTCTTCTGATGAACCCCATATGTTTCTGATTCCATCAGTGATGCTTGAAGCACCCTCAAACTTACATGTGCTTCGACAGATGACTTTCTTTTTCTTTTTTTTTTTTTTTGCGGTACACGGGCCTCTCACTGCTGTGGCCTCTCCCGTTGCGGAGCACAGGCTCCGGACGCGCAGGCTCACCGGCCATGGCTCACGGGCCCAGCTGCTCCGCGGCATGTGGGATCTTCCTGGACCGGGGCACGAACCCGTGTCCCCTGCATCGGCAGGCGGACTCTCAACCACTGCGCCACCAGGGAAGCCCAGATGGATGACTTTCTTGCAAGTGTTTCACCCTGTTTGCCTGGAGGCAGAGGCAATGCCTGCTGCCAAAGAACTGATTTCCCATTTCCTTGTGCTTAGGTCTACCGCAATCCTACCTCCCCTGATGAAACCTCTCCCAGGGGTCCTGCGCCCACCTGAGACCGTGGGAATCTTCACACCTGAACATATCACTTCTGAAGGAGAGCTGGGGGCCTCATGACCCAGCAAGGCCACATAGAGCCCTGCCCTACCATCAGAACCCTTCCCCAGGGTCCCAGAGCACACACAACCTTCCATCCTGCCCGCATTCCCATGAAGTCGCCTGTCTTCTCCATAGAAAAAGTGGAGAAACTGAGGCCCATTAATTTTACTACAATCCTGGGCCTTAAAAATAAATAAATAAAAGAAGAGAAAAATAAGCAGGGGCTTCTTGGGAATGTCAATGTTCTCTCTCTTAATTTGGGTGGTAGGTAGATGGGGTGTCTGTTTTGCTGTTGTAACTTAAGGGGTACATATGATTTCAGACACTTTTATATGCATGCCGTGTTTCACAATTTAAAACCTTCCCCGCTGAAGGCATCAGTATCTGTTAGCCCATGAACCCTTTGCCAGCAGGCTCTCTACTGGACCGCTCTCTACGAACAAGGGGCATCGGGCGCAGGTGACGCACCTGTGATCAGCACAGGCTTGAGCCAGCAAGAAAAATCATATAGGATTCAGTTGCGACTTTCCCTCAGCTCTTTGGTTTCTAATCGCTCTTCACTCTGAGCAGACAGGAAGACCAGTGAATGGTGTGGATGAAAGAACCCAAATGAGTCCTGAGTCAAAAGCACTTCGAGGGGCTTCCCTGGTGGCACAGTGGTTAAGAATCCGCCTGCCAATGCAGGTAACACAGGTTCAAGCCCTGGTCCGGGAAGATCCCACATGCCGCAGAGCAACTAAGCCCGTGTGCCACAACTACTGAGCCTGCGTTCTAGAGCCCCAGAGCCACAACTACTGAGCCTCGCGCCACAATTACTGAGCCTGCGTTCTAGAGCCCCAGAGCCACAACTGCTGAGCCCGTGTGCCACAACTACTGAAGCCCACGTGACTAGAGCCCGTGCTCCGCAACAAGAAGAGCCACCACAATGAGAAGCCTGCACACCGCAATGAAGAGTAGCCCCCGCTCACCGCAACTAGAGAAAGCCCGAGAGCAGCAACGAAGAGCCAATGCAGCCAAAAATAAATAAATACATAAAATTTTTTTTAAAAAAAAGCACTTCGAACCAGGACTGGAATGGTGCAATTCAGAGCACCCCCTTCTTCTTCCAGGAAAAAATATTAGTACGGTTCAGAAATCCCTGGAGAAATTGTTTGCAGGGGCTTCTGTGAGGGGAAAGAGAACCTCAAGGGAAGTCTAGGGGAAGGCTTTCAGCCAGCAAACCCAGAGCCTTCCTTTCAGGAAAGGCTGGGGAGAGGTGGAGAGGTCTGCGATTTCCCCCCCTGCCCTCAGGCTTCTAAAAGGCATCAGGACAGAGCCAGCTGACTCTCGTGCTTAGCCACTCATCCCAGGCCTCAGCAACATCTACTACATGCTGTATTTTTAACAGGAATGTGTGCTCCATGTCCCTTTCTGCAGTTTTCCCCTGAGCTCCCCCCACTCCCACTAGCACTGCATTTACTTGCCGGAAAATCTTGGTGTACTTTGGGTCAGCCGACACTCTCTGTAACCAGCAATCTAGCATCTCCTCCCAACTAGCAAGGAACCTGGCAGCGGCAAAGGACTGGATAATGATCACAAATGAATCAAGACATGAACTCAAGTGGTTCAACAGGAATCCAAGCCACAGGGGGCAGGGGATGTGACTGAATTGTTGGGCTCCTGTTGCAGGAGCGTCTGCTGAGATCGCCCCTGAAGGTCACATCAAATGTGTGGAGTAGCTGAGAAGGCCCCCAAAGTACCTGCATAAGCTGCCTGTGGGGCAATGTCCATTTTCAGGCTATTTTTCAGTTACAGTTTTATGATTGCTCCTTTAAGATTGCTGCTTAATTATTTTTCCTTCTTTTCACTGGTCCTCCCCACCCCATAATCACGGATCCCGGGCCACCATAGGAGAAAATTACAGTGCAGTTCTCCACAACACTGAAGGACCATGGAGGGAGACCACAGGAGTCCCTGAAAGCTCTGGCTGCCACTAGCTAGGGCACATTCAGACCAAAATTCTCTCCTCTCCCTCCGCATAACTTCCACGGAGGTGCTTCACACAACTTCCACGGAAGTGCTTCACACAAAGCCTTTTTTTTTTTTTCCCCCTTTCTCAAGATGATTTCCTCCATTGCACCTAATCCATCACAATGCCTGGAGCTGTCACAAGAAAACAGAAGTGGGACTTAAGGGACCAAAAGTTCCTATCTCCAAAGTTTAAAATGAAAACAAAAGCAAGCCAGAACTGCTGGTTGCTCCAGGCCAAACACAGGTATGAGACAGGGGGGTGTTAAAAATCAAACTTACCCCGTTCTGGTACCACCATCAAATCTAAAACACGTTAGCTTCTACCCAGTGCTAGAGCCAAAGATGAAATTTTTCCATCATTGGAAAACTGTGCCAGCACTGGTAAACAAGTTTGGACACACTTCAATATTCCTGGTCCCTTTCCTCCAGAAAAAGGCTCAGAAAAGTTGAGTGATGTGCCAGAGATCACAGAGCAAATCAAATTGTGATAGCCCCCAAGTTCATGCCTGGTTCTGAAGTCCCTATGCTGTAAACACGTGATAAAGCAGACAGAGATAAACAGGAAAAGGCCCTGATTGTCTCCCTGTGCTCCCACTGAGCGGGCAGCAGCTAGGTTTTCTCTGGGCTGCCAGCCTGGGTCCACATGCGGTGGTCACCTCGGTGATACGCTTTCTGGTGTGGGTGGAGGATAACTTGGAAGAACAGCGTCTTTTCTCACACCTGATCTCAATTTTGGTCCGGGGAAAGTCAGCATTTAACATCAAGTGTAGAGTTGTTGCTATGTCTGCCCCAACCAGAATGAGAGTGTCCAAAAAAAAAAAAAAAAAAAAAGAGAGAGAGAATAAGAGGGTGGAGATGAACGAGCTTCTTTAAGCAGCTTTATCTACAGAGACAAAGACACTGCAGCCCCACACCACAACCAGTCCACCTTCCCTCACGAAGGCAGCTGGGGGAATGAATGGAGCTGGCCGTTTCCACTGCTGCCTGAGCTGAAGAGTCGGGGAGTTTCCAAGGCTGCTGCTCATGGACTCAGCGTGAGAATCCCACCTGGTCAAGGAATCAGGGTTTGCTGGCCAGACCCATCTGGATCGGCCCAGAATGAAGATGAAGTCTGCAGCAGAAGGCTGGCCCCCTCCCCACATCAGCATTAAGAGCAGCTCTTTTCCTTCACCATCTCAGTCAAAATAGGAACCACACCTCCTGACCACACAGGGTGGGCTCAGAAGTGGCAGGTGTGCCAGGTACCAAGGACTTCCTGTGCACAGCCTACCCAGTGGAGCTCATCTTAGACATAAGGCTAGCCCCAAAACTCTGAAAAGGACAGCAGCAAAACCAGAGGTCACATTCGAATAACTACCACAAATTTTTAAAGTACACACATGGAGGTAGCAGTCACCTTCTCACCCCCTCCCCAAGAAACACAGACAGTTAACACACAGGTAAGAGCACACTCACCTGCGCTCTAACTTCCTGACTCTGTGCCGCTCAGGCCAAACGAGGAATGTCATTGGTTTATTCTGGTGAGCTCCTTAGTGGCTGCTGCCATAGGATACAGGCTTTATTTAACATAACGGAGTCCTTTTGCTCCCCTAGCTAAGACCTTGCACCCCCTCTGGAGAAAATGTCCCCCAGGCATCAATCTCCGATGCATCTAAGTTCCTCCCTTGGGCTGACATCTCTCTCAGCCCTGTGGTGAGCTGGCTTGAGAAGCCTGAGCCTGCAGTCCCTGTGGCAGCTCCAGCAAAGGTGCATTATTTATCACAGCTGCTGTTTTAATTAATATAGAGACATCCAATACAGCTCAATAATTGTCTCGGCAACCGCAGGCTGGAAAATAAAGGACTCTCAGCTGCATGCAATCGCCTCTTTCGGATCCTGGTTCCAAATGCCGGCTCTGCGTGTGTGCAACTTGAACCGAGGCCCCAAACCAGCCTAAGCACTAAGCAGCCACCTGTCAGTTCTCCACCCTGGGGTTGGTTTAGCAAGCCGGCAGGGATCTCCAAGCACTAGCTTAACCTCTGGCTCCACCTAACGGCAAGAAACCCACACTCCCCTTTCACAGATGGACAAACTGAGCTTCACTCCAGGAAGGTTACAAAAGGAGGAAACTAATTCAGCAAAGGAAACTAACGGTCTTTTGCTAGGGCTCCCACGCTGTAATTTTCTTCCCCTGCCATTTTACAGGAGGGAAAGTGATATCAACTTTAGTTAGCATCTTGGATTTCTCCAGCCCTTTGTCTGCGAAGAGCACTTCACACACATTATTCAAACAATCTCGGATGCGTAAGTCACTAGAACGTCTGCTGAATAATGAGGAACAAACACAGAGGCCCGAAATAAGCTGAAAGACAGAGGCACAAATGATACCTGACGTCCAGCACAGGGTCTGGCCCAACATCTGCTCATTCTCTCTGACCTTTATCTGGTTTCTCCATCACTTTTATCCTGTTAAAGCACTTCTGCGTGAGGCGGGGAAAGCTAAGTCGCCGGCTGGACTCGTAAGTGGAGGGTCTGCGCTCACCTTTAAATCGGGAGGCTTGCTTCGGGGACCCGGGTTGGGCGCCGCGGCAGCGCCCGCATCCGAAGTTGGCCCGCCAGCAGAGTTAGCACCCGTGGCCTCCCCAGGCCGGAGGTCCGCGCCCGGCAGGTGGCAAGCTGCATCTTCCAGCCCAGCTCCATCCTCCTCACCCTGTTGTTGCTGCAGCTCGTCCGATTTGCACCTCTTCATGGTGTATGTGGGTCGGCAAGGGGAATCTGTCCTTCCAGCGCGCCTTCTTGGGGGAGACCGCACCCCCTCTTACACTCAGAAACGAGGCTCGGGGTCTAAATTATTAACGAGGAGGGCAGTCGGCGGATCACAATTTCTTGAATTAAAAAAATAAACCTTTATAAAGGAGGGTGAGAGAGGGGAGAGGAGGGGAGCCTTGGTTACAGCTTGGAATAGTTCATTACGACCTGGGGAGCGGAGACAGGTCACAATCGAGGCTGGGCAGCAGGAGTCCTTGGGCAGTCATTGGAGCGGGAGAAGATAGCCCCCAGCCCCCAAACTTTCTGCTTCAGGGCAAGGGCCGGGCGGAGGGGAGCTGGGCGGCACAGCGCATCCCTCCCAGCGGGCCGGGCTGCTGGGCGCGGCAGGCATGGCGCGGCCGGCCGGACAGGTCCTCGTCGGCAGCCCTCGGCGCCGACTGCTGCCCCCAGCCCTGCCGCGGGCCCCCGCCCCACACTGGCCGGCAGCGGAGCCCGCAGCTCGCCGCGCCCCGCCCCTCCCCCGCGCGCGCGCGCGCGCGCGCGCGGGCGAGAGAGAGAGAGAGAGAGAGCCACGCCGACTGCTGCCCCCAGCCCTGCCGCGGGCCCCCGCCCCACACTGGCCGGCAGCGGAGCCCGCAGCTCGCCGCGCCCCGCCCCTCCCCCGCGCGCCCGCGCGCGCGCGCGCGCGCGGGCGAGAGAGAGAGAGAGAGAGAGAGCCACTCCCCGCCCTCCGCGCCGCCTGCTGCAAAGCCTAGACCGCCGCCAGAGCCAGCGGCGAGCGCGCAACCTACCCCGCCCAGTGCCTCGGCCCGGGAGGGGGAAGGCGAGGCAAGGAGGGAGTGACAACGGCAACGGGCCAATGGGAAGCCCGGAGGGCTGAGGGGGTGTCGCGCGGCCACGTTTTTAGGGTTGGTTGCATCGTGCGATCCCCCAGGAGAGGTCTGGAGGGCAAGGCTTCTGCGTTTCAGCATTGCAGAGAGCGGGCTGCGGAGTAGAGACTGGGGGCGGCTTGCCAATGGAACGCGGTTTTAGCAGATGCGTGAGGATCTGCTAAAACTCACTCAGATGCGTGAGTCTTCCAGGAAAGACTCTGTCGGGGTTCCCCCCACCCACTCATTTTATTTGGCGGGGAGGAGACGAATAGGGATGCTTATCATCGCTGCTTTTTTGTTCTAACTTTGCACATCATAACAGCTCTTCAATGAGGAAGACGCGGATCCCCTCTGACACTTGACCTGAATCACCTACCAATGCCTACATTCAGAGCTGCGAATGCAAGGAGAAGAAAGCGGGTGTTCTGCCCCATCGCCCCTTCCCTTCCCCCCACTTTAAGTAAACTATCTGAGTCTCATCTTTATGCTCAGAAATGAGAAAGTATTTTATTTTTGAACACAATAATGTATGAGAGTTTTTTGCAAACTGTGAAGCAGCTTTTAAATAAGAAGGGGTATTTATGGCAGGAGGTTGAGACATGGAAGAGAGGAAAGGAATGCAATCTCTTTTTCCCATAAATCTCAGCCAAACTGCGCTGACTAATCTGGAGGCACAAGAGAGCAAATACTGGGGTTACCAAGATATTCAGCCTGGTAATAATAACAACCCCATATGAGTGCCTACTCTGTGCTTACTGTGGATACCATGGTTTTTGTCCACCCAGCAGCCTAGACGAACAGTTCTCAAAGTAGGGTCCTGGGACCAGCAGCATCAGCCATCCTGGAAACTTGATAGAAATGCAGATTATTGGACACCATCCAGACCTACTGAATCAAAAATAGTGGACCCCAAAATCTGTTTTAACAAGTCCTCCAGGTAATTCTGATGCAAGCTAACATTTGAGAAGCACTGGCCTAGACTGTAGTGAAGGGGCCACTCAGTCAGTGAGTCACAGTGATCTCTAAAGTGTTTCACAGTTTCCCAGTCTCTTTCACACCCATCATACCATTCTGGCCTCACTTCAGTCCTACTAGTCTGCGAGTCTCCTGACTCTGTTCTGTCTTTTTCCCACTCATTTTAATGTGTGTCCTAGAAGAGCCTAAGTTGTTAAGATTTTACTTCAGTCTAGCAGCTACTTTCTAAACAAGGCAGCTCCATTTCTAGAAAACAGGAATTTAGGATGGGCTGGAAATGTAGAACCACCCCCACCTCCACTACACAGTATCAGGCACAATGTGGAAACACAAGGCCACAAGGCTTTAGCATTTTCAATGGTGAGGGAAAGGCAGAATGTGCCTTTGAAGTTGGTGGCAGGAGTAGACAGAACCAGTGGGGGCAGATGACCTCAGTGCAAGATGTCAGACAGAGTCTACTGCCCCCTGTCTGACTCGCCCCAGTGACGTGCAGAGGCCCTACAGACCCTGGGTGGCAAATGGTGAGCACATGTGGACACATGTTCATGACCTGACTCTAGGCTGAAGAAAAGTGGAGGCAGTCGGTGTGAAGCTTTAAGGGAGCAGAGACCATAATGATTTTGAATTATGTCTCATTTCCATACTAGGTTGAAGTTGACTTTGAGTTTGATGTTTATAATATTTTCATGTACCCATAGCATGATGGACAGATTTCCTGTTTGTGGCCATATTTAGCAGGTCAACAAAAAAGTGGTGGGTTTTATGAAATCAGCCAATACTTTACATTCCATTTTGGAGAGGCAGCGTTGTGCAGAGGTTAAGAGCTCAGACTCTGTGGCCAGACTGCTTGGGGACAAATCCTGGCTCTGCTCTCCACTGACCATGCGATTGGAGGCAAGTTGTCTAACCTCTTTGAGCCCCAGTTTCCTCTTTCAGAAGTGGGGATACTAACCTTATAGGGTGTTGGGTAATAGATGTAAAGCACTTAGACATTGCCTGGCACAGGGTGAGGGCCATGGCTTTAAACAAAGATGTCATCCAGCTTCAAAAAGTTGAACATTCCACTCCAGTGGTTCTATCCTTGGGAGTTCAAATGTGTCTCACCCATTTCTGACTTTCAGTGAGTGTCATATTATAGAACAAATATGCTACTGCCAAAGAAGTTTGGGTGAGAAGTTGTGTAGAGAGCTGTGTGACCTGCAACCACCAGTTTGAAGCTGATGACAAATTTTCATTAGTCATAGTCGATTCTTGAGTACCTAAAATAAAGAGAACTTGAAAATACTTTGACTGAAATTTTGTTTAAAGGATTTAATCATTCTATCATTCTAGGTTTCTTGGGAAAATATAGGCACATAGTATATTTTGACGTTCAAGATAAGACAAAAATTTACAGGTTTACAATACAAGAGATTATATTCAGTATGTAGGAGTAGCATTTTCCATTTTGCTTTGGCACCACTGGTTAATTATAAATAAATAACATGGTGTAGTGGGAAGGACACTGGTCTTGGTGTTAGAAAATACATGTAAGAATTCTGGTTCTGTTACTCCCTGTGTGTTCTTGAGTAACCAAATCACTTAACCTCTCTCATCCTTGGGTTTCTCATCTGTAAACAGGGGCTAATAATATCTATCCGCACATGGTTATTTTGAGAATTAAATTAGACAATGCATGTGAAAACACTTGACACATGGTATGTGCTCAGTAAACCTGAATGAAACAAAAATAATTAACAAACTTGTCCAAGCCCACTGTCTGCCACATGAGAAAGGTGGGATTATCCCACTAAGTTTAATGCTTTTTGTGAAAGGAAATCCCAGTTAGGCTAATGGAAGGGGGCAATCCTGCTAATATCAAATTTGCTAAACCAGTAAGTGTATAAACAAGGAGGCTAAAGATTAGGGTTATGGAATCCTGTTATCCTTGTCGACAGCCACTTCATTTACCTTGAAAAACTGATGCAGCTTTAATTGTAGAAGATAAGGTGCCAAGATCAACAGGTAAGCATAAAGTAGATTTTTTTTTCTTTTTGTAAGAGCAATTAACTCTAAGAAATAAAAGGCTTCTCTTTTTCCAATAGCAAGAGGCTTGTAGATTATCCAAGGATAATTAATTATCCTATTCTGCAGGAATTCTTTAAAAAAATTTAAACATCAAATGGGTTGTCAGAGAGCTATTTTAAGATTTAACATACTAACTAGAGTGCTTTGCTTAGAAAGTAAAAGTACTCTCTTGAGAAGCCAGATATAATAATTTTGATCACTGTATTTTGATACCAACATCATTACAAGTATTCATTTGTTAATGTAATTTTCTCCCCTTTCTTTTGGAGATTTCCACTTCCACTCAATGCTCTCCCTAAAAGAAACTGGGTTCCGTTGGATTAGGAGGTGTAAACTACGCAAATAATCGTCAGGGAGATTGGCTGGATTGTTGCTGATGTCACAATCCCACCACCTAAGTACAGGCTTTTTATTGGCTATTGTAAGAGGCAGGCAGGACTGGGAAGGCTCTGCATCACTCGTGAGTTGGAGAAAGCTCTTGAGTCTAAACGAAATTTTACCGTTTTTTACTTAAAATGTACTCAGAAGCATTTTCCAATATGTTATTATATGTTTCCATGTTATTCCATATGCTGTTACTTAGACATATTTCCATATGTCTTGGTAAACATTGTAAATGATTGTTTACCATCCTATCAAGTGAATGTATCATGGTTTATTTAACCACTATCCACTTTATTCTTAGCTATTTGTTTCAATTTTTTGCCTTCAGGTATAAAACTGTAGTTACTATTTTTGTTGAGAAATAATATATATTATTTCCTCCATAGCATAGACTCTCTGATACCTAACTAGCAATGCTATAAAGGAGTAAACAAACCCAGATTGCCACTTTTGTAAACATTTTTCTAGCAGCTTTCCTAAGACTTGCATGGGAGATCCAAAGTTTGACTCTTTCCTTGGAGCAGTGAATCTCCTATCCGTAATACAAAAATGGGGAAGTTCCTGCTTCTCATTTCAGGTAGGATGCATATTCTTCATTCTGGGTGCTTGTTACTTTTTTTTTTTTTTTTTTTTTTGCGATCCGCGGGCCTCTCACTGTTGTGGCCTCTCCCGTTGCGGAGCACAGGCTCCGGACGCGCAGGCTCAGTGGCTGTGATAGCTCACGGGCCTAGCCGCTCTGCAGCATGTGGGATCTTCCCGGACCGGGGCACGAACCCGTGTCCGCTGCATCGGCAGGCGGATTCTCAACCACTGCGCCACCAGGGAAGCGTGCTTGTTACTTCTTAGTAATGGGAGAAAAGTCACAAGCATCATGGCCATGAACAGAGGAGGTTTGTGAAGCATGAACTTAAACCCTGATTGTACTGCTCTCTGTGAGAGCCTGGGACTGGTAAAATGGCTGCTTTGTGTCCTTTCCCATCTCCATAGGGAATCCATACAAACCTCTGGACAGTCTGTTACTTAAAGCTGAAAATGCTAGACCTTAAAAACTCAGAAAAAAAGAAGAGAAAATATCAGCTTTGCTCAGAGAGAATCAGTTGTTTATTATTTTACATCTGAAGATAAATATCTATGGCAGTTCCATCTATTATTCTATGTGGTACTTTTAAATATAATAATAAGAGCAAGCACAGAGAACTATAGGTGTTTAAAGAGAACCATAGGTGTTAGGCATTTTGCTAGGAACCTTGTGAACATCTCTTAATCCCCATGTCAAATCTGCAAGGTAAGGGTTATTCACTCTACAAATGAGAAAACAGGCTCAGAGACATTATAGCACTTTCATAGGCCTGAGAGAGCTACACACTGCTCTGTCTGACTCTAAAACTAAAAGCCTAATAGCCTAATAGTCCTTTCACAACTGTAATTTTGAGCCACTCTTGTGGTAAAGAATTTATCAATGAGTATTAAACTACAGTTAGATGTATCTCCATTTATTCAAATATATTTATGAAATAAATATCATTTACAAAGGCTTTACAAGATGCTTGTGGAAGATATAAAACAAAAAAAGACATTGGTCCCTGCCTTTGGACTTAAAGTCCAGTTGCGGAAATGAGACACAAATGAAATGTAAAACAACAACATAAGATTGAAGTGTTAATGTCTGTCAATACTCCAAGGGGGAGATAAGTACCACAGTCCAGAGAGAGAGATCTCTGTGAGGGATTAAGATGACTCCAGGGAAGAGTGTTATGCACATTCATCCATATCATGAGTGTTAAAAGGATAAAATGTCACTTTAGAATGATTCTGAAGCCTTTAAGTAGGTAAGAACTATATAAATCACCTTGAATATAGAATCACTCTATTTGAATCTCTTTAATTTTACATCTGCATGTTATAGAATTTTTATGGCACATTAGTGATGGGAAAAACTTCTTTTTTCTTTTTATTCCCTGAGACCATAGAGCAGTGTTTCTCAAAGTTTGGTTCATGGACTATCGACAACATAAATCACCTTGGAGTTTAGTTACACATGCCAATTCCTGGGCCCCACCCCAAACTAATGGAAACAGAATTTCCAGGGGTGGAGCTTGAAAATCTGCACTTGAAACAAGTATCCTAGGTGGTTCTTATGCTCACTAAGTTTGAGAACCACAGATGTAGGGGAAGACTTGGTTGATCACATTTATTGAGAGATTTGTGAATTAGTAATAGCTCCTTTTTTATCAAGCACTTACTATATGTTTGGAACACACTCCCACTTAGTCTGTAAAACAAACTTTGTAGATAAGTATCATAATCTCCATTTTACAGTAAAGGAAACTGAGGCTTAAAGAGGATTAAAAATTTGCCCCATGTCACCTGGCTAGAAAGAGCTAGCCAAACCAGTTTTGTTTGACTTCAATGTCTACACTTTTCCCACAATGCCTACTGCACTGTTACTTTGGGATTGAGTGCCTATTACGTCATATAATTTCAATCTAAACCTTTCAATACCCTCCAATGGTACTCTTGCCATGTAAGATAACTAAGATTCAGAGATATTAATATATATCTCAAAATTACCTTCCACCAGTTGGAACAGAGCTTCTTATTCTAGTATGACTTTTCCTCAATTTTACTTCCTCCTGACAGTTCCTAAAACCTTTTTCAGCTCTGACTATTGGGGCTTCCTTTCCTTGTTGTTATTTATCCTGACCCTTTGCACCTAGTTCGGAATAGCAAACCATAAGTTGAAGTCTATGCTTCGTTTTTAATAGCTACCGCACCTCTTCCCGACACAGGAATGGAGAGCTTCAGTCTGTCTGAATCAAGAGGGAAATGTCAGTTGCTTGAAAAACCTTCTGCTGATCTTGTGACTGCAAAGAGAAAAAGACAACTTAATCAAGAAACCTTTCCTGGGAAGGGGGAATCACACTATCCCATGTGAGATCTTATTCTGGAGCATGCATGCTTGTGTTATAAATCATTTTCAGGGAGTCTCATATGGCCTTGGGGCATATCCAAGCAGATAGAGGGACAAAGGGCTGTTTTCACTGGTGAATCTTCCAGGCGTGCCTTAAACCTCTCACAGGGTGCTGGTGAAAGAAGACAGTACTCTCTTTCAAGATACAATGACATAGCACAATTCAGTAATATATAGCTAGAGCCATATAAATGTCTGTACCCTTTCACCCAGTAAAACCCTCCTGGGAATTATCCTGGGAAATAATTCAAAAGAAGAAAACAGGCAACAACACACCAAAAAATGTTTATAGCAGTGAAAAACCTGAAGCAACCTAAATGCCCAAGAATAGGGAGTGAATGACTAACTGTGGCATAGCAGTGTAATGGAATATCAAGCTGCTGTTAAAAGAGAGAAATATAGAGCGTATTTAGAGACACGAAAAGCCTTCTTTAAATAATATAAAAGGAAAGCATTAGAAGGCAAAATTGTGTTGAGCTAGAATAAGGGCTTTGGGGTTGGATGAACCTGTGTTATTAGCTGGATGAACTTAGACAAGTCACTTAACCTGAGTCTCAATTTCCTCATCTATAAAATAGGGATAGAAATATATATCTTTCCAGTGTTGTTGTAAGAATTAAAGATGATATAAACGAAATGATAAAATTTTGGATAAAGATGGGAGGGGAGTGCTAAGAAATAATCATAAATTTTAAGCCAAGATATGGGACTATTGAAAATTTTATTTGAAATGAATTATTTTTATGATATTTTAAATTTAATACTATATATTTTCCCTTTATTCCTCCTCACCCTTAAAAAAAGGTCATACTCCCTATGCAGGATATGTGTGTCCATATCATCTGGAAACCTGCTAATGGATCACTAAGCTCTATTTTGAGAAAGTTCTAGATCAGTGCTTCTGAAATCAGCTCCAGGAATATGACAGGAGCCCTAAACACTGACACACAGGAAGGTCACTCAGCTAGGTTCAAGGCCTGCTTTCCAGGCACTTAGAGATTTTTTTTTTTTAACATCTTTATTGGAGTATAATTGCTTTACAATGGTGTGTTAGTTTCTGCTTTATAACAAAGTGAATCAGTTATACATATACATATGTCCCCAT
>NC_041217.1:39766563-39786912 GCF_002837175.3 Physeter macrocephalus
CTTTTTATGGCTGAGTAATATTCCATTGTATATATGTGCCACATCTTCTTTATCCATTCATCTGTTGATGGACACTTAGGTTGCTTCCATGTCCTGGCTATTGTAAATAGTGCTGCAATGAACATTGTGGTACATGACTCTTTTTGAATTATGGTTTTCTCAGGGTATATGCCCAGTAGTGGGATTGCTGGGTCGTATGGTAGTTCTATTTGTAGTTTTTTAAGGAACCTCCATACTGTTCTCCATAGTGGCTGTATCAATTCACATTCCCACCAACAGTGCAAGAGGGTTCCCTTTTCGCACTTAGAGATTTAGGTGAAGCTTGTTGGGTAATGCTCCCTCTCTCCTCTACAGTTTGGGGATGGGGAATGTTCTCATGACCAGAATGCCTTCCATCCACCTTTGCTTCAGAATCCTAACCCTCACCTGCATTAAACCTCCACCTTGCAGAGCTTGATTCCTGAGAAAGGGGATAGGCAGGAGGATGATATGAAATATTTTCTTTTGGCTAAAATATATTGAGCATACTCTTTGTGTCAGGCATTGTGTTTGGCACATGTGGATAGATACATACTAAGCCAGTTGGAAAATGTTTTGGAACTCAGGTTTCAGAATTTTCCAGAAAACCTTTACCGAAATAATATAGACAGGGACTTCCCTGGTGGCGCAGTGGTTTAAGAATCCGCCTGCCAATTCAGGGGCCACGGGTTCCATCCCTGGTCTGGGAAGATCCCACATGCAGCGGAGCAACTAAGCCCATGCGCCACCACTACTGAGCCTTCACTCTAGAGCCCACAAGCCACAACTACTGAAGGCCACGCACTTAGAGCCTGTGCTCTGCAACAAGAGAAGCCACCGCATTGAGAAGCCCGCGCACCACAGCGAAGAGTAGCCCCGCTCGCCGCAACTAGAGAAAGCCCGCGCACAGTGACAAAGACCCAAAGCAGCCAAAAATAAATAAATAAAATTTTTTAAATGCTTTAAAAAATAAATTTAAAAAAATAAAAATAAAAAGATAATATAGACAAAGAAAAGGGTGTTGATAGGTTTTCAGCTATCCATCTTTCTCCTTCCAGGATCAGCCCAGAAAGATAAAAACATGTGTTACAAGGTCTTATGCTGGGCAGGTAAAGAAATTAACCAAAAACGAGTTCCACCAAAATGCCAGGCAACATAGTGGAAAAAGGATCAAAAACATTTAGACTTGGAAAAGCATTACCAGTCTTCCCATCTTACTGATGAGAAATGAATTGTGGCAAAGCAATGTTCAGCGCTTCTTCTGGAGAGCTTTGGGTCAGTTACTCTAAAAAATTTCTGGAAACTTTGTTCTTCTACTTTCTTCTTCTACTTGTTCTTTTTCTTGGAGTAAAACAAAGATTACCTCTGTTTGGGGTTATACTAAATTTCTTTTGATTGTTTTTCCTTCGCATGCTCTGCATCCTAACAGCCAGGGATGCCACGGATGAAATATTCAGCATTGGAATGATACTTGATGTATAATTAAATAGAATACATTTAGCAATTCTGTTTTATAGACCTTTAATCTTCAAGTTAATAAACCTACATGTAGAGAATCTCATAAACAAAACCAAAACATTCTTGGAAATACATAATTTCCTTGGAAAAATACATAATCCTGAATGTATTTACTTACAGGGAGGAAAGAAAACATTTATTAAGTACTCTTATGTGCCAGGAAAGTTACTAACTGCTTTACACATTATGTCATTTAGTCTTCCCAACCCTGTGAGGTAGGCATTAGCTTCACTATACAGATGAAGTAACTGAGGCTCCAAAAAGTTAAGTGATTTGCCTAGGATCACAAAGTAAAGTGGCATCACAGCTCAGACCAGAACTCAGGTCAGATTCTGACTCCCGTGCTTTTTCCTAAATTTTTACAGGATTTCATTTCCAAAGCACTTTCTCTTCCTATGGCTCATTCCATCCTCCCCAAAACACAGTGAGATTAAACACAATCATAGAATTCTCCCTTTTAGCAAGTCACAGAGCCAGGATAAGAACCTAAGCTTGTAGCAATCATCAGCATCTCAGTTATCTTTTATTGAATGCTTTCTATGTGCAAGCCTCTGTACTAAGCATTTTTAATACTTTTTTCCCTGTTTCAATTCTCATAATAACCTTATGAGGTGGTCATAATTATTATCCCATTTGATGGATGAGAAAACAAAGATTCCGAGGGGCCAACGACTTGCCCAAGATCATACAGTAGCAAGTCAGGACTAGAACTCGGGTTTGTAAAAATGATACCACAATTGATAAAAGCAGTTGTCATTTATTAAACACATCATGTGTCAGATACTGCTTCTTAAAAAGACTTTTTATTTCTAAATACTTTGAGATTTATAATTGGCATTGATTTTTAAAAATATTTATTTATTTAGGCTGCGCCGGGTCTGGACTCTTAGTTGCAGCATGCATGCAGGATCTAGTTCCCTGACCAGGGATCGAACCCAGGCCCCCTGCATTGGGAGCGTGGAGTCTTACCCACTGGCCCACCAGGGAAGTCCTGGCATTGTTTTTTTAAATGCTCACAATAACCCTATGAAGAAGGTACTATTATTCCCCTCTTACAGATGAGGAACTAAGACTTATAAATAATAAGTAATGTCTCCAAGGGCATACAAGTGGGAAGGGGTAGAACTAGGATTTCAACACAGGTCTCTTTGACTCCAATCCTATTTCCTGAATCCTCAGGCTTTGCTGATTCCTGTTCTGTCTCTGTACACCTTTTCTACCCAAAGTGTGGTCCACAGACCAGCAGCACTGGCATCACCTGAGAGCTTGTCATAAATGTGGAATCCCAAGCCCTACCCCAGACCTACTGAATCAGATGTGTATTTTAACAAGATGCCCACATGAGTCTCGTGCACATTAAAGTTTGAGAGGCACTGCTCTGCAACACACCAGCAGTATACAGAATAAGCAGAGAAGGAGCAAGATTGTCTAGAATAGGGCTTCTCAAACAAGTTCCCTTGGAAATCAGTCTTGAGCTGGAAAGAGGTATGTTCTGCTGCTCTTTTCCAAAAGGTGATCTTTTCCAATTCATAAATAAAATTAAGTTAATGAATTATATTTTCTCATCTTCCATAATTTTTCCTCTCTTCTTTGGAGTTGAATATCACTTGCCTGTTAGTAAGTTTAAACGATGACAATTGAACAGTAGTAAAGAAATACCTATGGAAAGCTCAGAAATGTTGTTTAATTGTTTGTTGTATTTTTTTCTTTAATTTGTGGGGGTTTTAAATTCTTGGACTTGTGATTGTGATTTTATGGTGCATAACAGAGAATAGTCATATTTTCTCATAATAAACTTGTTCCTAACTCACATTACAGAATTCAAGGTTAATGTCTTTTGGTGTTCCACAAAAAGCACCTGATTCCCACCTATATGAACATGAGGATCAAGTCTTCAGAATCTCTCTAGAAATCATCTAACCTAGAGGAACTTGCCATAGAAAAGTAAAGTTAGAAAGAGTAATGTATTTCTCACCTATTCCTCTTCCTTCAAAGCGGATCAACATTAATAGATACAAATATAACCTACTGGTTCTTTCCGAATAGAAATATGAGTGGTTTTTAAGCCACGTTCTCCTTTGTGTTTTTCTAAATATTCAAAAATATCTACAGTGAACATCCAACAAATATCTAATGAACACTTACTAAATGACAGGCACTCTTTTAGGTGCTGGAGACATAGCAATGAACAAGCCAGACAAAAACTTCTCTTCTGGATTGGTGGTTGTCAGAGGCTGGGGTGAGGGTGAGGGTCGGGGGCAAAACGGATGAAGGGAGTCAAAATGCACCAACTTCCAGTTATAAAATAAATAAGTCCTGGGATGTAATGTACAGCATGGCTACTAGAGTTAATAATACTATACTGCACATTTGAAAGTTGCCAAGAGAGTAAATCTTCAAAGTTCTCATCACAAGAAAAAAATTTTTTTAACTATGGATGGTGACATATGTTAACTAGGCTCAGTGTTGTGATCATTTTGCAATATGTACAAATATCAAATCATTATGTTGTATACCTGAAACTAATGTAATGTATGTTAATTATACCTTAATAAAACCCAAAGTCTTGGTTCTGATGTCAGTATCTTTGGGCCTTTCCTCTTGGGCTGGTCAGATTCCTTAAAGAAGACACTGCAAGTTTCCTCTCTGGAGAGTAAACATCTTGTAGCTAGAAACCTAGGAACTGAATGGAGAAGGAGGGTTGGGAATCTTCACATCCAGTATCCATTAGTTCATTTAATCTCCCATTTTATACAGAGACCTCTGATTCAGCCCTCTCTGGAGAATAAATACTTCAGTCTTCTTTTGGAGGAGTGGGGTCAGGGGGACAGTTGAAGAAGGGGAAGGTGACTTGGAGATCTAACTGCTCTTAAACAGCTTTCAAAATCCTTGTTTTAATCCCTGCCCATGGTACAAGATGTACATGGCAGCCCTGTTGTCCTATACACAGCAGCCAGGAGGGGAACTACTGTTACCAATTCCTGAGACTTGAGGGATTCTGCAGTTTACATCAGGTTGGGGCTCAGCTTTTCCCACTTTGGGTTTCGGATTCAGGTTTTTCCAGGCTAGTAACTTAGTTAACGCTTGTCCATTTGCTTTCCAGCTTCTACTTTGTTTTTTGTTTTTGCTACAGGCTCCTCTCATTATTGGGTGCTTATGCTTTTAAAAAAATTCCATTACTGTCATTTTAGTGGTGTCCTAGGAGGGAACAAAAGTCGTTCTGTGTGTTTAAGTGTTTAACACTCATCACTTGCAGGAAACACCTTCCTATACTAACTTAAATCCTCTCTCGTTATCATTCAAACCCTTATTCTCCCACATTTGTCTTTAGAATTAGATATTGGAATGAAATATGTATTTTTACTTGTAGGTGATTGTAATTTAGGAAGAGTTCCCTGTCATTCACACCCTTTAAAGTTTTAAATAGCAGGAAAAAATTGATCACTTTCCCCGCAGATCAAAAATGGAGATGAGACATACACATATCAAAAATTATGTATGTAAAAGGTTAGTTACTGCAGTGTTGTTCATAATACCAGAAGACTGCACAAAACCTAACGGTCCATCAACAGAGGACCTGTTAATTAAAACATCCCAATCCATATGGTAGTATAATACACAGTCAAAAAGGATGAGGCAGATCTTTATGTTCTGCTGTGGAAGAGTCTGTAAGGGCAGAATAGAGTAAGTATAGTATGCTATATTTGTGTTTTAAAAAATATATTTATATAGTATCTACATCTGCAACAGTAGTTACCTCCTGGGAGGGGAACTAAGTGACTGGGAGACAGGGAGTAATAGGAAGACTTAGTTTTCCCTTGCATACTTTTTGCACCATTTGAATTTTATACCATAGTCCTATATTACAGTAAGTCCCCTACATACGAACCTTCAAGTTGCGAACTTTCAAAGATGCGAATGTGACATTCCATCAATGTCAGGCGTGAGTGAAATTGCAGCTTGCCCTCCGTCTCCTATTGCTGACGATCTTTCAGCTCTACCATCGCCCACCTCCCACCTCCTCTCCCTCCTCCAGTCAATAATTCTTCTTGCCTGTTCACTCGATGCCAGCCCCTGTATGCCAGCTGTTGAACTGGCAAAAGTACTAGTGTACTTTTCAAGGTACTGTACTGTAAGATTAAAAATGTTTTATTTTTTGTTTGTTTGTTTTTATGTATTATTTGTGTGAAAAGTACTATAAACCTATTACAGTATAGTACTATATAGCCGATTGTGTTAGTTAGTTAGTTGGGTACCTAGGCTAACTTTGTTGGACTTGCAAACAAATTGGACTTACGAACGTGCTCTCGGAATGGAACTTGTTGGTATGTAGGGGACTTACTGTACTTACTTTAGAAATAAAGAACTAATGAATAGTTTTTAAAAGGATGAGCTCCATGAACTTTACCTTACAGAATGCTCTCCCTGATTACTTCCACCTAGCCATGTTTCACCCCTTCTTCAAGATATTAATTCCCAATTCCTTTTTTGGACAACTCCAGCTCAACTACTCTCTCATCCGATCTCCTTTGCTAGAAATTACTGTGTGTGGCAAATCATCACACATTGCTTTGTTACACCACTTCTTCTAAAAAGTAGTATAAACCACCTTGCATTAAACTTTTCATTTTGTATTTTCATTTGTTTCACTGAGCCTTTTAGGGTTTGCAATGGTCTTTGAAGGGGTCTTCAAAGATAAAGAATGACAAATGGAGAATACGTGAGCAAGTAACAGGGAAGGAGAACATGAGAAGGAATTTGAAGTTCCTCCTTAGGGGCAGACTTCACAGGCATTTACCAAGTAGAGATTCATGTGAGCCAGTGACCCCTTTTTATACAATACTAAAAGCCCCTGGATAGGGAAAACCTTCCCATTTTACATGGAATTAACCCAATTATCACAACATCAATTAGCTAAGAGCACTTGCACTCAAGGAATGAGAGGTTGGAAGACCAAAGCAAACATTTTGAAGCAAAACTCACAAAATTTTAGAGGGCATAAAGCTCAACTAGCCCAAACCCTTACTTCACAGGTCTCAAGGCAAGGCATTGGGGAAGTTCAGACTCAAACTCAAGTCTCCTCTTAAATTCTGTTGGGGAACTACACTATCCAGCCTGTGGGAAAAGACATCTGGCTTCGGTAGAAGATGGGGGTCTTTCCACAGCAAGAAAGACAGGAGGGCTCTGTGCCTGCAGAAGAGGAGAAAAAAAGCAGGAAGTGAAAAAGAAGTGGTTGTCAAGTTTTGTTTTCTTCCTAATTGTGTCCCGGGCTCCGTCACAGTACATGTCACTAGAAGTCTTCCATATTAGCAGAAGCCAAATTAAGATAATCAGAACTGGTTTGGAAGGTTACTAACCTCAACTTCCCCTTACCCAGCTCCGTCTCTCTACTTCAAGAAACCAACTAAACTTCAGCTTACAGCTCTTTAACGACCCTTCTACAACCCCCCTTCCACACCTGGAGAAGGAAAGTCTGAAAAGGAGAATGCAATGCAAACATGAGGGGTTTCCCTATTTCCGTGGTATTTTCAGCCGCTTCCCCAGTATCTACTGTATTGGAAAGTGAGAGCCATTTAGGGTAGCCTTGGAGACAGTACTAGCCTCAGTCTTGTTTCCTTACTTTTCTTTGCTATTAAAATCTTTCGCTCTGATTTCAGTAAGGCACCCCTACTTCGGCAGGAGCCCGGGTTCTGCAGGTGCTCTCTCTTCTCAGGGACACTTCTGTAGGGAGTAGGAACATGTTTTTAAATCGGGAAGAGCGTGTGAGCTGCGTGTGAGCTCTGTGTGAGAACGGGGGAGATGTATACCAAAGGGCGGTCGGTCGCATCCACAGTCTCCAGGTTTTGGAGCTCGGCCCCGGCCCAGACTACAAGTCCCAGGAGACCCCGCAGTGACGGGGTGCTCCGGTGATCGTTCCCTCACTCCTCTGGATAGTGGAGATAAAGGTTCCGTTTGCGGCGCACTGCGGTTTGGTTTGTTTTCAACCGCGGTGACGGAGGTTGGGAACCCTGCCGATTGCAGGCGGGGGCGTCAGGAGGCGGATTCCTCCTGCCCTAAGCACTGGGGGGCGGGAGGAGGGGAGCCGGACCAGAGGGCCGGGCACCAAGCCGCGAAGGCAGAGCAGGCTGAGGCGATGGAGGGCGACGGGGTGCCGTGGGGGAGCGAGCCGGTCTCGGGTCCCGGCCCGGGAGGCGGCGGAATGATCCGCGAGCTGTGCCGGGGCTTTGGCCGCTACCGCCGCTACCTGGGACGGCTGAGGCAGAACCTGCGCGAAACGCAGAAGTTCTTCCGCGACATCAAGGGCTCCCACAACCACAGCTGTCCCTCCTCCCCCACGGAAGGCGGCGGGGCCGAGCGCGGCCCTGCCGGCGATGTCGCCGAGATCGGGCTGCAGGCGGGTAAGGAGGGTAGCCGTGAGGAAGACAGGGCTGGAGAGACAAACTGAGGGTGGGCCGCACCCCTGCCCCTGCAAAACAACCCCGGGAAGAGGCGGAAAGTGGAAGAAAGGCCGCGTGGCGGGGCCCCCGGGCCTGAGCTTGCCGGATCCGAGATGCCGTGGGAGGGCATCTCTCGGGGTGGGGGAGGGGAGGGGCTCCAGGGACTCGGCCGCGGGGACAGGGGGCAAGGGGCGCCCGAAGGCAGGAGTGCCAGGAGCAGGATCCAGGGGATCGGGCTGTGCACGGGCGGGAGCGCGGAGGGCCCCAGTTTGAGAGGGCGGAGGTTAAGCCTCGGAGTGAGGAAAGTTGCTCTGAGTTCGGGGATGAGCAGTTGTGGTCAGAGTCCCAGTTAGGGATGGTGGAATGGAGGGATGGAGGACGGGCGGTAGGCAGGGAGCCCTAGGAGGCCAGGGAACTGTAGTGGATTTTGTGTGTGTCCGTTGTATGTGTGTGTGTGTGTGCGCGCGTCTGTGTGTTTGATTATGTATGTGAAATACGCTTACATCAATCATGTGGCAACTCTGTGAAAGGAATGTACTGGGGAATGGAGCTGGGGTCGCTAAAGGAAAGGATGTCTGATGGGTGCCAGGGAATTGCCAGAGATGAGGATTGTGTAGAGGCTGGAGAACTTAGACAGGGAAAGGATCGTTTTTTGGTCCTGAAACTTGACTTGATTCTCACTGGGATGTGTTAGAGGCCCTAAAGCATTTAAAATCCTGCAGCGTCTTTGACCTTTCCTAATTTCTTGCTTCCTCTTAAACTGCTGTTGGTGGGGAACTGGAGGGTTTGATAACTACTTGGTCTAATTAGGAAATAACAGGTTGGATGGAAGAAGGGACTGGCATCCCATGCAGACAGATACCTTGGGACAGTATAGCAGTCAGTGGGTTTCATTGAGTGATTCTCTAACTAAAGTGTGTATTAAGATTAATGTTGAAAATATCTCAGGCTCTATCCCACAGATTGATTATGTCTAGTGGGTGGGTCCTAAGAATCTAAACGCAAGCCGTGGGTGGGGATTCTGATGCAAGTGGGCCAGCAAGCACACTTTCAGAAACACTAATTTAGATGCTGACAGCAAATTTGAACATGAGGTGTAGAATGCAGTGAATTCTTAAACTCTTCAGAGTTTGTGTGTTAGGCCCTATATTTCCAAAGTTGCATGTTTAATATCCTAAATTTGTCTGAGACTCCAGAAATGGTGATAAAAATAAGATTCTGATTGATGATATTCCACTTAGTTGGCCTGGATGTAAATAGAAAAGCTTTTATTTTACCTCATGGGATAAGTGGGACGAGGGGGGATGACTAGCTTTTCTGAAGTTGTGGTTTTGCCATCTTCTGCCCAGAGATTTGTTATTCTTAAAATGGACCCACAGAGGGGACTAATTTCTGTGAGGCTATCAAAAACAATTGGTGAGAAGGGCAGATGTTTTCAGGGATGAGCCCCAGAACGTGTACTTTCACCCTCTCCCTCAGCAATGCTTTCCAGCGGCTTTCCCTGCTCAAAAGTTTTTCTTATAGCTTTTATCTTAAAAAGCCCTCTATTGCTGTAATTTTATAACAACTATTTTAGAATTACTACTGATAAAAAATCAGAGAGTAGATTCACCTCAGAGAGATGGAGGTTTTCAAGGCAGCTTGGCTGGCTCTTGTTTTTATTCTTTAAAAGCCAACTTAAGAAATACAAATGCACCTTTGTATTTTGCCTCATTGGCTTTTCTAGTTGACTGCATCATGAACTAATCTTTTCGTATTTAACTCTCTTCACCCTCTGGAGTCTGTCCATCTGAAATAAAAACCAGGGGAGGGTACAGATGACAGGACTGGGAGCCATTTGATTTTGTTCCATAAAATGCTTCCATTCCTTTAGTGTGGAGAGTTTTATTTTTGGAGGTGAAAAGGAACATCAGGAGAAATTAGTGAGGTGGCACTTACTATGTATATTTTGGGGATGCCATTTTCCCAGCTGTTTAGGTGATTGTGTTAGAAAGTAGAAACCATTCCTTAAAAGACAACTAGCTCTTGTTCTCTCCCTTTACAGACTATCTTCACAAGGTCAAGTTCATTCAGAGACTGTCTCAACTTTCTTCTGTGAATGTTGGTTTCTGATTAATAGGAACTTGAAATGTTAAGCGAAGGAACATTCAATTCTTAACCTCAATTCTTAAAACCTCTTTTGAATGTTTTAATCATCGTTTCAGAATGGAAGTGTCTTCTAGGTTGGCTGTAGTATGGTATTTGAGCAATTGAAGATCATGGATTAACTGTAAATTTTTATTATTTCACTTTTAACCACCAGAGAGATGGGAAGGACCCCCCCCACCCCAAATAATGCTTCCTTCTTAATTTTCACAGTTCTGAATTCACTGAGGGCAGTGTAATGAGTATATAATGTACATGATGTTTTAGAATTTAAAAAGTAGGTGGAATCTAAAATGAGAGTACCTTGGCCTGTACAGGGAAAACTGAATTATAAGTGAAATTGCCTTGATTCAGTTCCTCCTTTTCTTCCGAAAGCATTGGCCTTCTTTTCACTTAACTATAGGGAATGAGAGCCCCTCTATTTGTTGATTTTCCTCTGTCAGAGGGTTCAGAAGTAATGAGATAGAGGCTTTGAGCACTTCTGAAGACAGGCAGAGTGGAGTACTACAAAGTAGCAGAGGGAGAAGTATTTTTCTTGTTTTTTGGTCTAGTAGAGTTCCAAGCTGTTGCAGTATATCATAAACCTCTCAATTTTAAGAAATTGAAATGACTCAAATGTATTTAGTTGGAATGCTTTAATCTGTGCTACATTCCTTTCTTCCTGGTTCTGCTCCTTACAAACTGAGTGACCTTGGGCAGATCACAACGGCGCTGTGCCACAGTTTTCTCATCTGGAAATGAGGATTATAATAATCGTAGTTGCCTCTAGGGTTGTTGGGAGTTAATATATGTGTTTAAAACAGTGCCTGGTAAGGTGCTGTGTTAAGTATTAGCTATTACTAGTCAATAAACATTTGAGCACCTGGTAATGGGGTTAAAGAGTAAATACAAACATTGGTCTTGGCCTTGGGTTAGTGGAGATCAGTCTTCCCCTTCTATAGTTTTCTGCTAAGAAAGAAAAAAAATTATAATTTTCATTACAGTGCACCTGTTTGTTTATGTTGGATGAGGGAGGAAAAGGACCAGGAAGATCTGAACCTGGCCCTCTAGAAAGGGATAATCTAATCCCAGCCATATGCATATGCAACATATAAAGTAGAAAAATTGGAAAAAGCTAAAGGTAGATTGTAGGCATTTTATGTGAGTTACAGTTCTTAGGTTTTTATAGCTCTTTGCCATTGGTTTGCTAACAACTTCGTTTCTCCAACATCTTCACCCTCTTTTGGTTGCCAGAATTAAAAGGGAGAAGAAAAGCACTAGTGTACTTATTTATTTAAGAAAAGCCCTAGTGCACATTTTTCTTGGACTTGTTAGACAGAAATTTGTATGGATAATACACTTTTTTAAAAAAAATTTATTATTTATTTTTGGCTGCGTTGGGTCTTCCTTTTTGTGCGAGGGCTTTCTCTAGTTGCGGCAAGCGGGGGTCACTCTTCATCGCGGTGCGTGGGCCTCTCACTACCGCGGCCTCTCTTGGTGTGGAGCACAGGCTCCAGACGCGCAGGCTCAGTAGTTGTGGGTCACGGGCCCAGTTGCTCCGCGATATGTTTGATCCTCCCAGACCAGGGCTCGAACCCGTGTCCCCTGCATCGGCAGGCAGATTCTCAACCACTGCGCCACCGGGGAAGCCCTGGATAATACACTTTAAGTGGCAGAGTGACATCTGGGCAAGGGATGGAAAGTTGGGGAAAAAGGATATTCTTTACAGCCTGGTTTCTTATAGTTGCCATCTTCATGGGGCTGAGGGGTGGAGGGAAGTTGGTTGTGGGGTAAAACAGCCAGAGACTGGGATGGGTGTGCTTTCTAGTAATTTGCCATGATCTGTTTAGAAGAGCTGCCTCAGCATTTCAACAGAAGCTTAGCAGAGATGGTGCTATAATTGTGATTCTTATTTGTTACTTTTATTACCTTAGATGAACAAAACTCCATTTCCCCAATTATATCTAAAACTTTCACTTTTTCTCAATTTTCTTCCTGTATGGAAGCAGCAGATAGTAGTCAAAAGTTTTAACCACCATTGTTTTTTGCTGTGACAAGTGGAAAAAAATGTACATGATGTTTTAGAAGTTAAAAAGTAGGTGGAATCTAAAATGAGGAAAAAAAAAGTAAAAAAAAGTAAAAAAAAACATGATGTTTTAGAAGTTAAAAAGTAGGTGGAATCTAAAATGAGGAAAAAAAAAAGTAAAAAAAAGTAAAAAAAAGTAGTCAAAAGCAAGCACAAGTACTTGAATCAGACCTGAGTTCCTCTTCTAGTTCAGCCTTTTATTAACCGTGGGACTTGGGGCAAGTTACTTAACCTTGGAGTCTTGGTTTCTTCATATGTAAAATGGGAGTGATACAGAATACCACATATTGTATGAGTCCATCTCATACAATAGATGAGTCTATCTATTTGAAATGTCCAGAACAGGCAAACTCATAAAGACAGAAAGTAGATTAGTGATTGCCAGGGGATGGGAGGAGAGGAAAATGAGGAATAACTGCTAATGGGTATGGGATTTCTTCCTGGGAAATAAAAATGTTCTAGAATTAGATAGTGGTCATGGTTGTACAACTTTGTGAATATGCTAGAAACCACTACATTGTGTGGTTTAAAAGTGTAAGTTTTATGATATGTGAATTATATCTAAATAAATAAATAGAATGGGAGTGATAATGTCTATCTCACAAAGTTGTTGTGATATTTAGAGATAATATACATTAAAGCACTTAGCACAGGCATATAGTTAGTACTAAACATATATGACATTTGAGTGTGTGTGTGTATGTGTGTATGTACTTCGTGAACATTAGATTAGGAGGCTGGAACAGGGGGGTCGGGGGAAGAATAAGAGGAGTGACGAATGGAATGAGGGACAGAACAGTTTTGAGCTGAAGCCAGATTTAGGCCCAGGTCTCTAAGCTCCCAGTCCTGTTCTGCTTCTGTGACTCCTCCCTTGTTCTTTCCTGATCTGGCCATGGGAACAGAAGATGCACCCTGGCAATGGAGAGATTATGTTGCAAGTGAGTCATAACCCAGGCTCCATAGCTTGACATGGAACCATAATCTACTTCAGTGGGAGATATTATCTGATTGAGTGAGTATAATGTGACACTACCTACTCAAGCCTTTTATTCCGATTTCCAGTCCCTTTCCTTTCCCCTTCCGAATCTTCCTTTGCTAGGATAATCTGTTTCCCATGGCATGGGGCAGCACACTACTAAAAAAGGCTTGGATAATTCTGCCTGCTCTTGAAAGAAAAGACATTATTACCTTTAAGATTAATATCATTTGCAATACATTTAGTTTAGTCTTAAAAGGCATTACTGATTTCAATATGGTTAGTTCTTCAGCCTTGCAAGTAGCATTTAAAGAAAGCATGGATTTAAATAAAAATCCATCTGGTCTTTAGATTTTGTTTTGCTCTGTCCACTTTCCAAGCATCAGCATTTATTTCTCCATGCTTCTCTGTCTCACTATGTTAAGTCAACAAAGAATCTTCCTTCAATAAATGCACTTCTCAAAAGCAATCTTTTGAAAATAAAACCTCAAAAAATATGTTACTGAAGTAAAGGGAAATAGGAATTTCACCTTAAACCTATTGCTCAATTCCTGTAGGTTCTGGACATACAGATCATGTTTTTATTTATTTATTCATGTGATAGCTATGGATAGATTTGTCTTATCTCGCTTACTAGATCGTGAACTCCTAAGGGTAAAGACTGTTTTACTCATCTTTGTATCCCCTGCAATGCCTACCATAGTGCTTTGTACATAACAGGCAAGTATCTGTTAGATCGTTTACATATCTGGTAGATATTGGAATGATGTTTTTTTCCACTTCAGGAGGGCAATTTTTCCCCCATGAAAGATATGGGATTTTGTATCTTTGCCCACATTTTCCTGTCTGGGTCCCTAAAACAGAACAATGATTAGCATTTGATAGATGACTAATTAGGCTGGAGCTGCCAGTATCCCAAAGAATGATTTTCACGTCCCAAAGAATGAGTTGCATGCAATACCGGAGCTGCACCATGATATGGGAAGTAAATATTCATTCACTCAACAAATCTTTATTAATGCCTAACTTTGTACTGGGTACAGGACACACAATGGTGAAACATTGTCCAACTAATTGATATTTTTAATTCTAAGCTGATGTTATGAAAGAAAGAAGGATTAGTGTTTCATCATGTTCCCTCTAGAGGATTTCCTACACATTGGTTTCCTGCTTAACCATTAGTCTTTGAGGACAGGAGGATATGAGAAATTCTAAGATTAAATGGCATTGATAAAAACAGGAGTTGAGATGCTTTACTAACTTTCTGACAGTACAGGAAAACTAGCCCCAGTCTGTCTCTGGGATGGAATAACTATAATTGTCTTGTTTGCATGGTTCAGAAGCAGAATGCATTCATGAAGATTGTTGTTAGAGTATCTTTTATCTTCATCAGAGGTTACTCACAGGGATGCCAATATGAAGCGTGTGAGGAGTGTGTGGGTGGATGCGCTTTTTTCCCTAACAGTTTTAAGACCTAAGGTGAATTTGCTCTTTACTTTTTGTAGGAAAATAGTTCACCTCTAGTGATAGTGGGTTTTGCTTCCTACGTGGTCCAGGGAATCTGAATGGTGTCATTCATAACAAGAGTGTAGAGTCCCTGAAAGATGCAGCTTTTCTTTCATGACTCTCAGAGGTCTGACTGGAGTCCCCTGTAGGATTTTCAGTCTAAGTATAGGCCACCCCGTGCTTGAAAATTGATTCCATTCTTTGCCAAATGGGGAGTCTGGTAATCTTGGGGATCCTGGAACTTGACACTTTAACAGAGGAGAACAGATGTAGCAGTGGTTATGTGCCCCCTTGCTTAAAGCTATAAATCAGCCTCTCTGAGAAAGTCTCCTTATAGATAGTATTCCTCCAAAGTCCAAACCAAAACCCTCTGAAGGAAAGTTGGTCAGAGCATGGGGACTCATCAGAATCCCCTGTGGGACCCTGGTTGAATTGCCCATCACATGTGGCGCCTTCTTCTGTCGTATTTAGTAGTCAGTGTGCCGTGTGAGTGGTTTGGATGTATCCCCAGCCTGTGGGGTGCCATGTGGCTGCGGGAACCTTTTGACCGCAAGTCTTTGGAGTTGGGCTTTATAACGTGCTTCCGTTCCATGGGGTGGTGTTCTCTGGGCAGGAAGATGGGAAGTAGAACTTGAGGATTGTTTTGCTTTTCACTTGTTTAATAAGACATCAAAACTATCCCAAAGAATAGTAATAGCTTATGTATTCATAAAAGCCTTTGACTATTAAAAAAAAAAACACCTCCTACTTCTTTTAAAAAAATGCTTTTATCACTTTTATTTTACTCAGATACAAAAAAAGGTCTAATTTTAGCTTCATCAGATTAAGACTTCAGTGTGTTATTTATGCCAGACAGATTTTACCCTTTCTAGTTTATATAATGGGAGAGAAATACATTTCCCAGGATTTTTTTGGTTAAGCCAAACTTTCCAGACTAAAGACTAAGTAAGGCCGTGTCATAAAAGCAACTGGATAACAAGACTAATTTGAATAAAAGCTCTGTTTTTATTCAAATTAAAGGGACAGTGACTGAACCAATATGGAGCTTACTTTTTAGGAATATTCTGTGCAATATACTGTAGCCTTAACTTTTACTATTATGGAGATATGTAGGGGCAAGGAGGAATGAAGAACTTGGGGGAAAACAGCTAGTAGGAGAAAAGTCATTCTTATTCTTTTGGCATATAAGAAGCCCCCTGGGGAAACCTATCTCAGTTTCTCCTGATTGAACAATTGGCCTGCTCTGCTGGCTCATATTCCATGGAGAGAAGTGGAGAAGTTCTGCTGTTGCAACTTGGAAACGTGGTTGGTTAGTCGAGGATAAAAGTAGTTAGTTGGCATGTGATAAATAGGCCTGAGCTGCAGAAGAGGTGCAGGTGTGTTCCCTACTGCTGAGTCATCAGGAGGCTGCTGCAGGCAGTGCAAGGTCAAGCTTCTTCTGGTGGCTTCTTGTTCAATGAACTGGATGGTTATAGGTAACTTTCATCGAAGTGTCCTGTCCTGGAGTGAGTGTTTGTCTATACTGCTTAGTCTTGAGGACTTGGGTTCTAAATCTGATCCTGAACTACTTGTTTAGATGAGTGCCTTGGACTCCCCAGACTCAGAACTGGCATCAGAAAACGATCACAGGAAGATTGAGGAGAAAGAAGGTAATGTGCAGGGCAGAAGTGGGGACAGTGAAGAAACTTATTGTTTAAATTGTATTATTACTGTATATGATGTATTTTTTACCTGCTGGGTTTTTCTGATGAGTAAAATTCTATCTCTTAATCTCTTTTCTCTGAGATCCAGACCTGGATACATTTTGCTGGTTATCTTTTTGGCCAATATTTTAAAAATTATTTTGAAATAATTTCAAATTTATGTAAATGTCACCAGAACAGTACAAAGAATTCTCATACCCACTCCATGCAGGTTCTCCAGTTGTTAAGATTTTATTGCATTTGCCCCATCACCTAATTTCTCTCTTTCTATTATAATATATGTATATATTTTTCGGAACGTTGTGAAAGTGAGCTCTAGATAGGTTGTCTTATCTCTTCTAAACACTTCCAGTGTGCATTTCTCCCAAACAAGGACATGCTGTCAGCATGCAACTTCCCAAATCAGGAAATCAACATTGAGTCAGTATTACCATCCAGTCTACGGACCCCATTTAAGTTTTGCCAACTGTCCCAGTAGTGTCTTTTTCTTTTGATCCAGGATCCTGTCCAGGAGCACATGTTGCATTTAGTTATCATGTGTCTTCATACTCCCTGAATGTGGACAGTCTCTCGGCCTTTCCCTGGAATTTATATCTTTGGCAGGTTTAAAGAGCAGGCTTTACATTCTATGGGATGACCCTCAGCCTGTATCTAGCTGCTTCCTCATGACTAGACTCAGGTCATGAGCTCTCAGCAGGACTAGGCACAGAAATGACGTGATGTGCAGTCACATCAGGGGTACATGTTGTTGGCCCACCCACCCTTGGAGATGTTAAGCTTGATCTCTGGTCATGTTGGTGTCCTTTAGATTTCTCCACCTTAAAGTCACAGTTTTTCCTTTTGCAATTGATTAGTCTTTTGTGGGAAGGTGTTCTAAGATTTCACTGATGATCTTGTTCCTGAAAATGCCTCCCTCCACTAGACCTAACGTCCATTGGCAACGCCCACATGCCTCAGTGGTGGTTTTTCTATCCACTATTTCTTCTATATTTCTTAGTTGGTATTTGCAAAGTTAGAGCATTCCTTTTCCATTGTTTGTTTATTATTTATTTATATCAGTGTGGGACTTCTGAATTTTTTCAATGGATTATAATTTCTTATTATCATTTCAAAAAAATTTTCTGCTTAAATTGTCCCCAGTCCGGTGAGTAAGCCCCCCTTTGAGGTGATTCCTGTGGGGTTTTTTTGTTTTTTGTTTGTTTAAAATTTATTTATTTATTTATTTTTGGCTGTGAAGATGTGGTCCTGAAGATTCTGAAACCCAGACTCCCTAAGCATATGTTTTCCTTAAATGGGGATGCCTCCTCTAAAATTCAGAATCCTTTAAATTTAGCTGAAGGTCAGAGAGCTTGTTTGGGAATGATAAATAAATGCTTCTTGGCAGAATTATTTCTCTCTCAGCTCCTGGGGTTTTTGTAGCTCAATACTTTGAAGCTTGTAGTAGAATTGATTGTAGTAGAAAGACTGTATAACGTTCATTTCTCAATTTAGGATTTGTCCTGTACTCTTGGCACATGTAGTTAATAAGAAATAAAACATCACTACTTACTTGTGGAAATGCATATTTGTGTCACTGATTACTTCAGTGACTTATAAAATCCTTTGTATTTCAGTCACTTTCAGAGAGGACTTCCAAGTTCAGTGTTAAAGGTGAGGCAAAAAATTTTACCGAAGGAGGGAAAGCCTTGGGTATGAGGAACAGGTATTGCAGTAGTAACTCTGTTGAGACCTGAATTGACTCTGAAGCCCCATCAACCTTATGAGTTTCAAGAATAGGATAAGGCAAAGATAGAGTTCCACTTCACTTATTCCATATAGTGCCTTCCCTCCTTGGCTATGGACTATACCTTACCCTGGCCTTCACTCATATTATTATTATTATTTTTTTAATTATTATTATTTTTTTGCGGTACACGGGCCTCTCACTGTTGTGGCCTCTCCTGTTGCGGAGCACAGGCTCCGGATGCGCAGGCTCAGTGGCCATGGCACACGGGCCCAGCCGCTCAGCGGCATGTGGGATCTTCCTGGACCGGGGCACGAACCCATGTCCCCTGCATTGGCAGACAGACTCTCAACCACTGTGCCACCAGGGAAGCCCTTCACTCATATTATTGACTGGGATGGAAAACAGGCAAGACGGAGAGTGTGATGATATAAATCCATTACTCCAAAAACAATTTAAACAATGTATCTACCCTAATGGGTCACTAGAGACACCAAAAGGTCATTAACGAGAGATTGGTTCAAGATGGCAGAGTAGAAGGACATGCTCTCACTCCCTCTTGCGAGAACACCAGAATCACAACTAATTGCTGAACAGTCATCGACAGGAAGACACGGGAACTCAGCAAAAAAGATACCCCGCATCCAAAGACAAAGGAGAAGCCACAGTGAGATGGTAGGAGGGGCACAATCACAATAAAATCAAGTCCCATAACTGCTGGGTGGGTGACTCACAAACTGGAGAACACTTATACCACAGAAGTCCACCCACTGGAGTGAAGGTTCTGAGCATCGGGACCCAGGGGAAGGAGCAGTGACCCCAGGGGAGACTGAACCAGACCTACCTGCTAGTGTTGGAGGGTCTCCTGCAGAGGCAGGGGGTGGCTCTGTCTCACCGTGAGGACAAGGACACTGGCAGCAGAAGTTCTGGGAAGTACTCCTTGGCGTGAGCCCTCTCAGAGTCTGCCATTAGCCCCACCAAAGAGCCCAGGTAGGCTCCAGTGTTGGGTTGCCTCAGGCCAAACCACCAAGAGGGAGGGAACCCAGCCCCACCCATCAGCAGTCAAGCGGATTAAAGTTTTACTGAGCTCTGTCCACTAGAGTAACAGCCAGCTTTACCCACCACCAGTCCCTCCCATCAGGAAACTTGCACAAGCCTCTTAGATAGCCTCATCCACCAGAGGGCAGACAGCAGAAGCAAGAGGAACTACAATCCTGCAGCCTGTGGAACAAAAACCACATTCACAGAAAGACAGACAAGAAAAGACAGACAAGATGAAAAGGCAGAGGGCTATGTACCAGATGAAGGAACAAGATAAAACCCCAGAAAAACAACTAAAGTGGAGATAGGCAGCCTTTTAAAAAAAGAATTCAGAATAATGATAGTGAAGATGACTCAGGACCTTGGAAAAAGAATGGAGGCAAAGATCGAGAAGATGCAAGAAATGTTTAAAAAGACCTTGATGCTGTCTACAAGAGACCCACTTCAGACCTAGGGACACATACAGACTGAAAGTGAGGGGATGGAAAAAGATATTCCATGCAAATGGAAATCAAAAGAAAGCTGGAGTAGCAATACTCATATCAGATAAAATAGACTTTAAAATAAAGAATGTTACAAGAGACAAGGAAGGACACTACATAATGATCAAGGGATCAATCCAAGAAGATATAGCAATTATAAATATATATGCACCCAACATAGGAGCACCTCAATACATAAGGCAACTGCTAACAGCTATAAAAGAGGAAATTGACAGTAACACAATAATAGTGGGGGACTTTAACACCTCAGTTACACCAATGGACAGATCATCCAAAATGAAAATAAATAAGGAAACAGAAGCTTTAAATGACACAATAGACCAGATAGATTTAATTGATATTTATAGGACATTCCATCCAAAAAGAGCAGATTACACTTTCTTCTCAAGTGTGCATGGTACATTCTCCAGGACAGATCACATCTTGTCACAAATCAAGCCTCAAAATTTAAGAAAATTGAAATCATATCAAGCATGTTTTCCGACCACAACGCTATGAGATTAGAAATGAATTACAGGGAAAAAAACACAAAACACATGGAGGCTAAACAATATGTTACTAAATAACCAAGAGATCACTGAAGAAATCAAAGAGGCAATCAAAAAATACCTAGAGACAAATGGCAATGAAAACATGACGATCCAAAACCTATGGGATGCAGCAAAAGCAGTTCTTCTAAGAGGGAAGTTTATAGCTATACAAGCCTACCTCAAG
>NC_041217.1:39787670-39788495 GCF_002837175.3 Physeter macrocephalus
TAGAAACAAAGAAAACAATAGCAAAGATCAATAAAACTGAAAGCTGGTTCTTTGAGAAGATAAACAAAATTGATAAACTGTTAGCCAGACTCATCAAGAAAAAGAGGGAACGGACTCAAATCAATAAAATTAGAAATGAAAAAGGACACCGCAGAAATACAAAGCATCCTAAGAGACTACTACAGGCAACTCTATGCCAATAAAATGGACAACCTGGAAGAAATGGACAAATTCTTATAAAGGTATAACCTTCCAAGACTGAACCAGGAGAAATAGAAAATATGAAAAGACCAGTCACAAGTAATAAAATCGAAACTGTGATTAAGAATCTTCCAACAAACAAAAGTCCAGGACCAGATGGCTTCACAGTTGAATTCTATCAAACATGTAGAGAAGAGCTAACACCCATCCTTCTCAAACTCTTCCAAAAAACTGCAGAGGAAGGATCCCTCCCAAACTCATACTATGAGGCCACCATCAACCTGATACCAAAACCAGACAAAGATAATACAAAAAAAGAAAATTACAGACCAATATCACTGATGAATATAGATGCAAAAATCCTCAACTAAATACTAGCAAACAGAATCAACAACACATTAAAAGGATCATATTACCATGATCAAGTGGGGTTTATCAACCAGGGATGCAGGCATTCTTCAATATACGCAAATCAATCAATGTGATACAGAATATTAACAAATTGAAGAATAAAAACCATATGATCATCTCAATAGATGCAGAAAAAGCTTTTGACAAAATTCGACACCCATTTATGATAAAAACTCCAGAAAGTGGACATAGAGGGAACCTACCTCAACATAA
>NC_041217.1:39789428-39790028 GCF_002837175.3 Physeter macrocephalus
TGATAAAGGAGACAAGAATATACAATGAAGAAAATACAGTCTCTTCAATAAGTGGTGCTGGGAAAACTGGACAGGTACATGTAAAAGAATGAAATTAGAACACTGCCTAACACCATACACAAAAATAAACTCAAAATGGATTAGAGACCTAAATGTAAGACCAGACACTATAAAACTCTTAGAGGAAAACATAGGAAGAACACTCTTTTTTTTTTTAGTATATGTGCTGCCGAAGCGAACACTGGGAAGAACACTCTTTGACATAAATCACACAAGATCTTTTTTGATCCACCTCCTAGAGTAATGGAAATAAAAGCAAAAATAAGCAAATGGGACCTAATGAAACTTAAAAGCTTTTGCACAGCAAAGGAAACCATAAACAAGATGAAAAGACAGCCTTCAGAATGGGAGAAAATATTTGCAAACGAATCAACGGACAAAGGATTAATCCTTAAGGTATATAAACAGCTCTTGCAGCTCAATATTAAAAAAACAAACAACCTAATCCAAAAATGGGCAGAAGACCTAAATAGACATTTCTCCAAAGAAGACATACAGATGGCCAAGAAGCATATGAAAAGCTGCTCAACATCACTAATT
>NC_041217.1:39790169-39855842 GCF_002837175.3 Physeter macrocephalus
GTCATGGAAGCAACCTAAATGCCCATCGACAGACGAATGGATAAAGAAGATGTGGTACATATGTACAATGGAATATTACTCAGCCATAAAAAGGAACCAAATTGGGTCATTTGTAGAGACGTGGATGGATCTAGAGACTGTCATACAGAGTGAAGTAAGTCAGAAAGAGAAAAACAAACATTGTATATTAACGCATATATGTGGAACCTAGGAAAATGGTACAGATGAACCGGTTTGCAGGGCAGAAATTGAGACACAGATGTAGAGAACAAACGTATAGACACCAAGGGTGGAAAGCGGTGGGGGTGGGGATGGGATGAATTGGGCGATTGGGATTGACATGTATACACTGATGTGTATAAAATTGATGACTAATAAGAACCTGCTGTATAAAAAAATAAAATTCAAGAATTCAAGAAATAAATAAATAAATAAAAAGTCATTAACATTACTTCCCGCCAATTCTCCCCTTTTAGAATAATCTTAACCTCAACCCAAAGGGTAATACAGACTGATGAGAGGAACATTAAAAGTTTCTCTGAAAAGTTCCTACTGTTTCTTTTAGAAAAGGGACTCTAGAGCTCTTAGGTAGAATAACAATAACATTTTTAAAAAGTGTTCACCAGCTCGTGGTAATGCTGTTTTTTTCTCCCAGGCCTCATCGTCTTGGGCAGTTTTCGTAAGGACTCTGTCAGTCTGCTTTAAATTGGGTTCCTACAACTACTAAGTTGTGTTTGTCCTCACATTGGGAGAAAGTGTGGTAGGGCGGGTAGAGGAGGAGGAATTTCTCCTCTATCTTATTATTATCTCCAGCTGGGCTTAAGAATTAAACTGACATAAGACAGATAAACAGGAGAAAAGCATAAGCACTTTGTTAAATTTTACATGTACATGGGAGTCCCCACAAAAGAATGAAGACCCAAAGAAACAGAGTTGAACTGGGCAAAGAAGTAAATTATGAAAGTGTGACAAGACGAAGGGACTTGGGCTAGGGCAGTTAACAGTGGGAAAGTAACTAGGAAGGTACTGGCTAGTTTAACAAGGCTTATTTTGTACAGATTTTTCTTGATCTCGACTCCCAGTCTCTGGTGATAAAAATGTTGTTTTCCTTCTGTTATAGGGAGGACATCTTCCCAACGGGGGTTTTATCTCTTGCTTTCAGGAAGATAAAGGGGAGGTCAGAGCGCCCTTCTTATACCTGCTGTTTGTCGAGTGCCTTTAGCTCAAAATAATCCTTATGCCAAAGTGGCATTTTGGGGGATGACATATTCTGCCACCCTTCAGGGACATTATTTACCATTAAGTATTCACCTGGCCCCCTGTGACTTAAGAACTGTTCCTACTCTGCCCTGTGTTGCACTTTTTATCTGCTTAGAGAAATGGAGAAACATGGCTTCTTTTTTGTTCTGTTTTGCCTTTTAAGCTACTGCTTCCTTATCTACAAATGGGGATGATAATAGTTTATGTCTGGTAGAACTGTGAGCATTAAATGAAATGGGGCAAATAAAGTGATGTACTTAGAAAGGGCTCAGTAAATATTATTGTGGGGGAGGAAATATCATTTTCCCTCTACCCTTCTAGGTTCTTGGCTGAGACACCCCTGTTATAAAAGATTAATGGGAGAAAACCAACCAGAAATTTAATAACATGTGTACCTCCTGTACATATGGGAGATACCCTGGAAAAACTGCGTGACTCCAAAGTGGCCCAAGCCACTACCTTAAATACGATTTCCAGCTAAAGATAAAACACTACTGGGGTGGGGTGAGGTGGGGGGAGTCATTTATGGGCGGTTATCAGGAGAAGCACAGTAAAGAAGGGTAAGGTTGTTATGCAGTTTTAAGTGGTTGCTTTCTGCATTGATAAGAGTTTCTAGAGATTTTGAGCCCTCCTCTTCCTGGTACTGGAGGAAGACACCCTTACAAATGGAGATTTCTCTTTTAAATATGTCTCTTACGAAAGGGTAACATCTCAGTTTCCAGAGCTTCACGTGTGTCTGCTGTTTCTTAAAAATAACCTGTTCAAAATAATATGTCAAAGAGGCATATTTTGGGATGATATATTTCGTTCCCCTTCATTATCTAAAACAGATAAACAAAATGCATTGCTGCTTTAGCTGCTCTTCTATTTGTAGTTTGAAACGTTTGTTTAGAAGTAACGCAAATCAAGATAATCTGTTTTTTTTTTTTTTAACATCTTTATTGGAAGAGATCATCTGTTTTTAAAAATCATCAAGGGGCTTCCCTGGTGGCGCAGTGGTTGAGAGTCCGCCTGCCAACGCAGGGGCCACGGGTTCGAGCCCTGGTCCGCGAGGATCCCACATGCAGCAGAGCTGCTGGGCCGAAGCGCCACCACAGCTTCTGAGCCCGCGTGCCACAACTACTTAAGCCCGAGCACCTAGAGCCCGTGCTCTGCAGCAAGGGAGGCCACCGCAGTGAGAAGCCCACACACCGCGCAGCAACGAAGACTCAATGCAACCAAAGATAAATAATTTTTTTAATTGTAAAAAAAAAATCATCAAGGAAAAAAAAAAGTCTTGGCTTGCATTTAAGACAACTGGATTTGAATTTTCCTGCAGCCAGAGTTGGCAGGGTTAGTGTGCTCCAGCTGAGAGGCCGTGCTGTTACCTTCCGGCAGCCCCATATGCAGATGCTGTTATATTAATTACAAAAGAAAACCTGATTAACTCGAAAGTCCTTTAACTGTCAGTGAGGCAGCTGCTCTAGCTCTGAAACAGATTTTCTTCCTCCCTCCTACCGTCAGTCTACAGTTTTTAATCTCTTCTTAAGAAAACTGCTAAAACTGCCTGGTAGGTCCTCAGAGCCCCTGGCTAGTTCAGTCAGCTTTTGATCTGCCGTTATAGTAGTCCAGGGAGAGCTCAAGTAATTAAATTCACATACAGTTTAAAATAAAAACAGTCAGACCAACTGCCCATCCCCCTCAGTTATTTTTCTTTCAACATTTAAAACCTGATGGAATCCTGGAATTTCAGAACTGGAAGGGGTGTTAAAGATGATCTAATCCAAGTCCCTTCGTTCACAGATGAGAAATCCAAGGCTGAGAGAAACAAGTAGATTGCCAGGCAGTGGTGAAGCCCGGGATCAGAGCGTCTGCTCTCGGCTGGTGCTCTGCCCGCTCCCTCGCTGCGCTCCTCCCTCACCGACGCATTTGCCGAGAGTAGCAAGGAGTGAAACGATCTCGTTTCAGCTTCATTTCTCTCCATGCTCTTGTTCAAATCTTGTAGACACGTTGAAGAGCAATGAAAAAGCTAAAGATTAGTGGGAGAAGCAAAGGCCTTGGATAATGACGTTTTGAAAGACAGATGGCGATATCCATTTTGAAGACCTTTTCTCAGTCCAGTGGGTTGCACGCAGAACCCTAGCAGAGTGCGTGGAAACGAAAATTAGAACTGGTTTCGCTGTCAGCCCCCTCTCCCATTGCACTGGCCTATGGTTGTTTGATTCTAGCGGGTTTATTTATAGTGACTATTTTTGTCACTACAGAGACGGGAATGTGATAATTTGGACCAGATGAGTAATGGGGTATGTCCGCTGTGGTTCTGGCCAATGCAGCATGGTTTACTGGCTTTCCTATAGTTGACCCTGAGGTCTCAGAGGTGTTGAGATCTCTCGCTCTGGTCCTGCAAAATGGTTAGTTGGTTTTTGTTCTCTGTTACCTGCTCTCCCAGCAGCAGCAGTCACAAAACTCATTTAAGCTTATTTTTATTACGGCTTTTATTTAGGCTTATTTTTATAACTTTTGTTATAGGAGTTTGGACACCCGTCTGAGATCTGAGGAAGACTGGGAAAAGAGAAAGAACAGGAAGGGTAGATAAGAGTGAATCTAACTGGACTTCTCACTGCTCAGGCTGAGACTGTGGTCTGCAGGTGAATGGGGAGGTACTAGTCTGTTGTCCACCTCTACTCTCCATGTTGAGATGAAGGAGGTTTTTAGGAATGACAGTTGCTCCTATACTATTCATGGTACCGGACTGTTCATCATGCTACTGGACTTTTCTGAGTACTTAGTAGAACCACTTATGGCTTTCTGTAGACAATTCTCCATGGTAAATGGATTCTTACACAGAGCAAGCAAGTGTATAACAAAGCACTAACTATTTTTTAGTCATTGTGTTGGGTGTTGAGGATTCAGAGGGAAATATGATGGTTCTTCCTGCTTTTGGTAATTATAAACATACAACTAGAATAGTCTGTATAGGGGAGCAAAATTTGCCATCCCAAAATGTGTCTCTGTGGTATGAAGATTACTTTAGGCTTGGTTGTTTTAAAGAAACAAAAGGCTCAGGAAGAGCTTTTATCTCCTCTGCCTTAACTGCCTAAAAGAATTTAGATAGAGGGCCTATCCCAGAAAGAGAGCTATCACCAGGGCTAGCTACAGTGTAATATGAACCAGGTGTAGTAGTCAGAGGAGGAACCTAGCAAGGCCTGTTTGGTCAAAGTCCTCTCTTTGTCCCATTGTTTCTGGATGGCCCAGCAAACATTTGTTTACCAAACATTTACTCTTCGTTCTTACTGTGAATTGCCTTGTTTCCCTTTGAAGACCCAGCCCCCTACCCCCTCTCCTTAGTCCAGGATGACATATGTATCTCATTTAACCCATCTTTGGAATCTCATATTCGGATTCCCCATGTGTACCTAATTAAATTTCATTTTCTCCTGGTAATCTGTCTCATGTCAATTTAATTCTTAGACCCAGCCAGAGGAAACTAAAAGGGTAGAGGAAAATTGCTTTTCCTCCCTGACAACTGTGGTAAGTGTTGTTTAGTTGTCAATAAAATATGAAGGGACTCAGGACTCACTATTTGCTAAGTGGTCACACAGCAATTGTCTGTGTCCCCTTGCTTTTAGATTGTATCAGTGGGTCAAAAATTAGACCAGTTGTCTGGTGTTTTTCTCTTGCGCTTAGTAAATACCTTGCACAGAATTGGGCACTCAGTTAACACTCTGCTTTCTCATCTCTGTCCCAGGAGAATAGATTTCCTGTTTCAGTGTCTCATATTACTGGTTTACATATGCTGGCCAGGTGATGTAATTATAGGCCGATATGAAAGGAAGGGCTTAATGAAATTCATAAAGGGGGCTGGGTGAAAGCCAACTTCCTTAAATCTTTTGGTGGTGCCATTTGTGGGAGAGAAAAAGATTTGAGGATTTGAAATACTGAGTTTGAAGCAGGATAGGTAGAGTCTGAATGAAGTAGGACAACCTCTTAAATGAATCAGGCCTCTCTTGCTTCAATTACATAAACAAAATGAACAGCTCATGGTTAAGTGACTAAAGCAAATACTGTTTCACTTGGTACCACCCTAAGTTTCAATTAAGATGTATGTATTTGGCTCCGAGATTGGACTTCTAACAGCCTAAGAACCGTGTGTCTGTGCCTTTCTGGACAAACACAAAGTTGCCTGAATCTTAGACTTGGGCAGGCACTGGCACTGAACAAGTTGGGGAGTGATTGAGTTCAGAATATGAGAGTTCTAGTCAACTGATTTCTGGTTATTTTTCCCAAATAGATGTTCTCATACTTTAGGAAGACTTTTGTTTTCTCTCTTTTTAAAAAAACTTTAAATTTATTTTTTATTTTCATTTATTTATTTTTGGTGCATTGGGTCTCGTTGCTGCACGCAGGCTTTCTCTAGTTGCAGTTAGCAGGGGCTACTCTTCATTGCAGTGCACGGGCTTCTCATTGTGGTGGCTTCTCTTGTTGCGGAGCATGGGCTCTATGCACGCGGGCTTCAGTAGTTGTGGCATGCAGGCTCAGTAGTTGTGGCTCATGGGCTCTAGAGCACAGGCTCAGCAGTTGTGGCGCACGGGGTTAGTTGCTCCAAGGCATGTGGGTTCTTCCTGGACCAGAGCTCGAACCCGTGTCACATGCACTGGCAGGCAGATTCTTAATCACTGTGCCACCAGGGAAGTCCCTTGTTTTCTCTTGAGTATTATTTGATCTGTTTAGATGAGTGTGGTGTCCTGAAAGGATATTTCTGAGATGGATCACATCTCTTCCTAGATTTGCCAGGATTTTATCCTAACAGGTAGTTCTTTCCCTTTGTCTTATTCAGGGTCTTGTCCTCCATAAACTGAAAGAATGTGATTTGATTAGGAGATATTGATCTCAATTGAGCACCCAGTGTTTTAAGAAAACAGATGACTTGGCATCTGGGATGCTGTCACCAGCCATCAGTGAAATGAACCAGAAAAGATTCTAGAGCTTATGCACACTTGAATAACATTTTATTTCAATACATGCGTATTTAAAGACTGGCTCATACATTTAGTTATAAAATATGTTATAAATGAGGAAAATAAGCTAAAACTGCATGTGGTAGTCATTTTAAAGGGCCTTTATATGTTCAAGTATTAGATCGTGTGTCACAAGGAAGGTTTTCATTTTGATATATTCGGTTCTTGGATTCACATCGCAGTTAGTGTAGTCTTTTCTGGCTTTGTCAATTTAATGATCTTGTACTTGAGTCCTTGTAAACTCCTTAGGCTGTCCCTCCACTGGTTGAAGAACGAGAGGGGAGGGTAGATCAGGTCACTGCCACCTTTCTGGATAGAAACAACTGTTCTGGGAATGAGCCAGAGAGGGGAATCCTGTTTGATATTTGAGGAACCTTTTCTGACTGGGATGTTTTCCTGGTATCTCCTTCAGCCAAGAGCTTCCTAGAAATTACTTTTCTAGGAGCCTGACATCCTAATGGGATCTCCCTGGCAGTCTCTCCGTACCCCTCCTCACTCTTCTCTCTGTACTCCTTTCTCCTCCACCCTCCCCTTCCCCAACCAGGCCAGCTGAGCTGCATTTCCTTCCCACCTAAGGAAGAGAAGTACCTCCAGCAGATTGTGGACTGCCTCCCCTGCATCTTGATCCTCGGCCAGGACTGTAATGTCAAGTGCCAGCTGTTGAACCTGCTCTTGGGGGTGCAGGTGCTTCCCACCACCAAGCTGGGCAGTGAGGAGAACTGTAAGCTTCGGCGCCTCCGCTTCACCTATGGGACTCAGACTCGGGTCAGCCTGGCACTCCCTGGCCAGTATGAACTAGTGCACACGCTGGTTGCTCACCAGGGCAACTGGGAGACCATCCCTGAGGAGGACCTGGAGGTCCAAGAGGACAGTGAGGATGCTGCCCATGTTTTAGCCGAACTGGAGGTGACGATGCACCATGCTCTCTTACAGGTACCAAACTCATACTTATATAGACGCACAGATAAATACCAGCTTTCCTTGTATTTGAGCTTTCTCAGAAAGTAGTCTGGCAATATGTACTCTGGGCTCTGAGCATCAGCTGATAGAGTCAAAGGAACATGATCTAGGAAGTTGAAAACCAGACAAGGCTGTAGCAGTGCCCATTGCTGCCTCTACTACCATGCTGCAAGGCCCTGGGCAATTTGCTTAATCCCTGTCTAAAACTGAAGGAATGTGTTACTTGCATCTCAGTGTGCTTTGACAGAATTAGGATCAGGGTTAGAAATCCTTGTTTCATTTCTTAGCAGGAAGGTGTTGCTAGAATTGTCTCTAGCCATCCCTTTCTGAGAGGTGCAAATAAGATTAATGTTCTTATTTGAGTTGAGAACAAGTGAAGAACTTTTGAAGTTTTCCTTAGACCTGTCATTATTTACTAAGTGGGACAGATCATGTCTCCTACTTTCTAAGGGAGTTCAGAACTTGAGGACAGGTCTGGCTCAATGTAAGGAGATATGGAGATCCCGTCACCTGAAGAATATCTTTGCTTTTCTCAAAGATATTCTTCCAACTCCCAAACAGAACACGGGTCTTGCGGCATCTCCTAAAAGATCATACTGTCTATCTGGTATTCAGATCTTCATTTAGGAAGGACTTGTCTCTTGTGCAGGGCTTCCCTTGCTACTGTATAGCTAGGACTGGGCTATTTGATAAGGCCCAATGGGGATGAGCAGAGGATGTGACTATGTTGGGGGTCAGGAGAATGGGGGGGATGGGCAGGGAAGGTGACTCTGTCAGGGATCAGGAGCTGGTAGGAATAAAAGAATGCAGACATGCTCAAAACAGAGAGTCCATCACCTCGGTCAGCTGTGCCAGGAAGGAAGGGCTAGTTTGGCAGGACTAGGAGAACGGTTTCTTCTTCTCTTCACCTACCCCTGTTCTAGAAGGCTTGCTCTCTCAGTCAGTGAGTGAGTCCTTTGGTTGTGGCCTCGGCCTATGATCCTCTAGAAGTAGAAACTGTCATCTCATTTCCTTCCAGAGTCCAGATTTCTTTTATCTTGATAAATGCTAGAGGGGGCTACGTATACCAGCCAGCATTTCCTCTCAGCTCAGTTTCAGTGGTGGCTTTCCTCTGTGTTCAGACTGGGAGCATGCACTGCTTAGCTCCAGGACGATGTTAGAGTTCTTGGATAACTCTTGACAGTAGCTCTGACAGTGATCTTTGTTTTTTGACTGAGCCTGCTCAGTTGACCCACAAACTTCTTCACAATTCATAAGTATTTGATCCATACACAATCTCTATAGTATTCTGCTCTGGTCTAGTTCCTTCAGTTTCCAATAGCTTGGTGGTTTTCAAACTTTTTTAGATTTTAATTCACTCTAAGAAATAACATTTTATTATCAGGACCCAGTACATATATACAAGCATACATTTGAAATAAAGTTTCATGAGACAATACTTTTACTTCTTGCAAAACACACTGGTATTTTCTTCTCTATTCTGTTTGACTTCCTTTTAAAAAAAGTGATGGTAGCAACCCACTAAATTGATGATCTGACTTAATGTATTATGACCTGCAACTTAAAAAACACTGTTAAGTAGCTGAAATGACTGCTATTGGTTGGGTGGTGGTTTTTCCTGTTCTTGCCTTTTGTAAACAGTCTTGGAATGTGAACAAAGCCATCTGCAGGTCAGGCATATTATTCGATTGATTTTTCTGTGTCCCTTCATTTTATTGGTTTTAATTTTTAATGCTCATTTACTTTTGTCCCATGAATTGAGGCGATAAAGTCACAGAAAAGAAAGTGAGAGCCATTTCCCAAGTGCATACCTGAGCACGTATCTTACTGGTGAGAGTTCCCAGCGCTGCTCCAGGTATATGTAGTAAGCACTCAAACTGAGTTAACAGTTAAGAAGGCTACTTGGCTGGGAGGGAAGCTGAGATACCTAATTAACTTTCTCTCTGCACAGTTGAAATATATATTCTCTTTCTTGAGAAATATTCTTCTCTTTTCTTGTGGAATTCTCCAGCCTCTCATTGTTCTGTTTCATGTGGTTTGTGAGGCTTCCTTAGCCAGTGTTTCTCCGGATCTGCTTTATACTCCAGTGGTTTTGATGTGGAAACAGCATTTCTAACTTTAGAATCCCTTGATGTTGAGCCTCAGAGGGGCCTTAGCAGCCTTTGAGGCCCTCAGGCCCTGCTCAATCACTATAGTCAGGCTCCTGTCTCCATTTAGTGTATCAGGGATGCTCAGCTTACTCTGGGAGTGGAATTGCTGGATCATATGGCAACTCTCTTTTTAGTTTTTTAAGGAACCAACATACTGTTCTCCATAGTGGCTGTACTAATTTACATTCCCACCAACAGTGTAGGAGGGTTCTCTTTTTTCCACACTCTCTCCAGCATTTGTTATTTGTAGACTTTTTAATGATGGCCATTCTGACTGGTATGAGGTGGTACCTCATTACAGTTTTGTTTTGCTGTTGTGATCTATTTTATTCATTTATTTTTTAAAATTTTTATTGGAGTATAGTTGATTTACAATGTTGTGTTACTTTCAGGTGTGTTACTGCTGGGAGCATTTCCTAACTACCTTGAAGATTCTTTGTGCCACTGAGAAAAATCTTTTTTTTTAGCTCCAGTTATATTTAGGACGAGGGAGTTAGCTCTCAACAGCCCTTCCATTTGGTTTGTAAAGGGAGTGGTAAAGAAAGGAAACATTTAGCTAAAGGAAACCAAGATTGAAATAGGGGAAGTGAGATGTTCATTTTTAACTGTCAAATTATTAAAACAGAATTTCCCCTTACCCTCTTATACAATGGTCATTCTTCTAATACTTTAAAGGCCTCATAAATTAGCCATTTTCAATTTGTTCTGGAATAGGCCAACTCACATGGTACCCACATGAAATACCACAGTATTCCCAGCTTTTTAGCTCTGGGTCCCCTGAGATTCTCAGTTCATAATTCAATAATAGAGGAATACTATCAAGCTGTTAGTTTCTGAAACCTCATTTAGTGTTAAAACATAGTGATTTTCCAGCTGGCAACACATTTTACCATTCACTATATTCACTAGTTCTGTCTCCATTTACATACTTCCCCTTCCTAACCTTCACCCCCTTTCTGGTACATACATCACCTCCTTTTCTTTTCTGTTCCTTTTACAAGTCCAGTGGAACACAGCTGTCTGCTTTAGAGTTGCCTCAATCTGATGTGTGAGTGTGTATATGTTTTTCCCTATGAACACCTATAAGAAAAGGAATAAAAAGAAGCAGAGATGATTAAACTTCCTCAGCCTAAGATGGGATTCCTGCAGCCTAGCAGTGGCATTTCATTTTCTGTGGCAGTTTCATAGCGTTCAGTTTTCTGCTCTAATCAATAGCCTGTTTATCCCTACCAGGTGTTTTCTGGCCCTTTGGACAAACGTACATGTCACCTGGCAGCCAGGCTGCCACACACTGTCATGGTTACTGGCTCATGGTGATGTCTGGTAGGGTGTATTTCAGGGAACTAAAGTAGACTAATGTTTCCAGGAAAGGTCTAATGACTTGCAAATAAACTTTTTTTTTTTTTACTACTTTGAACTCTTAACCATTTGGAGTAGTAAAATTTTCTCTTTATAACCCTCAATCAGTTAGCCATCAATGGAAATAATCTGTTTGTAATTTCATACAGACATTGGTATTTTTATTTTTTAATCTTTAAAAATTAAGTTTTTAATCTGATTTATAATTTTTTACTTGATTTACAGTGTTGTACAGCAAAGTGATTCAGTCATATATGTATATTTTTTCAAATTCTTTTCCATTATGGTTTACTACAGGATACTGAATATAGTTCTCTGTGCTATACAGTAGGAGCTTGTTATTTATCTGTGTTACATATAGTTGTTTGTATCTGCTAATCCCAAACTCCTAATTTATCCCTCCCCCACTCTCTTTCCCCCTTGGTGACCAGAAATTTGTTTTCTTTGTCTGTGAGTCTGTTTATGTTTCATAAATAAGTTCATCTGTGTCATATTTTAGATTCCACATGTAAGTAATATCATATGATATTTATCTTTCTGACTTACTTCACTTACTATGATAATCTCTCAGTCCATCTATGTTGCTGCAAATGGCATTATTTAGTTCTTTTTTATGGCTGAGTAGTAGTCCATTGTGTATATATACCACATCTTCTTTATCCATTCATCTGTCGATAGACACTTAAGTTGCTTCCATGTCCTGGCTATTGTAAACAGTGATGCTATGAACATTGGGGTGCATGTATCTTTTCAAATTATAGTTTTCTTTGGATATATGCCCAGGAGTGGGATTGCTGGATCATATGGCATCTCTCTTTTTAGTTTTTTAAGGAACCTCCATACTGTTCTCCATAGTGGCTGTACTAATTTACATTCCCACCAACAGTGTAGGAGGGTTCTCTTTTTTCCACTCTCTCCAGCATTTGTTATTTGTAGACTTTTTAATGATGGCCATTCTGACTGGTATGAGGTGGTACCTCATTACAGTTTTGTTTTGCTGTTGTGATCTATTTTATTCATTTATTTTTTTAAATTTTTATTGGAGTATAGTTGATTTACAATGTTGTGTTACTTTCAGGTGTACAGCAAAGTGAATCAGTTATACATATATATCTCCACCCTTTTTTAGATTCTTTTCCCATATAGGTCATTACAGAGTAATGAGTAGAGTTTCCTGTGCTATACAGTAGGTCCTTATTAGTTATCTATTTAATATATAGTAGTGTATATATGTCAATCCCAGTCTCCCAATTTATCTCTCCCCCCTTTTCCCCCCGCTGGTAACTATAAGTTTGTTTTCTATATCTGTGACTCTATTTCTGTTTTGTAAATAAGTTCACTTGTACCATTTTTTTAGATTCCACATATAAGTGATATCATATGATATTTGTCTTTCTCTGTCTGACTTACTTCACTCAGTATGACAATCTCTAGGACCATCCATGTTGCTGCAAATGGCATTATTTTGTTCTTTTTTATGGCCGAGTAATATTCCATTATATATATGTACCAAATCTTCTTTATCCATTCCTCTGTCACCTCCTTATAGTTTTGATTTGCATTTCTCTAATAATTAGTGATGTTGAGCATATTTTCATGTGCCTATTGGCCATCTGTATGTCTTCTTTGGTAAAATATCTATTTAGATTTTCTGCCCATTTTTTGATTGGGTTGTTTGTTTTTTTGTTATTGAGTTATACAAGCTGTTTGTATATTTTGGAAATTAAGCCCTTGTCAGTCACATCATTTGCAAATATTTTCTCTCAGTGTATAGGTTGTCTTTTCCTTTCGTTTATCCTTTCCTTTGCTGTGCAAAATCTTATAAGTTTGATTAGGTCCCATTTGTTTATTTTTGCTTTTATTTCTATTGTCTTGGGCGACTGACCTACCAGCTTTCCCAACACTACTTGCTGAAGAGACTGTCTTTTCTCCATTGTATACTCTTGCCTCCTTTGTCGGAGATTAATTGACCGTAGGTGTGTGGGTTTATTTCTGGGCTCTCTATTCTGATCTGTTGATCCATACAGACACTGTTAGTTTTAATTTATCAGCAGTTAATACTTTCACAACCCCAAATCAAAGTATCTTACTAAAAATCACAAATTTATGCAAAATATTCACCCCCAAATTTACTAAACATTGTTTGTTGCTAGAAAACTAGCTTCTCTCAATTTCTGTCTAGTTTTTGGTATTTGTTTTGGTGCCTTATGAAACTAAATTTATGTGTTGCTTACTTTTAGTTAGATACCATGGCTTCTCTTGAATGTATCTAGATTGAAAGATAACAGTTGACTGGTAAAAAGTTGGAAAGAAGCTTGGGTGACTGTCTTCAAGGTAAGCAGATACTTTTGGGAGGAGAGAGTATATGGAATTAGGTCAAAGATGGCCGTTTCTAAGGGAAAAGAAACAAAGTTGGGGTAATATGTATAACAGAAATAATGCTATTCTAGAAACATAATTAAAGAAACCCTGATTTTATGGGGCAGAAATAAAGGGGAACTGAAGTGATGTGTTAAAAAAGGATATGGGAAGTTCAGGCAAATGCTAAATTATAAGTTCCTTCTAGGCAGTAATTGTATGTTCTTTGAATTTAACATCGCTCTTGCCTTTCCCCTAACACACACTAACATACATAGTGAAATATAACCAATACATTGCTCTTTGCCCAGAAACCTGGTAATACTTTTAATAGGTTAATTTTACCTATTAAGGATACATGTGGTTTAGAGGCAAGATTCTTTTAAAAATCCCTAAATGCTCACTATAGTAGCCTTGATCCCTCTTAAAAAGAACAGCTTAAGCTGAGGCTATATTTTCTCAATTCACAACCACTGATTCATTTTTGGCCTTCTAAGATTAGCTCTTTGGGGGAAAATCTGGCAAGAGTTTATGGTCTTAATCTTCCTCTTTTGTTTTCTCCCTGTTTTAAGGATCCTATCTACCTCTTTCCTGCACCAAATGGCATCTCTTTCTATTTTCACTGTCTCAAAGATCTGTTTGTGTTTCCCTTTGGGTAATGGATGGTGGCAGTAGGGAACCCTCCCTGATTCAGAGATGCAGAGGTTGAAAGTACTGTCAGCAGGCAGAAATTCTGTTATTCGGGCAATTAAAAATATTTTCTTTTTGACTTCTTTTGCAGCATTGTTTCATAGCAGAGCAGGGCTTTTACTTATAGCCAGTGTATACTTTTTAACATAGACAGTAGGACTGTTAGGGTCCCTGAAATCATCTTGTCCATCCTTCATTCTTCTTTCAGAACTTTCCTAACACCAGCCCAGACAGTTCCTGACACAGTGGACCTTCAGTTACTGTTTAAACACAGTCTTTGTAGTTAGGTGGGCCTGGACTTACATCCTGGCTTGGTTACTTAACTAACTGTGTGACTGTGGTGCTGGGGTGTCCCCCATTTGTAAAATAGAAGTAGTAATCTGTATCTTTTAGGACTGGTGTGAGGCTTAAATAAGAGACTAAGTGTAAAGCATCTAGAACAGTGGCAGGCACTTAGTAAGCCTCCCTTTGAATGAATTAATCAGTGTCCTTGAGTAGAGGATTTCCTATTCTCTCAGTCACCTGTCCCTTCCCTGACAGCCATCCACGGTGGAACTCCTTCCTTTTGTCAAACTTAAATCCTTCTGGTTCCAGCTTACTTAGAGTTATCCTGCTCTAGTTAGAAGCAAAGTTCTTCATAATTATTATGAAGTACTTTTGTAATAAAATGAGAGATGTTATAAAAAGGTAAAAAATACAAAAGTTCAAGTTAAAAGTAAAGTTTCCCCTTCTTCCTTCTTCTCCATTCTACTATTGTCTCTCTTAATGGGTCTAGTAAGTGATAAGAGAATAAAGCGTCACTTTCCTACTTTTATCTGTATATGTGGGTACCTGGATGTTTGAATATCCACAAGGTATTGAGTTGTCCAAAAAGTTCATTTGGTTTTAAGTAAGAATAAAAGACACGTTTTTCATTTTCACCAAGAATTTTATTAAACAATGTATTCCCTCACCGAACGAACTTTTTGGTCAACCCAATAGACCGCACAGAGGCTATTCAGTACATTCTTGTCAACTTGTCTGTTATCTCATTCATCACAGTATGAAATCAGATAGTTCTGATCCTTAAGGGCTTCATGCTTATGAGGTGAGACACAGAGCTAAAGCCTTTACTTTGGGGTGTTTGGGATTGTAAACATATTTCCACCTCTAGCATGATGGTCTCATGCTTTCTGTGGCTAGTTCAGGGCTTTGGTTGGGATTATGGTTTTTCCCAAGTCTTGTTATGGCCTCTGAGTTACCACTCCCTACTTTTTACTAGGTAGGGAGATGAGCTTGTATCTGTTCTATGCCGACTGCTGGGGTAAAGCTCTGGGTTGACACAGCTGCTTGTGGCCTGTTATATTCTAGAAAGCAGCTCAGTCAGTCTCAGCTCCCCAATGGAGAGTGTTTGTACCAAGAGTAAAGGGATTTTCTACAATGTAACAAGAAGAGGGAGGTATTTGCCTTAATATGTAATTGACATTTAAGAGTGATAGTTCAGGGAACTGTATAAAAATGAGGAAAAATCAATCCTGTGTAAAGACAGATGGGAAAGACCTCCCATTGCCCTGTGAGAGTGGGCATGGGAGGAGAATTGATAGTGACGATAGGTAGAATACAGAGACAGGGACTGGAGTCGAGGCTGTGTCAGTTGCCGGGCAAAGGCAGGACTCTTGTATAGTTATGTACTTCTCTTCTGTGTGATGTAATGAGGCTTCAGAACTATAGGGAAAACAAAGATACTTATTAGCTACCTGAGTACGTGATCCTCTTCTGTTTGAACCATCAGTTAAGATAATCATCCTTAGCTATCACTGAGTTTCGGTAATGTGCCATGAGCCGTAGAGTAAGGAGTCCTCACCAGTAAGAGCCAATATTCTTAGGAAGTGGTCAGGCTTCAGTGACTGAGCCATTTCTTCTTGGCACTTAAGGTAGTGTCATTTTACATTAAAAACTTTTACATAAAAAACAAAACCAGAGAGGTAAATTCTGGTGTTTGCAGAGTAGCAATCTCCTTTCTATTACATTCTCTTAATCTTGCCAAGAAAATTGATGGTAACATATCAACTTATGTAGATTCGACAGATTTGTGCAGATGGATTCTAAAAGAGAAATCTCTTTAGGAATTTGCTGTGACTCAAAATGGGAATTATGGCATACTCTCATGATTCCCTGGGATTCTTCTTCCTTGATTGAGTTAGGAGCAGAATGCTAATTCACTGCTTCATTCTTGGAGTAGATGCAAATAGCAGTTCCAGATAAATGTGAGGGATATGGATTAAAAATAGAAAATTCTACATAGGATGATTGAAAGTGGTTTTGAGCAAGTAGTAAAGGCATCATTTATTCATCCAGTAATTGCACATTTATTTATTTATTTACTATTACTATTTTTTTTGGTCACGCCAAGCAGCAGGTGGGATCTTAGTTCCCCGACCAGGGATCTAACCTGCACCCCCTGCAGTGGAAGCACAGGGTCTTAACCACTGGACCACCAGGGAAGTCCAACTGCACATTTATTTATTGGATGCTTATTAAGTGCCAGCCACTGTTCTAAGTGCCAGGAAGGAATACGGCCTTCCATGAAACAGTCTGAGGTCAGTCTTCCCTCTCAGGTGGCCATAATAGGGCCCAGAACAGGGCTCATCCTCTCTGTGAATTTTTTTCACTCCCTGTCTCCAGGAGACAGTGATGGCTTCCCTTTTTGTTTATAACCATCAGGCATGAGTCATCCCTTTGCCGTGAGTATTGCAGAATCACATATCACATTCCGGTCTAATTTGTACTGCTGCCAGGGTCTCAGCCAGCAGCTCTTTTTGCCTGTCTTCCAACAGTCTTGATAGAACAGTGAGACTGACTGCACAAGTTAATTAACTGGGGAACGGAGAAGAGAGAGCATGGTACTTGTTTTCTATCCATTTTTGTTTAGTACAAGATGTATTTAGGAGTAGACAACTTCTTTCTAGGTGCCAATATACCAGGCAGTACCTACCATCAGAATTCATTTTGGGGGAATTTTTAAAAAATGAAGTATAGTTGATATATAATATTATATGTTACAGGTGTAAAACATAGTGATTCATAATTTTTAAAGGTTATATTCCTTTATAGTTATTATAAAATATGGGCTGTATTCCCTGTATCATACAATATATCCATGTAGCTTATTTATTTTATACATAGTAGTTTGTACCTCATAACCCCTATCTTGCCCCTCGCTCTTTCCCTCTCCCCACTGGTAACCACTAGTTTGTTCTCTGTATCTGTGAGTCTGTTTCTTTTTTGTTATAGTCACTAGTTTGTTTTATTTTTTAGATTGCACATGTAAGTGATATCATACAGTATTTGTCTTTCTCTGTCTGACTAATTTCACTTAGCGTAATGCTCTCCAAGTCCATCCATGTTACTGCAAACGGCCAAATTTTATTCTTTTTATGGCTGAGTAGTATTCCACTGTGTGTGTGTGTGTGTGTGTGTGTGTGTGTGTGTGTGTGTGTGTGTGTATATGCCATATCTTCTTTATCCACTGAATCCATTTTTTAAAAAATGAATTTGCAGGGGCTTCCCTGGTGGCGCAGTGGTTGCGCGTCCGCCTGCCGATGCAGGGGAACCGGGTTCGCGCCCCGGTCTGGGAGGATCCCACATGCCGCGGAGCGGCTGGGCCTGTGAGCCATGGCCGCTGGGCCTGCGCGTCCGGAGCCTGTGCTCCGCAACGGGAGAGGCCACGGCAGAGGGAGGCCCGCATACCACAAAAAAAAAAAAAAAAAAAGAATTTGCAACTATGAGCAAATAAAGTCAACTGTCCCTTACAAAGGATATTGGTTCTACAAATGGACTTGGCAGCTTTGGCTGATGGTTGTGTTACACACATAAAATGGTCCTTTGAGGAAAACCTGGAAGTTTATTTTGAATTTTAAGAAAATCCATCAAATAAACAAGCAGACAAAATTCTTCCTGAAAACTTTCTAAATAACACTTAACTTTGGTTTTGAATATTTAGGTTTTCTTCCCTTACTATTTCTATAATAAGTTTGATTGATTTATACCTTTAAAAATATATATACTTAATACAGAAGCAATTTTTAAAATATTTTTAAAAACCACTGTCATCTATAATTATCTTGTTATAAATTTTCAGTTCTTGGGATTCTCTTCTAGCCTATCTAATTATTATATGTAATTAAAGTGTTGGCATTTAGGCAATTGCATGTTGTACTCTAAACCCTAAAAGTTCTTGCTTACCCACTTTTTGAATTTGCCTCATGAAGTGACTGATACTCCAGCAGTGTGACTCAGTATAGTGAAGGGGCTTGTTTTGAATAGCAGGGTGAGTGTCACACTAGTCTTCCAATCAGAAAACATTGCATGCAATTCGAGGCACACATGAAACAGCAAATTTCTTCTTGGCCTAGGCTTGGGTAGAAAGCACATGGATTTATACAGTGTTTGCTCAAATTACAAATGCTGAGATGGTAAAAGCACTTTTAGCTTTAGGGAGTTCAAAGTGGCCAGCCAAATGAAAGTTCTATGACCTACCTGAGAATAAAATTTATGAGTTCTTTGTTGAGGAAGAAGGTGAGACCTTTGTGCTTCGCTGGAAATAGGAGAGCGCTCTCTCTCTCTCTCTCTCTTTTGTCTGTCCTTCAACACACAGACACACACACAGACACACACACACAGACAGACACACACACACACTACAAGAAACAATAGGCTGGCATTTCCCAGCCCTTTCTTCCTTATCTGGAGGAAATCAAAAAGGAAAAGATCCCAGGTTTTGATTTTTAAAAATCTTTCATCAATAATACCTATTGCTCAAAAAAGGAATAAAAACAGAGTATTAGTCTGAAAGAAAATAAACAAATTGCATATCTTAGATTTCAAATAAAGTAAATTTGCAACATCTGATAACTGTTAAGGACACAGACTTGAGCAGATTTGTGTTGAGTTCTTTCATAACTCTTTAAAATGTACTAGAATTCTGCAAAGGATTGATTTTGAGTCTGCAGACTTTGGAGTTGGTGTGCCTGCAATGGTGATATAGGCACAAGTCTCCAGGTCAACACTTAGGTCTGGAGTGCCAGGCAAAGTAGGCAATTTCAGAGATTTGGAGGAACCTATGCATGGATGGAAATACATGCTCTTAAGTGCTTCAAGATCCTTAGGAAAGAAGTAGAACAATAAAAAGAAGCTACTAGCTAGGGAAAGGACCTGTGGAAAGTTGTTTCTAAACCAAAGATCATTCTTGAAAGTCACTTTAGGCGTTGGGTTTATCAGTTATGATTGGATTCCATCGTATGTAACAATCAGAAAAATAGGGGCTTGCTTAAACAAGACAGAGGTTACTTTTTGTCCCTCACATAAAAGAAGTCTAAAGCTAGGCAGTTGAGGGCTGGTGTGGCAGCTCTGCAGTCATCAGAGATCCAAGCTCCCTATTTCTTTCTTTTTTAAAAAATTAATTAATTAATTTATTTATTTATTTATATTTGGCTGCATTGGGTCCTCATTGCTGCACGCAGGCTTTCCCCAGTTGCGGCTAGCGGGGGCCACTCCTCGTTGCGGTGCATGGGCCTCTCATTCCAGTGGCCTTTCTTGTTGCAGAGCACAGGCTCTAGGCGTGCAGACCTCAGTAGCTGTGGCACGCGGGCTCAGTATCTGTGGCTCGTGGGCTCTAGAGCGCAGGCTCAGTAGTTGTGGCGCACAGGCTTAGTTGCTCCGCAGCACGTGGGATCTTCCCGGACCAGGGCTTGAACCCGTGTCCCCTGCATTAGCAGGCGGATTCCCAACCACTGCGCCACAGAGAAGTCCCCCTATTTCTTTTTGCTTCATCATCCTCAGGGCTGGCTTCTACTCTCACGTTTGCCCAAGGACTGCAGGGTGATCACTGCTGCTCTGTCTGTCACATCTGTGCTCCAAGCAAGAAGGGCAAGTCCAAAGGGTGTACTTACTAGTAGAATCAACCCTTTAAAGAGCTTTCCTGTTGCCCCACCCAATATTGGCCACCTCTGTCTATAAAAGACATTGCCTTCCTAATAATGCAGAGGTTAAATGTTGGATAGGCAAATCTTAGTCTCTGCCAGACCAAGTGAGCATGGGCATAGAGGTATTCCTGAGACTTAGGTGGCTAAGACTTTGCGATGCCTGCCAACTCCTAGAATAGGACGGTAATGTTTGGCAGATCTAGCCTTTAGTTGGCTGCTTGATTGATTGATTCAACAAAGTTAAGCACTTACTCTGTACTCGGCACTGGAGTTATAGCAGTGAACAAGATAGACATGGTCCCTGTCCTCAAAGAGTTTATAGGCTAATGGGAAAAAATGAGGTTTTAAATAAATAAATTATAAATGTGTTGAACATTAAGAAAAGGGAAGTAGAGAGTGCTCGGGATTGTGTAATAGGAAAGACTCCCGAGGGGTATGACACGATGTATACATTGAGATTTGAAGGACGTTGGGGATTAGCCAGGTTAGAAAGATAGGGATGAGTTAGTCAGGTTAGAAAGAGGGGGAGGAATGTTCTAGGCAAATTCACTCCCAGTCTGTTAAGAGTTCTTTCTTCTACTATTTGTCTTATTTCTCCATCAGAGGGAATTAATGGGAGTTTGTAAAGCAACAAAAGGGACAAAATATCTTTTTTATCTAAAATGGCTAAAAGGACTGCCATACTTTCTACTTATTTGTTTTTTCAGTCTCTCTAGACGAGTGCCTGCCTGCATAGGCTGCACCAGGGAGTGTTGGTAACCAAGGAAGGAGGTGGACAAATGATTGGGGCATACCGAAGTTCAGTTGCCCCATCATAGATCTGGATTTCGATATCAGTGTGGGACTTTGGGGAGGCAAGGATTGGTTCTGACCCTGAAGTGCTGATATGACCCCCTATCCCTTCTAGGAAGTGGACATTGTGGTAGCACCGTGCCAAGCCCTCCGGCCCACAGTGGATGTTCTGGGTGACTTGGTGAATGATTTCTTGCCTGTGATAACCTATGCACTCCACAAAGATGAACTCTCTGAAAGGGAGGAGCAAGAGCTTCAGGAAATCCGAAAGTATTTCTCCTTTCCCATATTCTTTTTCAAAGTGCCGAAGCTGGGCTCGGAGTTAATCAGCTCCTCCACCAGAAGAATGGAGAATGAAAGATCACCACTCCATCGCCAGCTAACTGACCTGGGCTATCTGAGCAGCAGTCACTGTAACTGTGGGACCCCCAGCCAGGACACCAAAGCTCAGAGCATGTTGGTGGAGCAAAGTGAGAAGCTGAGACACTTGAACACATTTTCTCACCAGGTGCTACAGACTCACCTGGTGGACGCAGCCAAGGCCCTGAACCTGGTGCACTGCCGCTGCCTCGACATCTTTATTAACCAGGCCTTTGACATGCAGCGGGACCTGCAGATTACTCCCAAACGTCTAGAATATACACGAAAAAAGGAGAATGAGTTGTACGAATCACTGATGAATATTGCCAACCGAAAGCAGGAGGAAATGAAGGACATGATCGTTGAGACGCTTAACACCATGAAGGAGGAACTTCTGGATGATGCTGCCAACATGGAGTTTAAAGGTAGGTCCTAGAGAACTTGCTAGGGTGCGGGGACTACAGCATCCTCTAACTCTTTTCCAGCTGGAAGTTGAGTACATTAATTCTGAAGCCCAAAGGAACCTCAGGATCATCTCACCTACCCCCACGGTCACTAGCAGGAGCCCACCTTAAATCATTTAGCCAAGGTGGCCTCTCTTGTTCTGAGAGACCTTCCTGGAAGATTCCACCATCATTCCTTCCTAGGACTGTTAGTCCAGCTTTTGGTAAATTCATCCCAATAGTGCCCTTTAGTCTCCAGTTTATATCTGTATCCCCTTGACCTTGATAAACCTGGAGAAGAGCTTCTTGAAGAATGTCACTAAGTCATGCTTTAACCCTGGTTCCTTTGGCATGGCCCATGCTTCTTTGTCGGTTCTTTTTAGTGTGTCATGGTCTCATTTTCTTTTCAGGCTGCTCCTGAGACCTAACTCAGAAGGATTTCCCAAAGTAGCGGTTTTAGCTTTTCTGGCGTTCCCATTCTTCATGAATGACTGTTAACAAAACTGGGCCAAATGCTTAGTCTGGTCTTTTGGTGTCTGAGATTTAGATGCTGCTGACTTTGTATACTGACTTCTGCATGAACATTAGCTCTACTACCTATTAATTAAAGTACGTGGTTTGCAAGTTACCCTTTAGGTTCTCAGTCATGGCTATGCATCCAAATAACCTGGGAGGCTTTTTGAAAATGTAGATGATGCTTGAGACCATTAAAGACCACTCCAGACCTACTAATCAGCATTTCTGACATGGGACCTAGCATCAGTTTTTTGGTTTTGTTTTTTTTCTAAAACAACCTCCCTAGGTGGATTCTGCTTATTGCCATTTTCTAGATGAGGAAACTCAGGCTTAGACAGGTTAAGTAGTTTGCTCAAGGTCACACAGTTACTAAATAGTAGAGGCAGAATTTGAATCTAGACAGTCTGATTCCTGAGCCCATACTCTTAATTTCCATGGCTTACTGCTTCTTAATCTGTTCCCAGTTACCGATGCTACCATCTTCCTGGGAACCAGCTTCAAAACCTCAGCGTGGGGACTTCCCTGGTGGTCCAGTGGTTAAGACTCTGCACTTCCAATGCAGGGGGCACGGGTTTGATCCCTGGTCAGGGAGCTAAGATCCCACGTGCTGCGTGGCTTGGCCAAATAATAAAAATAAAAAAATTTTTTAAAGTAAAAAAAAAAAGTCTTAAACAAACAAACAAAAACCTCAGCATGGTCTTTAACTGTTTTCTTTCTCTTGTCCCCCTATCCAGTCAGTCGCCAAGTCCTGCTGAGTCTTCTTCCCTATTTCATATATACCTTTGCTTCTCTATTCCTTCCTCTGTAGTCTAACTGAACTATTGTTACCTGACTGATCTCACTGACATCTTTCTCTCCTTTCTCCAGTTCATCTTATTGGCTCTGTTTCTACAGACTGAGTTAAGACTCCTTAGCCTAGCATTCAAGATCTTCCAAAGCCTAACCCTTTCCAACTTTCTCAGTCTTATTTCCCACTATGCACCTTCCTGTAATTTCTTTTTTGGTTGGTCTCAACTGCTTCCTGTCCTCTGTATGCTTCCTTTACTTTTTTTTTTTTTTTTTTTTTTTTGCTTATGCCCTGCCCTAAACCTGAATGACTTCTCCCGTTGCGGAGCACAGGCTCCGGACGCGCAGGCTCAGCGGCCATGGCTCACGGGCCCAGCCGCTCCGCGGCACGTGGGATCCTCCCAGACCGGGGCGCGAACCCGGTTCCCCTGCATTGGCAGGCGGACGCGCAACCACCGCGCCACCAGGGAAGCCCCCTGAATGTCTTTTATTTGTGAATTTTCAAATCCTACCTAACCTTCAAGGCCTCTTCCAAATAACATTTTTCATGAAGTTGTCTTTAATTTTCTTAGCTAATAATGATCGCAGTTCATCTGAACTCCCATAGAATTTCATCTGGAACTGAAATTTCTGGTGTATTTCACTTTTTATCTTATTATTATAGTTATTTATGTTCCCCTATTTTCTAAAATCCTAGAAATGAAGAAGAGGATCTGGGTCTTTATTCATCACTATATCCCTTGCAGCAAATAACAGAGTCTGTGTATAGTATATCTTTGGAGAATGAATGAGTGTGTGAGTGATGGTATATGTTTGTCACACTTACAGATACAAAGGAAATATACTTTAGTAAGCATAGCATGCTTGATTTCTTATAGGTCTTTCTAAAGATGAACAGAGATACCTCTGGCGAATTCCCTTTGTAGGGAGGAGTTGCTGAGAAGTGCTCACTTGCAGTGGAAATCCTAGGAAATCTTCTGAATGTTTAATTTAATTCAGTGCCTGAATAAAAGACACTGGAGCATCAATGCCAGCATCAGAGTAGACATGATAAAGGGTTGTCAGGGCAGGTAGGTTGAGCAGTCAATGAAACGTTTGATTGTCTATCATGTACCAGGTATACGATGTTTGGTACCTGGGACACAGTGGTTAGCTCAGATGTGGAGTAACTGGGAACAAGTAGATCAAATGTCTGGATCTGTTAACTACATCCTGGACTTGTGGTTCTACTTACCTAGTTGGCTACATCTTAGACAGGACTTATGTGCTGCTTCTTACCTTGTTCTAATACATTCTGGGTATCCTTGAGGCAATGACAAGTAGATTTAGAAGAGAGCTGCCACATATCCTATGGAGCCAGATTTTTATTACTGATTTTTGTTTGTTTTAAAATAAAGGTAGGGCTTCCCTGGTGGCGCAGTGGTTGAGAATCTGCCTGCCAATGCAGGGGATACAGGTTCCCCTTGAGCCACAACTACTGAGCCTGCACGTCTGGAGCCTGTGCTCCGCAACAAGAGAGGCCGCGACAGTGAGAGGCCCGTGCACCGCGATGAAGAGTGGCCCCTGCTTGCCACAACTAGAGAAAGACCTCACACAGAAACGAAGACCCAACACAGCCAAAAATAAATAAATAAATAAATTATAAATTAATTAATTTAAAAAAAGAGTTTAAAAAAAATAAAATAAAGGTAATGCATGCACACTAGGTATCATGACATACATACTTTTTTTTTTTATTATTATTTTTTTTTAAATTTTTGGCTGCGTTGGGTCTTCGTCACTGCACATGGGCTCCCTCTAGTTGCGGAGAGCGGGGGCCACTCCTCGTTGCGGTGGGCAGGCTCTAGGCGTGCAGGCTTCAGCAGCTGTGGCCTGCGGGCCCAGTAGTTGTGGCTCGCGGGCTCCAGAGCTCAGGCTCAGCAGCTGTGGCGCACGGGCCCAGCTGCCCCGCGGCATGTGGGATCCTCCCGGACCCGGGCCTGAACCCGTGTCCCCTGCATTGGCAGGCGGATTCTCAACCACTGCGCCACCAGGGAAGTCCCATGACATACATACTTTATAAATTATTTATTTTTTGAAAAGATAATACCTGTAAATGTAGTACTTTACTCAAAGATAAAAGGATACTGTCTCCTAGTCATCTAGTTTTCCTCTATATGTTCTTCTGCCCTTGCTTTTTCACTTACCCCGTATCTTAGAGATCTTTCCATAAATGTGCAGAGAAATTTGTCTTCTTCTAATGGATGTACCTTAATTTATTTAACTGTTCCCCTACTACTGGATATGTAGGCTGTTTCTTGCTTTCTTTTTTTAAAGAAATAAATTTATTTATTTATTTTTGGCTGCATTGGGTCTTTGTTGCTGTGCGTGGGCTCTCTCTAGTTGTGGCGAGCAGGGGCCACTCTTCGTTGTGGTGCATGGGCCTGTCATTGTGGTGGCCTCTCCTGTTGCGGAGCATGGGCTCCAGGCGCACAGACCTCAGCAGTTGTAGCACACGGGCTCAGTAGTTGTGGCTCGTGGGCTCCAGAGTGCAGGCTCGGTAGTTGTGGCTTATGGGCCCAGCTGCTCCACAGCCATGTGGGATCGTCCCGGAGCAGGGCTCGAACCTGGGTCCCCTGAATTGGCAGGCGGATTCTTATCCACTGAGCCACCAGGGAAGCCCCTTTCTTCCTTTCTTTCTTCCTTCCTTCCTTCTTTCCTTCCTTCCTTCTTTCTCTTCCTTCCTCCCTTTCTTTCTCTTTCTCTCTTTCTCTTTCTTTCTTTCTTTCTTTCTTTCTTTCTTTCTTTCTTTCTCTTTCTCTCTTTCTCTTTCTTTCTTTCTTTCTTTCTTTCTTTCTTTCTTTCTCAGAGTATACTGCATTGATCATCATTGTGCATGCATGTATTTGAGACTTGTAAGGGTATATTTCTAGAAAAATAATTCCTAGAAGCAGAAACAATAGTTGGGTCAAAGGGTGTATAGATTTCTTTTGTTTATTGGTTGGTTAGCTTAAATTTTTGATAGATATTTCCAGATTTCTTCCAAAGAGGTGGTACCAATATAAGTTTCTAACATTAGAGAGGGCCTTTTTAGGAGTGGAGTTTTTATAGGTGATTTGTCTTCTCTTAAGTTCTTCTGTCCTCTGGTTTGCAAAACAGACTTTTCTAATCCTGACAGCTAGTAGCATAGTGGGGACAACGTTCCAGTTTTACTTTTTATTTCTCTAGTAGTTGATTAAAATTGAATTCTTGACTCTTGGACTTTTCTCATTAATATGCTAGGAAGTGTGAATTATTACAAAGATCAGAGGCTTTGGAATCCATGAGCTTTGGGTTCAGATGCTATATTACTTCCTAACTGTACCATCCCTTCCCAGTGCCTACTTTATTCTCTCTTTGAGGCTTTTTCCTGACATATAAAATATAACCAGTAATATACCCCTGACAGTGTTGTTGTTGGGATTAAATTAGATTACATATGAAAAATACTTACTGTGCATTTCAAATAGTCTGCAGTCAATAAATGTTGTTCCCCCTCTTCTATAAACGTGATATAAGAGCTGACAAAATCAGTAGGTTCATTCTGTACACAGTTGCTCCTTCTCACGATTCTTAGATGCCTTAAGTAGTTGAGGATTGCATGGCCCATGGTCATACTGAGAGTCAGTTTGTCAGCCATATGCATTTAGTAGCTGTTGTTCATGGTAGCTCCTTGGGTCTGACTTGGGAGCTGCCTTTATTCAGTGTGCCTGCCCCTTCCCCTCACAGCCAACCAGCTTTTTGCTCTGCCTCCATAGATGTCATTGTCCCTGAGAATGGAGAACCAGTGGGCACCAGAGAGATCAAATGCTGCATCCGACAGATCCAGGAACTCATCATCTCCCGGCTTAATCAAGCAGTGGCTAACAAGCTGATCAGCTCTGTGGATTACCTACGTGAGAGCTTCGTCGGAACCCTGGAACGGTGTCTGCAGAGCCTGGAGAAGTCTCAGGATGTCTCGGTTCACATCACCAGTAACTATCTCAAACAGGTACTCAAAGGGTAGTTAAGAGCGTGTCACAGATAACACATGAAACAGAATCTACCCACGAACCCAGCTTCGAGTTAGTCAAGAATTACCCTTTCAGCTTTTTGCCAGTCCAGTTTGAATTTTATTTTGTTTTCCTATCTCATGACCACTGCCTGTGGGAGGTGCTTGTGAACTGTTAAATTGCAGTTAAGTCAATGAGCAAGAAGATGACGATGAAGTAAAGGAGCCCAAATAGTCACCAAATATAGATGATCAGCCTGCATTGACTCTGCACATATACTGAGGGATAGATTTGGGAACCTTGAAACTGGACCATGTTCTTGAAATAAATATCATTTATTGCATTTTTAATTAGCCACTCTACTCAGGGAATATTGACTTTCATTTGTATACTCTCTTTCAGATCTTAAATGCTGCCTATCATGTTGAAGTCACATTTCACTCAGGGTCCTCAGTTACAAGGATGCTGTGGGAGCAAATCAAACAGGTAGAGGTTGTTTAGGGAAGTGTTTTTCAGCCCCTAGTTGGCTTAGGTGAATCTTGGTCGCTCCAACAGAAACTGATGTCTAGGATGTCTGTCCTAAACAAACTGATGTCTGTCAGGGCAGGTGGCCATTTGTCCTGGTTTGCCTGCCTGGGAGAATCCTGGTTTATGCCTGTTCTGAAATAATTATTAACAGTGCCCCCTTTAACTCTTAAAAGTGATGTGTCTAAATGATATTTTATGGAGCCATAAAACCCTGCTTCTGTAGCTTCTTCATATTTCTTTTTCCCAACCTAAGTGTTTTCTCAGAACCAGGCTTTGTTGCCAGGGGCCATGAGTGTGGTTTCCTTTCTGATGTTCCATCTGACTCTTACGTAGAGTTATTTGCTGTATTTAGAAAGGGATTTATCAGGCACCCCCAGTACTGAATGTAATGTACTGATTTGTGAGCATGCAGACTAGGCCTAGTGTTCTTTGATGCTTTCCGTTGGGCTGAGCCCCGATTTTGAGGTAGATGGAATTGGAGAGGAGTGCTGGACTTCATACAGGTCTTATCTTAAGATCCTGGCCTAACGAGTGGGTAGCCCAGAGAGGGAGGGGTGTTGGTTCTTCCTAGTGGTTCCTGTCTCCCATCCCTCAGTGTTCTCACTGTCCTCATCCTGACAGATCATCCAGCGCATCACATGGGTGAGCCCACCTGCCATCACGCTAGAGTGGAAGAGAAAGGTGGCCCAGGAAGCCATCGAGAGCCTCAGTGCCTCCAAGTTGGCCAAGAGCATTTGCAGCCAATTCCGGACTCGGCTCAACAGTTCTCATGAGGCCTTTGCAGCCTCCTTGCGGCAGGTGGGTATATAGGAAAGGACATACAGCTGGATCAATTGGAGAGGAACCTCACCCACTGTGGAATGTTTTGTCTACTGCTGTCTACATAATTTTTAAAAAATCATCAGTATATTTCCTTTCTATTCTGTTAAAGGATAATACTAAGTTACAGGTTGTTTCATCAGTAAATTTTTCATGTGGATATTTTCCTAACTCTAGAGAGAATGGAGGGAACTCAATTAATTTCTCCCTACTTCACTGAGTGAGGAATGAAAATCGAGGGGTAGGAATTTTTTATGAGTTTATACAGTATTTTAGGAATGAGTGACAGAAAGGGATGACATTCCAACTTCCATAGTAGTTTGCAGTTATGTGACATCTGCTTATCCCTTCGGGGTGTGCGCGTGTGCATGTGTACATGTGTGTGGAGGGCTGGGTGGGTGGGTAGATGTGATTATGCATCCAGGAAGAAAAAGTATTACTTAATGAATGCTCACTATCTGCCAATCTCTGAGCTATGTTACATATATCTTATTTAATTCTCACAGGTATCCTCATGAGGTAGATATTATTATCCCTATATAATAAGTGAGAAAGCCAGAGCTGGGGACCTGATAAGTCATATTTCTTTCTTCTTTTTCCTTCCCAGCTGGAAGCTGGCCACTCAGGCCGGTTGGAGAAGACTGAAGATCTATGGCTGAAGGTTCGGAAAGATCATGCTCCCCGCCTGGCCCGCCTTTCGCTGGAAAGCCGTTCTTTACAGGATGTCTTGCTGCATCGTGAGTCCTTATTTTTTTTCCCTAGTAAATTGGAGGAGGAAGGGTCTGGATACCTGACATCCTCATGTCCAACCCTGGAGAATCCCAGTGTCTAAAGCTGCTTCCTTGCGAAGCTGCCTAAACACCCATTGATGTATTTTTGAATTTCTGATGAAGTCTCTTTGGTCCTGCTATTTATATAGTTCAAATAACACAACCAAAGTTTATTTAAATTAAACCAGTTAGTTTACTACTGGTTTAGAAAACATCCAGATTTCTTCCCCTGGCATAATTATGACTTCCTGCTTCTAGGCAGGTCCACGTCTAAGAATCTTAGGGAGGTTGCCCAGCAAGTTCCCATCCTTCCTGCCTTATCTCTGTCTCTGTACCTTATAGGTAAACCTAAACTGGGACAGGAACTGGGCCGGGGCCAGTATGGTGTGGTGTACCTGTGTGACAATTGGGGGGGACACTTCCCTTGTGCCCTCAAGTCGGTTGTCCCTCCAGATGAGAAGCACTGGAATGACCTAGCTTTGGAGTTCCACTACATGAGGTAGGTTCTGGTCTCATTCATCTTTGTGGGGAACGATCCAGAGAAGAAGCTAGAAGCCTGGTATAAATTTTATACCAAGAGCTATAGTATACCTTGTCTCTCCATTCCTATGTCTCAAAATGTTGTAGACCAGTACTCCAGTGTCTGGCCCAGATATGTGCTCTCTTCAAGGCCTTTCCTGCCTTTACCTGCCCTTTCCCCACATCCTAATTTCTCAGACCCATCCTTCCATTTGACTTTCTTCCTTAGTCCTTAAGGCCTGTCAGTTTTTAGATTCCATAATTCTCTGTCCTCGTTAGAGAGGCCATTCTCTTTGCTCTCTCTCTGTACTGAGGGCTATTACCTCTGGGCCTGGACTATGCACGGTCTCAGAGTTATTTCTTCCACTCTAGTGACATGCTATGCAAGGTTAGCTCTAGCCCAGACCTTTCCGCTTCTCACCAGGTCTCTGCCGAAGCATGAGCGATTGGTGGATCTGCACGGTTCCGTCATCGACTACAACTATGGTGGTGGCTCCAGCATCGCTGTGCTGCTCATTATGGAGCGGCTGCACCGGGACCTCTACAGTGGGCTGAAGGTGAGGCAGGGCGAGGAGCGAGTGAGGTCCAGCTGGCAGCCAGATCCACAGGTTCCTTTCTGGCCTTTCCTCCTTTCTTCTTTATTCAGAGCCTCTAGCTCTCATAAGACAGTGTTGGAGTAATCAAGCTTTATTACCTTCATTTCCAAAAAACCTTAAAAATGTCTCAGAACATGTTTTTTTGCCCAGTTTATATCCAGAATACTGCAGTTCACCACTTGTACCTCTCGTGGTAGTGTAAAAATCTAGACTACACAGAAGAGCAGAAGCTTCCTATAACTCTGCTATTCTTTCTCTTTTTTGTTCTCAGTGAATTAAGCTAGTTTTTGTTGTCAACAAATATTTATTAGTGACTACTTTGTGCAAGGCCCTGTATTAAGCAACATAAGGGGATATCAAAAAGTATAATTGGCCAGGGGCTTTTAAAAGAATTGTAGGGACTTCCCTGGTGGCACAATGGTTAAGAATCAGCCTGCCAGTGCAGGGGACACGGATTCGATCCCTGGTCTGGGAAGATCCCATATGCCGCGGAGCAACTAAGCCCCCACGCCACAACTACTGAGCCCGTGTACTGCAACTACTGAAGCCCGTGCACCTAGAGCCCGTGCTCTGCAACAAGAGGAGCCACTGCAATGAGAAGCCCGCGCACCACAATGAAGAGTAGCCCCTGCTCACCACAACTAGAGAAAGCCCGCACGTAGCCATGAAGACCCAACACAGCCAAAAATAAATTTTAAAAAAATTAAAAAAAAGAAAAGAAAAGAAAATAATTGTAGTCAGTGAATATTTCATGAACAGGTGGCATTTGAGTTGGATAAGTGAACCCTGATGGGTAAAATTTGGGCAGATGGAAAGAAGAGGTCATACCAGGGGGAAGGAATAGCTTAGTGCCCAGAACATTTGAAGGACACTGACTGTTGGAGCAGCTGGTTCATTTGGGGAATAGAGGGGAGATAATATGCAAAGAAATGTTGGGAACAAATTATAGAAGACCAAAAATGTTAAAGAGTTCCATAGCATTCAAATTCTGCTGTAGACAGTGAGAAGCAAAAGATTTTGAATGAAGGTGAAATACCCTCAGTTGGATGTTGAGTTCCCCTCATCTAAAACAGCCACCAGCAGGGAAATAGAGAGGTTTCTTTTGTTTGTCCTCTACACTGGAGCTGGAAAAGCTAACCCCAGAGTATCTGGTAGGTCCCTTCTCACAGGTGCCTCTTGTACCAGTTTATATGGAATAAGACAGAAGAATCCTTAGAAATGCTTGCAGGAGCCATGAGAAATCAATACGGTGAAAAAAATGACTCTGCAAGTAGCTTTCCTCCTTCATTTCAGGGGAGTTAAGCTAAGTACCATGTGATGCTTTTCCATAAGTGGGTTAGAGAACCATATATGGGCTTTTGGATGAGTGATATAATATTCTCCAGAATTCAAGAGACCCTAAATTGGAGGCTTGGTAGAAATAAGATGAGTGACTTTGGTATTTGAATCCGTACAACCAAAGGCTAACCAGTCGTACAAAGCAATGGAAGTAAATCTGCCTGAGAGTCCTAGAAATACTCAGTTTGAGCCTCTAAGGCAGTTCTAGAGTTTGTTCAGGGTTAGAGATGCACTCATGCCTTCAGGCGTTTGGTTGTGGCTCTCCTAGTCACATCTGGGGATCATCCAGCTGGCCTAAGTGCTGCCTCCAAGGGATTTGATCTGGCCTTTATGGCTTGCCCTTCTTTGCTTTTCCTTTATTTCCCTCTCCTGACTGCCTTCTTCTTCCCTTATTCTCATTCACTTTTCTGTCCTTGTGTACCCTAGTGTGGTCAGTCTTTCAGTATCTCACAGAAGGAACTCTTAGTTGGTATAAGCAAGTTGGATTGAGGAGTTGTCTTCTTAGTGACAAGTAAACCCTTTTGTCTCCCCAAGGCTGGGCTGACCCTGGAGACCCGTTTGCAGATAGCACTAGATGTGGTGGAAGGAATACGCTTCCTGCACAGCCAGGGACTTGTCCACCGTGATATCAAACTGAAAAATGTGCTGGTAAGTAAGAGCTGTTTCCCCAAGATAACTCCCTGTCTCTATGTGTAAGTGACCTTTGGAGGGAGGTACACATAAATGTAAATTCAGTCACAGGAAAAGACTGTGACCAGTTAACAGCAGAGTGGATCATGGTATCTTGGACTTGAAGCTTAGGGAGGAGTTGCATCATAGGCCTAGCTTATATTGCTTAAGATTTTTTCTCCCAACACTGTTGAGAAAATTTTAACTTACAGAAAAGCTAAAAGAGTGGTACAATGAAGACCCACATACTGTTCACCCAGATTCATATTCTCTTTCCTAGTGTAGTCTCTTTGTTTCTGTCTCTCTCTTTCTTCACACACACACATACATTTTTTACTGAACTATACGAGAGTAACTTGCAGATAAAACTTTACTCCTATATACTTCAGCTTGTATCTTCTAAGGAAAAGGACATTCTTCTACTTAATTAAAATGCCATTATTCACACCCAAGAAGTTTAAATTGATACAATATTATTAGTTAATACACAGTCTATATTAACATTTTCCAGTTGTCCCAAATATGTTTAACTATCCCAAATATGGTCTATTTGTTTGTTTGGCCCAGGATCCAATCCAAGGATCATACAGTGCATTTTGTCATGTCTCTTTAGCCTCTTAATCTAGAATAGTCCTGCCTTTTTTTGCTTTTGTGACATTGATATTTTTGAGGATTCCAGGTCTTGTTATTGCTTAGGGTTTGAGATGCTGGATGAGGACTGAGATGGGTAAACACACCTTAAAAGGTAAGATAGTCATGAACCTACCAGTCCTGTTATCTAAATTATAAAGAATCTTTTGACATACTCCTTTTGAAAATATATTGGATTATCATTGAAGTGTCTCTGGCAACACTTAAATGATATATAAAGAGGGCTTCCCTGGTGGCGCAGTGGTTGAGAATCCGCCTGCCAATGCAGGGGACACAGGTTCGAGCCCTGGTCTGGGAAGATCCCGCATGCCGTGGAGCAACTAAGCCTGCGAGCCACAACTACTGAGCCCACGTGCCACAAGTACTGAAGTCCGCGCACCTAGAGCCCGTGCTCCGAAACAAGGAAAGCCACCACAATGAGAAGCCCACGCACCACAACGAAGAGTAGCCCCCACTCGCCACAACTAGAGAAAGCCCGCGTGCAGCAATGAAGACCCAACACAGCCAAAAAATAAATTTATTTTAAAAAATGATATATAAAGATGATAGCAGTTTTGGGGGGAGGGAAATATCTTCCTAAAATTATAGGCTGAAACCTAAGAGGCTTGTCAATAGCCAAATGAGACAGATTTTTTTTAAATTTTTTATTTTTATTGAAGTATAGTTGATTTATAATGTGTTAGTTTCTGGTGTACAGCAAAATGATTCAGTTCTACATATATATTCCTTTTCGTATTCTTTTCCATTTTATGTTATTACAAGATATTGAATGTAGTTCCCTGTGCTATACAATAGGATCTTGTTATCTGTTTTATATATAGAAGTTGGTATATGCTAATCCCAAACTCCTAATTTATCCCTCCCCTACCCCCTTTCCCCTTTGGTAACCATAAGTTTGTTTTCTATATCTGTGAGTCTGCTTCTGTTTTGTAAATAAGTTCATTTGTATCATATTTTAGATTCCACAGAGAAGTGATACCATATGATACTTGTCTTTTTCTGTCTGACTCACTTCACTTCTTTCGATAATCTCTAGTTCCATCATGTTATTGTACTATTTCGTTCTTTTTTTATGGCTGAGTAGTATTCCATTGTATATATATATACATCTTCTTTATCCATTCATCTGGGACAGATTTATTGTCTTGGACCTCAGGAAAGGAAACTAGAGGGAATTAAAAAACACTCCTCAGCTGACCAGAGGACCTCAACCTTCTTATTTAGCAACTTTCTGCCCTGGGTTCTGGAGGTCAGAGGAGAATAATCAGGAACTAATAATACTTTCCTCAGTGTCCTTCTCTTATTCATTCCTCCAAGATTTGCTAAGCTCCTGATATGTGCTAGGCACTATGCTAAGTGCTGGGGATACAAAGATGAAAAAGACAGTCCTTGCCATCAGGTTGTTTACAGTATGGAGAGAAGACAGTAATGGGAGTGAATCTAGAGACAGGGAGAATAGAGGCAGAGTTGATTAAGTACTGCTGTGAGGTAGATGCCTACTTTTGAGCTTGGGTATGCAGCTGAGCGCTATGTGCAGGACCAGGCATAGGATGACTCTCACCCTGCTTTGTTGGCAGCTGGACAAGCAGAACCGTGCCAAGATCACTGACTTAGGATTCTGCAAGCCAGAGGCCATGATGTCAGGCAGCATTGTGGGGACACCAATTCATATGGCCCCTGAACTTTTCACAGGTAAGCTGGAGGGCAGGGAGTGGGTTTGGGCAGTGCTCCGTGTTTTAACCAAGTGCTACCCTTTGGGGTAAGTAGTATCCACAAGTACTACTGGCAGTTCTGGCACAGGCAGGGGAGAAACCAGAACAGGGGAAACCTAAGACAAGTAGGGGGACAAGTGAAGAGGTAAAGGGGCAAGAAAGAAAGGTGTAAATGGGAGTCACCAACTGTTCTTTTGGATGTCTCTCTGGGCTGCTAGTGCCATCATTGCCATAGTCAACCAATTATTTAATCCTAAAGTATTGATTGAATAACTCCTATATAATAAGAGTTGTCCTCTATCATTAAAGAACTTACAGTTGACAGAGATACATTGAGAGGTAAAATAATTAAGAAGCAGTATAAGACAACATGTGATTAAGTGCTACATAATGTAATGCTGGTGTTCAGAGAAGAAATGTTAGATGGTTTTGTGGTAGAGGTGAAATTCTGGATAGAAACTGAATGAGATCTGGAAAATTTGGTAGGTGGGAAGGGAACTCAGTATATTTATTAATATATTCTTTGAGCTAGGCACTGTGGGTATGTTATGTCATATATTTTGTTCCATTTAATCCTCATGACAATTCTGTGGTGATACTGATGCATTTTTATGTCCATGTCATGGATAAAGTTGAGGCCAGACTGATGAAGAAACCCACCCCAAAACACTGAGCTAGAAGTAATGAGGCTGGGATTGGAATTTAGGTCTTTCTGTCTCTAGAGTCCAACCATGTTAGGTAGGAGAGAAAATTCTGGAGGCTGGGGGAGAGGAATTAGGAGCAAAATTGCCGATTAGAAATAAGCATGACAGGAAAGAAATCAGTTCGGGAAGTAATAGCAAACAAGTTGGAGATAAGATATATTTGAGCTTGAAATTCATGCAGTGGAGTGAAGGCTTGATGTGGAAGAAGTAAGGAGCTATTGGGCTTCTGAACAGGTGAGGGATGAAAAGAGATGTTCATGGAAAGAGCCAAGTAGGGAGACCAGTGGTGGAGACCAGACCTAGAATTAAGTTGGTAGTAGCGCTGAAACAAAAGATGTTACAGATTTGAGATCAATTCAGAGGAAGGATGGGCAAGATTTTGTAATTAACTTGATATGGGTGATGAAGAGAAAAGAATGACTAAAAGATGACTCTGAGGTTTTGAGCCTGAATGGATGAGGAAGGTTGCGTCATTGCCAGGGAAGGTGGAAAGGGAATGGCAGGTCACTCATTAGTATTGGTAAGACTTAAAATTAGCAATTTATATTTGGATTTCTCTCATTAGCCACAAGTCTTCCCCCAAGCCTTCACTGAGTGATACATGTAAGGATTAGGAGTTAGTTGGATAGCTGTAGTCCTACGCACATTGAAAAGAAGTAGACAGTCATCATTTTTCTTTCCCTGACTTTTAAAAAAACTTCTATTCCCACTTTTATTATTTTATCTTGGCTACTTCATATTTAAATGCATTTGATTATTTCTACTGCAGTTCATCCTACTGCTGTAAAAATAATCTTTCTAAAATATTTTCTTCATGTCACCTCCACTGTAAAGCGTAAATGACTCCTGCTGCCCATCAAATCCAGAGTCTTCTGCCCGACTTTAAAAATCTTTATGTTACGGTTCCAACCTATCTACCCACCAACTTTATTTCCCAACTTTATTTCCCTAACATGACCTTTCAGGATTAATCTTTTTGATTGTCCCATTAAAACAAAGGCCCGGACTTCCCAGGTGGTGCAGTGGTTAAGAATCCGCCTGCCAATGCAGGGGACACGGGTTCAATCCCTGGTCTGGGAAGATCCCACATGCCGCGGAGCCACTAAGCCCGTGAGCCACAACTACTGAGCCTGAGTGCTGCAACTACTGAAGCCCGCATGCCTGGAGCCGGTGCTCTGCAACAGGAGGAACCACCGCAATGAGAAGCCCGTGCACCGCAGCGAAGAGCGGCCCCTGCTTGCTGCAACTGGAGAGGGCCCGTGCGCAGCAACCAGGACCCAACACAGCCAAAAATGAATGAATGAAAGAATAAATAAATTTATTTTAAAAATTAAAAAAGTACTTCACACAAACAATAATCGAATATAAAATATAAGGAATATCAGTGAAATATAAAATAAATAAATTAAAATAAAAGGCCTGTTTTCCTTCCCCTTTGTCAAGTTCTAGTCTTGGCTCTTTTAATCTTTAGCCCTCCCAGTGCCATAGTTTTTCGTATTATAAAATGGGCATTATAAATGTGTCCTGCCTAACAGCGTTGTTATAAGAGATAATGGGTATTCAAGGCTTTAGGAAAAAATGTGTAAAGCCCTCTGCAGATGCAAGTTAGTGGTGATGCTGTTGATTCCCTCCCTGGCTCACTACTTGTCACCCTTTCTTGCTGTAGGGAAGTATGATAATTCTGTGGATGTCTACGCTTTTGGCATTCTTTTCTGGTATATCTGCTCAGGCTCTGTCAAGCTCCCTGAGGCATTTGAGAGGTGTGCCAGCAAAGACCATCTCTGGAACAATGTGCGGAGAGGTAAGAGCCACGAGCCTTGCTTTGCCCTGACTCCCCAGGACTGCCGCAGCAGCCTCCTGTCCTCCTCTCTGGCCACTCCGCAGCAGGACCTCATACACATTTAAACCATCATGGAATCCAGAAAAGACATTTAAGTCAAACCTTTGCTTCCAGGCAGTGTGGTTCTGAACTCTCAGAAAGGTTTTTATCTTTAAAATTTCTAATTCTTCAACATCCTATGTCAGTGTATTCCAGTTTTTCGTCACAGTTACTATTAGGTTCTAACCTAGATATGTGCAGTTGAAGCCAAAGCTCACCGCATTGTTTAGCATCCTGAGCCCCAACTGGCTAATCAGCCTGTGAGCTGATCATGCCTCTTCATTGGGTTGGTTCCCTTCTCACTACCTCTGGTCTTATTTCCATGCTCCTTTCTCTAGGGGCCCGTCCAGAACGCCTTCCTGTGTTTGATGAGGAGTGCTGGCAGTTGATGGAAGCCTGCTGGGATGGTGACCCCTCTCAGAGACCTCTCTTGGGCATTGTCCAGCCCATGCTCCAGGGCATCATGGACCAGCTATGCAAGTCACATTCTGAGAGGCCAAACAGAGGACTCGATGATTCTACTTGAAAGCAGAGACCTTTTTCTTTCACCCTTTATTTCTTTCCTTCCCCTCACCTTTTGGCTATGGGAAGAATTTGACATTCATTACAGAGAGCTCCCAAGGGGACTGATGCTTGCTGGGCAACTTGAGACCTTCCCAGGCAGAGATGACTCCCGGATAGGCAAGAGTTGGATGGCTGTGAGCATATCCAGCAGTTCACTGATGCCCAAGCTATTTCTTTAGCCAAAAAGTCAGTATAAATCTCTTCTCTATGAAATTTCAAGAAAAGTCTTACATAGTTCCCTTTTCCGGACTGCCTTTTAACTCCAGCTTAATCAGGACTCTGTGCTCCCATTGTGGAGCCCACATTCCTAACATTCTTTGGAAGTCTTAGTTCATAGCTCCATTTACACATGGGAGGTTAGGTTTTTCTCCACCCAGAGTCCCTTGTCAGTTTATCCCCCGTGGCTTAGTCTGCTCTCAGACACCAGTTTTCTAGCAGATTGCCCACATATTTTGCCTGAGTAGGGAGAAGCAAGGGAGGGGCTAATGCTTAGTAAGGAGATGAGTGGTTGCAGTTCATTTTTTAAAAAGTATTCTGAGAAAAGGTGCAGGCCAGCCAGAGTCCACATGTAGATATTTGGAAGTGTTATTTAAACACTCAGCAGGCTGAGTACAGGAATACGTATGTATAACATGTGTGTATACTTTGCTTTTGTTGAATAACAGTGTCTGCTAATTTGGGGTTCTTTGTTGCTTGGCATCCATTATTTAAGTGATGCAATGCCATGAAATGTACTGTATTGTATATTACTTGGGAAGACACTAGATATTCAAAGAGGCCTGGCAGCACTTGGGCTGTAGAGGGCTCAACAAGGCCAAAGTCCTGAAGATTTTACCTCCTAGCTTTGGTTGTCTGTGCTCCCACGTGGTGAGGTGACATTGTGGCAGGGGGAGGAAGAAGGATGGAATGAAAGAGTTACCCTTACTGTGTTCCATCCTTCTTACCAGCTTAATTAGGGCAATTTACCCCAGCCTGAAAATGATTACCTGGCCATTTTTAATGTGCTTGAGGTCTGGTCGCTTCTGTTGCTTCAGAATTGAGTGATGGACCTTCCTGCAGAGCAATCAGAAGATGCGGTGGAGCCTGGGGCTCCAGAGTAGCTGCCTTAGTACCTAGGGAGCCAGCGGCAAGGTCAGTCTGGGGGCGTTGAGGAATGCTCGTCGGGGTGAGGTTTCCACAGGCATGCCCTAGTTCCCTGGATCCTCTGCAGAGAGTGGCTCATTGATTGAGCAAAAGCCTTTCACTTCTCTGGGAAGGAGGACTGTTCTGGTTCTTCCCAGACCAAAGAAGTCATTTGTGACTCCCTCAGTTTCAAGGGGACAGAGCCTAGGCAGCAGCTTCTCCTAATTTTTAACACTAAAATTCAAGAGTGAAGGGAGGGATATATTACTACCACGGATAGAAATAGGGGACTGGTAGAACTCTCAACTAGTACCTATCAGCTCTCCAATGCATTTTTTTGCATTTTCACTCGAGCTGCCAAAGAGGTGTTGACAAAGTTTTTTCCTGATCAGCAAAGTGGTTTGGGGTAGCAGGGCTGCAAAGTGATAACTGCACTGAATGACACTTTATTTTTTGGCTTATTATTTAGCACTGAGAAGCCAAAAGGGATTGGTGATTATAACAGCACTTTGGGGAATAGACTCCCTCTGGCCTTGCTTTGGAGAGAAGGCATGCGTGGTATTCCATCTGACTAATCGGGGAACCTCCTAAGTTCATACTGCATCAGAGCGGAATAAATGGCCCTCGAAGAGTCCATTGCCGAAAGAGTAGTTGCTTTCTTTGAGTTTTCAAAGCTTGATTTTTGGATGTGCTGGATCAAATAACCCACTTTTTCTTTAAAAGAAAAAAAAAGAGGGTTTATCCTTCTAAATATGGGGGTGGGGTGGGTTAGGGCTAGTGTGATGTTTAAGTGGGTTAGGAGGGAGTCAACTTGAGAAACCTGTATGGCAAACTCCCTTGGGGGTTTTAAGTACACTACTGTTCTGAAAAGCGTTTTATTGTTAACTTTATCTGCTTTGTTAACATCCAGTCCACAGAGCTGACTGAAGAGACTGTGTGTGAACACCTGACACTGGGGGGACACCTTACTCAGAGGGTTGAAAAGGAAATTGGTCTGGACAGCTTGTTGTCTTTTGTCTTTATGTAATGTTTTTGTTTGTTTCAAAGGACTAATGTTTATTATTACAGTGTTAAATGAAAGTGTAATATACTAAGTGTGTAGAATAAAAGTGCAATAACAAGAGAAAATTACTTTGGCACAAACTTCAGTTCTTACACTCTCTCCCTCCTTGTGCTACCTGTCTCCTTCCATGATATTGTTACAGCAGGACAGTGTTAATTGTGTATATTTTTAAGAGATGCAACTATGGGTTAAGTCTTCATTTAGTGTAATTTTGAATGGCTGGGTTTGGTTTTATAGAGTATTGTGTATACTTCTGGGGTGCACAAACACCAGATGTGCTGTATAATAAAGATCACATTAACGTTTTAGGTTTATATCTGTTTGGCTTTTGTCTTCCCTTAACCTCCCTATGTCTACAGAATGCTCTCTATTCCATTCCATTTCCACTGGGACCCTAGAGGTCTTTCAGTTTGCCTTGGAGACTGAAGGAATGTGTTACTCTTCCCCATGGATTGCTCTCGGTCTCTGGGCACTTGACATGACCACTACCAGAGGGTAGGGCCCGGGAATGGGAGGTAGGAGAGCGAAGAAGAAGGGGGCAAAGTGGAGTGATAGCAATTTATTTTTCAGAGCCTCTCCTGGGTTCCCACCCTTTCCGCCAGCCTCTTTTCAGCACGAACTTGCAACATTCTGAACTTGTGCACAAGCCTATCTACTCTTCATTACACTGTGAGAGAATGTGGGCATGGAATCCATATATGGGCTTATCTGCATTTGGAATATTTGAATTTTCTTTATAGGCTCAGCCTACTCTTCAGATTTGCTTGCTCGGCAGTGCCTGATGGACACCATCATAGGCCTCTACCAGCAGAGCAGCACCATCTGTAGCCACCAGGGACTGTCAGTCAGCACGCAGAATGCCTTCTCCCAGAGGGTGTGCGCGTTTGTTTTGTTTTGGATTACCACATCATACTCGTAGCTGCTTCACTTTTTGCTGTAGCTGCTTGTGATCTGACTGCAACACAAGTCTGGCCAGGAGATGGCAGCACACCTTAAACAGTTGATGTGTTTGTGATTAAGTCTTAAAGAAAAAGCTAACGTTGAATCTCTGGTTCTCAGCCTCCCCTACACAATATAGTCATCTAATGTAGATAAGCCTGTTACACTTGTGAAACTCTCCACTAACTCCAGCCATCCTTCACAACTAAATAGATCCCATCTTTATGCATATACCATATATTCTCCTACTATAAAGTTCAGAATGACTGAGTTCTCTTCCTCATCATTATCATTTTGGGGAAAATAGTTTGTGGTATATACATTTTTAGATTGGGCATGCTTTTTCAAGAACACAGTCCTCAGCAGACTTGTTCTTTAAGCAGAGCAACTGGGGTGGCCTTCCTGGCCTTCCAAACCCCTGTTTGGGTGGGGCTCAGAGGGGAGAGGCCTAGTTTCTGAACATTATTAAATTCAACTTCAGAATTTCTGTCTTTAACAGGTCCCCAAGGAGTCCACAAAGTGCTAATTGAATAGCCTGCTTTCAAGTGTAGTTATCACAGGTGGCTATGTACTGGTTGAGACCTCTTAGGGCACTTCTCGGGATGGCCTGTTCCTTAGCATATTCTAAAGGTAGCATTTCAAATCAGTGGGAAAATAGACTATTTAACAAAACTGGCTCTCCATCTGAGAAAAAAATAGACTCAAATCATCATGCAAAAAAAGGTATACCAAAGATCTAAATGTGAAAAAAAGGCTGTAAAGGAACTAGATAATAGCACACACGTTATTTACCATATGCTCGGCACTATTCTAAATGCTTTACCTGTACTCACTAACTTCATCCTCACCACAACCCCATTTTACTGATGAGAAAACTAAGGCACAGAGAGATTAAGGGTCATGCAACTGATACGTGCCAGAACTGGGATGTGAAACTAAGGAGTCCGGCACCAGAACCTCTGCTTCTACAGAGCACCACTGCACTGTGCTGCCTCTAGGAGAAAATGTATATAACTATGTTCACTTATAGTTGGGGGGGCAGGAAGAACTTTCTTGAATATGATCAGGAACCCAGAAGCCATAAGGAAAAAAAGTGATAGAAATTATGTAAAGAACAGATATAAGAGCCAAAGACACCAAAACCAAAATTAAGACTAATCACTAGTTTAGAGAGAATAATTGCAATATATAACTGATAAAAAGTTCATATTCCTAACAAGATGAAGAAATCCAAAAAATCTAAAGGCAACTTGATTAATAAACATTTGAAAAAAGATGTTCATCCACACTAACAATCGGGGAAAACCAAGAAGATATTTCATCTATCAAATTACTAAAGATAGGGCTTCCCTAGTGGCGCAGTGGTTGAGAGTCCGCCTGCCGATGCAGGGGACACGGGTTCGTTCCCCGGTCCGGGAAGATCCCACGTGCCGCGGAGTGGCTGGGCCCGTGAGCCATGGCCGCTGAGCCTGCGCGTCCGGAGCCTGTGCTCCGCAACGGGAGAGGCCACAACAGTGAGAGGCCCCTGAAACGCAAAAAAAAAAAAAAATTACTAAAAATAAATGTGAAAACCTATTCATAAGTGTGGAGGAGGAGCACTACCTATGTTGTCGGGAAGTGGATACAGCCGCAAAAGGGCAATTTGGCGGTAAATATTACAAAAAATGTTAATGTATATATCCTTTGCCCCAGAGATGACTTCCAGGGAGTCCCTACCTACAGAAATATTTGCACATGTGTGCAAAGCTATGTAAGTACAAGGGTGTTTATTGCATCATTATTTGTAATACTAAAAAGTTGGAGGCAGTGTTAATGTCTGACAACAGGGGAAGATTAAATTCTGGTGCTCATACCATGGAATGCTATACAGCCACTGAAAGGAATGGTGTAGATTTCCCTGTACTGACAAGGAAAGATGTTTATACTATATCATCAGGTTAAAAAATAATTTACGGGCTTCCCTGGTGGCGCAGTGGTTGAGAGTCCGCCTGCCGATGCAGGGGACGCAGGTTCATGCCCCGGTCCGGGAGGATCCCACATGCCGCGGAGCGGCTGGGCCCGTGAGCCATGGCCGCTGAGCCTGCGCGTCCGGAGCCTGTGCTCCGCAACGGGAGAGGCCACAGCAGTGAGAGGCCCGCGTACCGCAAACAAAAAAATAATAATAATAATTTATATAAGAATATATTTAGGATGACCCCTTTATTGGTAAAAATCCCTTCCATTCTTCCATAACCCCAAATTATCTGGAGATCTAGTCCATCTCTCTCTATATAGGCATAGAAAAAAGTTTGTAAGGGTATATATCAAAATGATAACAGTGGTTTTCCTAGGGAGAGAACTTCCAACTTTTAGTGTATTGAATTTCTGTTATTGTATTGTTCATCTGCTATGAACATCTATTTTTTTTGGTAATTTAAGAAAATGAATGAGATGGCTAATTTAGGAGAAAGGAAATATGTATTGGAAAGACATTAGGGGCTCACAAAATCAACAGGAAACTATAAGTTCAGGCTCATAGATAGAATCAGCAGGTTGGAACCAGAGCAACTCTTCATCGTGGCTGTGAAGAACCATCTTCACTCCTGATGCATCCACAACCAGGGAGGATTTTCTCAACTGGCCCAGCATAGGCCCCAGGCCTATCTCCTATCTGTACTGAGAGAAGAGAGAAGGCTCTTTCCCCTCCAGATTCCATGGTGGGAGGCAAGCGCCTAGATTTGCCTGCTCACTAAAACCGCATTCAGTGGAGAAGTAATTCCTGAAAGGTAATCAAAGAACAGTTAGAAAAGGGACCTAGATTCAGGACAGGCTCCAGGTTGACAGATGTCCACTATAGTTCACCTCTTGGGCTGCTCGACATCCATATCCACTCTTCTGGCACTACTGGGAGGCAATGTCGTGGAAGGAGATTTATAGATTGGAACCTGTGCATGGAGGGGAAACTGGGTCTCTGGTAAGTTCATTTTTTTTAATTTTAATTTTTTAAATGAATTTTATTTATTTATTTATTGCTGTGTTGGGTCTTCGTTTCTGTGCGAGGGCTTTGTCTAGTTGCGGCGAGCGGGGGCCACTCTTCATCGTGGTGCGCGGGCCTCTCACTATCGCGGCCTCTCGTTGCGGAGCACAAGCTCCAGAGGCGCAGGCTCAGTAATTGTGGCTCACGGGCCCAGTTGCTCCGTGGCATGTGGGATCTTCCCAGACCAGGGCTCGAACCCATGTCCCCTGCATTGGCAGGCGGATTCTCAACCACTGCGCCACCAGGGAAGCCCTGGTAAGTTCATTTTTAAATCTCTGGACTTTTTTTCATTGTAAGAAGACCCCATTAGCTTCTGTTTCCTTTCTTCCACCTTCCTTGTTTTCTTAGCATGGCTTCCCAATGAGATTAATCACAAAGACGCTCAAGCACCTAGCAATGTGCTAAATGATAGGCTTTTTTTTTTTAAATCAAAGTGTAGTTGATTTACAATGTTGTGTTAGTTTCTGGTGTACAGCAAAGTGATTCAGTTATACATACATATATATATATTCTTTTTCATATTCTTTTCCATTATAGTTTATTACAAGATATTGAATATAGTTCCCTGTGTTATACACTAGGACCTTGTTTATCTATTTTATATATGGTAGTTTGTATCTGCTCAGAGGCTTTCTATGTATGGAATCCAGGAACTGAGAAGGTAAAAGGATGAGGCGATTGCCAGGCTCAGTGTGAAGCCACAGGCTCCGAAAATTAAGGGAACTGCTCCTGGTTCCAAGCTGGCAACATAGAGGAACAATGCAGAATTAGTCTGAGACATTCTACTGAGCAGGATTTGCTTACAATTTTAAAAATTATTACTTACTATTCGCTACCTGCAAAAAAGCATATGTAACATCCTTGTAAATCTGTGGACCAGGACATTACCATGGTCTTGCAGGCCCTCTGTGCTCTTCCCAGGTGCCACTCCCCTGCCTCTCTCCCCCACCTCAAGGTTACTATTGTGCTTATCATTCTCTTGCTTAAAATAAATTTTTTTCCCCAAATCCACATGTACCCTAAACAATATATAATTTGGTTTTGCATGTTCTTGAGCTTACAAAAATGCTATTACCTGTATTTAACCTTCTGTAACTTTATTTTCACTCCCATGTCTCTGATTTTTATCTAAGCTAATTTGTTGTCACTGTAGTATAATACCCTTCACTGCAGTGTATTATTCCAATGTGCACATGTACTGCAGTTGAGCCATTTGCTTTTTCTCAGGGATCCAACTTTTGGTTTGGTTGTTTTCCCATTGTATCTCATTTTCTATTTCATTAATTTCTGCTCTTGTCTTAGTTATCTTCTTTGTTCTCCTTTTTAGGGTTATTCCATTGTCCATTTTCCCAGGACCTTCTTTTTTTTTTTTTTTTAAATAAATTTATTTATGTATGTATTTATTTATGGCTGTGTTGGGTCTTTGCTGCTGCGCGTGGGCTTTCTCTAGTTGCGGCGACTTTTTTTTTTTTTTTTTAATAAATTTATTTATTTATTTTTGGCTCCCTTGGGTCTTTGTTGCTGCGCGCGGGCTTTCTCTAGTTGCGGCGAGCAGGGGCTACTCTTTGTCGTGGTGCGCAGGCTTCTCATTGTGGTGGCTTCTCTTGTTGTGGAGCACGGGCTCTAGGCATGCGGGCTTCAGTAGTCGTGGCACGCGGGCTCAGGCTCAGTAGTTGTGGCTCGTGGGCTTAGTTGCTCCACGGCATGTGGGATCTTCCCGGACCAGGGCTTGAACCCGTGTCCCCTGCATTGGCAGGTGGATTCTTAACCACTGTGCCACCAGAGAAGCCCCTCCCCCCATTTCTTGAGTTGGATGCTTAGCTTATGGATTTTCAATCTTTCTAATGTAAACATTTTACAATCTTTCTAACCTTTCTATCTTTCAATCTTTCTAATGTAAACATCTACGTTCAGAATTACCCTTTAAATACAACTACTGCTGCATCCCATAAATTTTAATATGTAACATTTTTTGTTATTATTCAGTTTTAAGTGTTTTCTCATTGTCATTGTGATTTCTTCTTTGTGATTTCTTCTGAGTTTTACATAGGCATGTTTTAAAATTTCTAAGTGTAAGGATAAACTCCTTTACGTTTTTGTGGGCAGACAGCATGGTCTGTATGATGCCAGTTTTTAAAAATTTGTGGGAACTTGCTTTATGGACTAGCTCATGGTGAATTTTTTTTTTAATGGTTAAGATGATAAATTTATTTTATGTGTATTTCACCGTGATAAAAAAATTGGGGGAAAAAAAAAGGATTGAAGTTCTGATACACGTTACAACATGGATGAAGTTCAAAATCATTACGCTAAGAAGCCAGTTACAAAAGACCACACATCATATATTCCATTTACATGAAATGTCTACACCAGGTAACTCCGTAGAGATGGCGCAGTTTGGTGGCTGTCGGGTGCTGAGCGGAGGAGGTGTGACTGCTCGTGGGCACGAGGTTTTCTTCCTGAACATGTTTGAGAAACAGTAGAGGTGGTGAACGTACTAAATGCCACTGAATTGCTCAGTTTATGTTTTTAAAGTGGTTAAAATAGCACATTTTATGTTAGGTGTACTTTACACCATTTTTAAAAAACCCTATAGAACCGATTAAATTCAGGCCGACAACCTGCACAGAAGGTGCTGGAAGGGGCTTTGCTGCCACGAACACAGGCCCGGCCGGACATGCCCAGGCATGACCTCGAGGCTGCATCTCTGCCCTGTGTCCCTGTCTGGCTACTGCCCGTCAGACCCGCCAGCATCTGCATGCGGTCCTGACCCAGGTCAAGGGTGCCATTTGTCCCACCAGCCTGACCCTTCTCACTCGCCCGGCCTTGGCAGTGAACACCAACGCCCACGCAGGTGCCAGGATCACACCTGCACCCGGGCCATCGGGGGACCAGCGCAGGGTCATCGTCACGATCGAGCCAGACGAGCAGACCCCTGGAGAGGACGCCACCCCCACCCTCCGTCCACCCCACCCCGCAAGGGCCGCCCCAGGGAGGCTGCTGGAATGTTCCAACAAAAGCGAGTGGCCCGGAGCTCGGAGCCGCCCCTGGTGAGCATCTCAAGGACCTGCTTGCGAGTGGGGATGGCCCCACATTCTCCGCATTCTGCCACGGTGATGCAGCCCCTGCCCACGCATCACCCCACATCACCCTCCGGCAGAGACGCCGTGACCCCCACGACCCCAGGAGGGCACCGCATCGGCTGTGCCGACCCCCATCACCAGCCCCTACATGAGGCCCCAGACAGGGCGGCGTCCACGCGGGGATGAAGCCAGGAGGGCACAGAGTCGGGGACAGAACGGGCAGGCCCGAGGCCCTCGGGGCGACACTGCCGGGGCCCTGGCCTGAGCTGATGGTCGGGCAGCCGGAGACCGAGATGCAGAGATGCTTGGGCGACCCCTGCACTGCGGGCCAGCACGGGCTGCTGGCGACGGCTCTGGGCAGACAGCCTGTCACTGTGGTTGAGAGCCATCAAGGGGGCAAAGAAATGAGCTGGGGGACCCCTCGTACAGAGCACAGTGGAGGGCACCCTCCTTCCAGCAGGAAGGTCTACCTTATTTTATCCTTTTATGTGTCTGAAAAGTCAACGTGAACTATCAAAAGTGCGCCCCTTCTGTGAGACGTGGGTACCCCGGGGCGGGGGGGTCACGGGGAGGGGCACCCCGTGGGGGATGAGGACCCCTGGGAGGCCCAGCCGCCTCCGAGCCCCCCACCGACGAGCTCCTCTCTGGCCACCTGGGGATCCTGCGGGTGGGCTTCTGCTCATGGGGTCTGCTCCCAGCTGGCCGCACTCCCCACCCCCTCAATGTCCTGCCTTGACCCACGTCCTGGCAGGTCCAAGGGCCGCTCGCAGTGAAACCGCACATGCGCACAGGAGCCTGCTGTCCTGGACGGGGCGGACGGCGGCCAGAAAGTCTTACCTGTGGGACTGACTCCCCCACCCCGCCCACCCTCTCAGGGCGGCTTCCAGGCCTCAGAAGCTCCAGGTTCGCCCCCCCACCTCTAGCTTTATCTACCACCATCGGACATCTGCCTCCCAGCCAGAACGCACTGGGACTCCTCACTCTCCCCCCAGCCTTCGCAGACCTGCCCCTCACGTCCGCCCCCACAACCACCTGCTGGGGCAGCACCTCCCACCGGCCCCTGGGCTGCTCCGGCCTCTTCAGACTGCCTGCTCCACTCCCGCCAGGACTCCACGATCGGGATGTCTCCATGGCCTTGCTGACTGCTCCTCCAGGGTCCCCTGTTCTCTTTGGGAGACCCCAGGGCCTGGCCCTCATCACTGGCCACACCCTCCATGGCCTCAACAACCTCCTCTATGCTAAAGGCTCCCAAATCTCTCTTCAGCCCCGACTGCTCCCCGAAATGCAAGACTCACTCACCCAAGTGCCCACTGAACAGCTTCACTGGGTCTGACAGACCATAGACTGAGTCCGGCCTCTGCTCAAATCTGCTCCCACCCCACACAGGACGCTGCTGGCAACCAGAGGCTGGGCCCAGGGACCTGATCTGGAGCCCACCCTGGGAGCCCTGCTGGCAGGAGGCTGAGCCAAGTCCCCCAACTGAACAAGCGGCCACCGTGGTCCAGAGCCCCTCAGCACCAGGCCAGGGCCCGAGGAGGGTCTGGTGATTGGTGTAAAGTTTCTCTATGCCCCATCCAGTGGGGGCCCTGCCCTGAAAGACGAGGCAGGGCACACTGTTCAGGGTTGGGGGCCTCCGGGGCATGGTCAGAAGCTCTCCTCTGACCCACAGCCCCTGGGACTCTATCTTCAACCAACAGACCTGCCGTGGAGGAGGAACGGATGCCTCCCTGGGGGGCCCAGTATGGACTATGAGGGGCCGATGACCAGGTCTGGGGGTGGCCGCAGCTAGGACAGACACACAGGAGCAGTGTCCAGCCATCCCAGCCAGGGTCCTTCCTGCCGGGGGACATCAGGGCTTATCCTGGGCTTTACCTCATGGCACCACTGACCAAGCCGGTGCCCTGTCTGATGGTGGATACACCCCTAGCCAAGGGCGAGGACACCAGTGAAAACCCCACACGAGGCCACACCAGCTGCCCACTCTGCTTTCAGACTCTTCACGAGGAGCAACTAAGCCTCCGGCCACCAAGCTCCATCCTTCCTCGCCTTGCAGAGCAGACACGTCAACCCATCACCGTGACACACGTCATGGGAGAGGCGGTACTCGCTGTCCTCTCCCGGACAGGGCATGCCTGGCTCCTCGGGGATGCTGGGGAAAACGTGAAGGATGAGCCCTTCATCCTTGCGCTGACAGGACAGGCGGAAGGCCTCCTCCTGCTCCATCTGGGAGGACACAGTGTAGGGGTCACCGTCACTGTCCACCCACTTGAGGGTGAGCGGGTGGCCCTGGTGGAGGTGGCACACTCCCGCACCTCCGGTTTCCAACCCGACCGACACGCGCCCAGGCGCTACCTTCACTGTCCACCCACTTGAGGGTGAGCGGGTGGCCCTGGTGGAGGTGGCACATCTCCCGCACCTCCTCACAGAGCTTGTCAAAGGTGGTGGCGGAGTCCAGGCTGGTGATCAGGATGTCCCCGCTGTAGTGCGCCTTCAGGCGTCTGCGGCCGCCGCTCCCGTCCGTCTTGCGGCCGGTCCTGCTGGGCATGGCGCCCTCCGCCGGCCGCCGTCAGCGCCGCCCCCCGGACGCTCGGGCCATGGCGCGGGGCCCTAGCGGCCGGGCCGGGGCGCAGGTGGGGCAGACGGCGGAACGAGGAAGGGAGCGCGCGGCGCGGCGACCTAGAAGCACGAGTCCGGCCAACTCCGCGGAACTTGGCAGCAGGCGGGGCGGGGCCTCATGGTGAATTTTTAATAAGAGTTTTGTGTGAACATGAAAATAATCAGTATTTTCAATACTTTTTAATGATTCATTGATGGAAGTCCATTTTCCCCTTTGAGACTGTAAACAAGACGAGGGCACTGCTATTGTGTTGTTCAGTGTCTGGCACACAACAGGGATTATGCTGAATGATTTCTCCTTGCCCCTCCAAATCTACTCTTTTACCTCTCCACCCAGCTCTGTGGACCACATCTTTTTTTCTGGGGTTTCCAGTTGGGTTCAGCTATACTAGTGGGAGTTTGGAGGGTGGCGGGAGCGAGAGATTGGGGTATTTTTCACCCGAGCTCGCTTCCAGCTGGGCTGGGCTGGCAATGGCTGCCTGCTTCCTGAAGGTCACAGCTCCTGTTGGATGGCTCTTGCCTGTAGCTACAGCTCTGGCAGTGTAGCTTCCACTAACCAGTCTTCCCTTTACCCTATCAAGCCTAGGCGCTTCCCACTGCTATTAGTCTTAGGATGCTTTGCTGATTTCCCATAACCCTGCTTACATCTTTTAAATAGTCCCTTCATTAAACTTCCTTCAGTTCCTCCTTTTGAGTATGCCATCTCGTTTCTGATAGCATCATGATTGATACAGTAGCATAATGAATATTTGTTGAATGAATTATGTGAAACCATCACACACAAATTTGCACAGAGCAAGAGAGAACTTGGTGTTTGAGTGATGCTCAGGTTGAGTGATGCTGAAGAGTAGGGTGCGAGGGGGCACCGGAGAGAAATAAGACTAGAAAGATGGCAGGGACCAGATCATGAAGGACCCTGTAGGCCATGAGTTATGTTCCTATAGGTCTAGTTCCCTGAGAAACAGACTCTGAGATCGATATTTATATGCAGGAAGTTGTTGGGGAGATCTCTAGACCACTTAGGATCAACACCTTAGAGATGCAAAGGAAGCGAGAACAAGCAGAGGAGAAATCTGAAGTGCAATGAAGCTGCAAAGGAGGCCCGAGCCGTTCCATGGGGAGCTGTGGACCTTTAAGAATACTACAAAACTGTCCTACCTTGAGGCGAGGGCACAGCCCATGTCCTTGGCCCCAAGGCTGGAGCCGGAGCTGGCAGACCTTGGAGTCTGCGTTCTTCAGTAGAGAGTTACACTTTTTTCTCCTTCAGCTTCTGGTGCCAGAACCAATTCTGGATATGCTTCATCATTTAGCATCATGAAGACCTAGAAAGTGGAATGAGAAGCTGGGAAAAAGATCTCTGCTGTTTCCTGTTTTCTTTCCTAAGAGAGGTGATCCCTGGGCAGCAGCTCAGGCTTTTAGAGACAGACTTGGAGTTGGAAAGACTTTTTAAAGCACCCCATTTAAGCCCCTCTCTTTCAGCAGAGGACACTGATCCAGAGAGGAAAGGTGACCACACAGCTAGTTAGAGGCCAGGACAAGACTAACACCCATGTCCCTGATCCCCAGGCCAGTTTTCCTTTCTTAATTATTCCCTTTGGCCCTCTGAGCTGAAAGGAGGCTGGCGGATGGGCTCCTTCATCTCTTCAAAGATATTCACTCCTGACTTAAAAAGAAACTGAGTTCTGGCCTGGCATGAGGTAGACTTCAGATTCCATTTACAGTGCACTGAGGGTGGAGATATTGGGGAATAAACTTTTCTTCTTCCTCCTATAAAGATTTATTGCCAAAGAGAACAGTTGTTCTCTTTTTGGAAGCACCCATAGCTTGAACTCTGACTTCTATAACAAGTTATCTAACTTTCCTTGAAAAAAAAAAAAAAAGGCCCTGTTGGACTAGGGGGTAGAGAGGGTAAACGGGGGAAAAAACTGCATTGAAAATCCCATCAGGTTTTTGTCTAATGTTCTTAAAGGGCTTTAATTTGAACGTCATCAAGAATATTAGCACCCAGTCCACAAAAGATGATCAAAATAATTAGAATTGGGAAGTCAGAGAATTGAGAAGAAACCAACCTGTTCTTTTCATATGGTTTTTCTTTGTTGCTTTTTCCTTTATGCAATGTTTTCCTGTTTTTGAAGAGGAGCAACTGTGGATTTTCTTTATCAAAGTGATTTTGAATGGCTGGGTTTGGTTTTAGAAATAGTTTTGTAAGTCTTTTCAGTTTGAAATGATACTTCCTTCCCTAACCCCTTCCAACACAAATGGGGTTTGAACATTCTCTGTTGTTAAGGAGTGGAATTAGTTAGGACCCTTGTAATCAACAAAAATGTTTTGGGATAGCACAAGCAAAAGGGTTGTCTTTGGGACTTTCCTGGTGGCCCAGTGTTTAAGACACCATGCTTCCAATGCAGGGGACGTGGGTTTGATCCCTGGTCGGGGAACTAAGATCCCACCTGTCACGTGGCCAAAAAAAAAAGGCTGTCTTTTATAAAGGTCCAAGGCAATTTAACAGAATGAGAGGAATTTAATGCAACATGTTCTGGAAACAAGTTGGATGCAGAGAGCATTATCTTTGACTTGTTTCTGAACCTCTTCTTTATTATTCAATCTGCAGCCAACTACCATGGTTTAGGAGCCAATGGCCCTGTAATACACATCTATTCTCGTCAATAGATGTATCAGACTATGGAGGCCAATTAGTTCCTACTTCAAATTCTTAGGAAAGGAGTCTAAATGGGTTCAGTTTGGATCAGGGTCTTAACCCACAGAGCAATCAACTCTGACGGGGGGACAGGGTGCACCACGTGCATGGGGTTCTCTTTCTGCAAACTTGTGGTTGATGAGTAGAGGCAAACTGGACTAGCTGTGTAATTTGTGGGGCCCTGTGCAAAATAAAAATGCAGGGCTTCCTTGTTCAAAAATTAAGACTTTCAAGATGGCAACAGCAGGACATTAAACCAAGTGTGGGGCCCTTCTAAGTGTGGGGTCCTATGTGACTGCACAAGTCTCATGCCCTGAAGCTGCTCCATGCTCTGGTCCTGGAGGAAGAGCCTCCAAAAGGAGTTTCTAGACTCAATATGTTGGAACTAGAACCACTGTTTCCTGCTTTTTGGAAATCATAACTTTAGATTGACTTACGTTTTCCACCATTTTTCTAGTTCCTTATCGCCTCTTCAGATCCAGTAACTTTATGTGGAATTGCTTGAATGTAAGTTAGTTGTATTTTTAAAAGTCTTTCGTCCTTTCCTTTTATTGTTAGGCAATGATCTTCTGGAAGGTTGTGCAAAATTTGATTCGGGTTAACCACCTTCACGAGAAGAGTTGAAGGAGAAGATAATGTCCTTTTTCTTTCTTTTTTTCTCTTTTTTTGGCTGTGCTGCCCAGCATGTGGGATCTTAGTTCCCCGACCAGGGATCAAACCCGTGCCCCCTGCAGTGGAAGCGCAAGTCTTAACCACTGGATGGCCAGGGAAGTCCCTATCCTTTTTATTTTTAACTTTTTATCTTGAATTAATTTTAGACTTACAGAAAAGTTGCAAAGATAGGCTTAAGAGTTTCCATATATCTCTCCTCCATCTTCCCCTAAAGTTACCATCTCACATAACTACAGTACAATTATCAGAACCCAAAAAATTAACATTGGGGCAATACTACTAACTAAAGGCCTTTTTTGAATTTTACCAGTTTTTCTACTAATGGCTTTTTCTTTTTCTAGGATCCTGTCCAGGATCCCACATTGCATTTAGTTATTCCTCCTTAGTCTTGTGCAGTCTGTAAAAGCTCCTTAGTCTTTCCTTGTCTTTCATGACTGACTTTTTTGAAGAGTACTGGTCAGTTATTTTTTCAAATGTCCCTCAATTTGAGTTTGTCTGATGTTTTAGAATAGCTAGACTGAATATTACAGGTATGATGTGTGTCCTCAGTGAATTATATCACAGGTTCATGATGTTATGTATCTTATTACTGGTGATATTGACATTTATCACTTAAGGTGGTTTATACTGGGTTTCTCACTGTAAAATTACTATCTTTTCCTTTATAGTTAATAAATATCTTGTGGGAGATATTTTGAGACTATGCAAACTCTGTTTCTTCTCAAACTTCTGCTCACTAATTTTAGCACTCATTAAAGGAACCTGTCTGCAACAATTATTAGTGTTTACCTAATGGTGATATTTTCTATAGTTCTTTTTGTCTTTAGGCTTATAGTATCCCATCAAGATGCTGTTTCCCAGAATTCATCTTAGTTCTTTTCCTCCCATCCTTTTTAGTGTAGTTATGTTATTGCTTTACAATAGGTTCATTTGTTAGTATTTTTATTCCATTTGGGTTCTCTCCACATCCTAGTTGGTTTTAGTTGTTTGTTTATTTTTGGGGTATGTGATACACCACTATGGTTCTAAGGGTCAAAGCAATACAAAAATGTACACTATCCAAGATGGCATACTAGGAGGACGCAGAATTCACGTCTCTTCACAACTAGGGCACCTACCAGGCACCGGTGGGGGACCACGGACACCTAAGGGGACAGGAGGAACCCCCAGCCACCAGGTAGGATGTGGGGTGTGGGGGGAGTGAAGGGGGAGGAGAAGTGGAGGCAGGACGGGACCGGCACCCCTGAGGGGCAGCTGTGGGAGGGGAAGGGATCCCATGCCCGAAGGGGTAAATTGGGGAACAACTGGGAGGGCAGAGAATCAACAGAGAGCATGGCCAGGTTTCCCCTGCCCACTTGGGCCCCCAGGAACCTCTGTTGAGATCCCAGGCCTGATCCTGTGCCCACCTAGGCCCCCTCCAGATGCACGGCTCCTGAGGGAGTGTAGGGGGGGAAGGGGGAGCAAAAGTAAAGACTGGACCGCCAGGACCAGCACCCCTGAGGGGTGGCTGGGGGATGGGGAGGTGTTCTGACACCAAATGGGAACCCCCACGGTTAGGGGTCCAGCGGCGATGAGGGAGACCCTGGGGGAGACGGTGGGGGAGAGGCACGAAGGAATGGAAGGGAACGCGCCCAGCGTTTTCCCTGTCCACTTAGGCACTGGCCTATTCCCCTGCCCTCAGAGCCTCCCTCTTGCCGCTCAGAACCCAAGCCCCGCACCTACACCCGCACCCAGGGCCCTACCTGTACACTTGGAGACCCCCCAACGCGCTGGGCCTAAACCCCACCGACACACCCTCACTCAAGGCCCTACCTCCAAACTCCAGAACTCCTCACTCCAGACGCCCTCCTTTTGACGGGCTGCCTCTCCCCTTCCACCGCAGGTACTAAGCAGAAGCACCGCCCCACGCTTGAACGTCCCCTGGCCTAGGCCCCGCCCCATGCTCAAACGTCACCCCCCACACACCTAGGTCCTGCCCCACCATAAACCCCACCCCTACCTAAATTCCACCCCGGCCTAAACTCCGCTCCCATAGCCAAGGCTTTTCTTTGTTTTTTCCTCTTTTAGACTGGGGTTCTGTTTTACCTTGTTGATTCATTGTTGTTGATTCTTTTATATTTTCATTTTTCCTAATAAATATTTTATTTTTCTAATTTTATTTTATTCTTTATACTTTGTTATTGTTCTCTCCTTTTGGTTTGTTCCACCACCCCTCTTTTTTTCTTTTTCCTTTTTTTTTTCTGTTGTGGTTTTATTTTACCTTGTTGCAGTTGTTTCAATTATAGTTTTATTTTTCCTAATATATACTTTATCTTTCTAATTTAATTTTGTTTTTGATTCTTTGATATGATGCAGAGATGCTTGGGCGACCCCTGCACTGCGGGCCAGCACGGGCTGCTGGCGACGGCTCTGGGCAGACAGCCTGTCACTGTGGTTGAGAGCCATCAAGGGGGCAAAGAAATGAGCTGGGGGACCCCTCGTACAGAGCACAGTGGAGGGCACCCTCCTTCCAGCAGGAAGGTCTACCTTATTTTATCCTTTTATGTGTCTGAAAAGTCAACGTGAACTATCAAAAGTGCGCCCCTTCTGTGAGACGTGGGTACCCCGGGGCGGGGGGGTCACGGGGAGGGGCACCCCGTGGGGGATGAGGACCCCTGGGAGGCCCAGCCGCCTCCGAGCCCCCCACCGACGAGCTCCTCTCTGGCCACCTGGGGATCCTGCGGGTGGGCTTCTGCTCATGGGGTCTGCTCCCAGCTGGCCGCACTCCCCACCCCGTGTCCTGCCTTGACCCACGTCCTGGCAGGTCCAAGGGCCGCTCGCAGTGAAACCGCACATGCGCACAGGAGCCTGCTGTCCTGGACGGGGCGGACGGCGGCCAGAAAGTCTTACCTGTGGGACTGACTCCCCCACCCCGCCCACCCTCTCAGGGCGGCTTCCAGGCCTCAGAAGCTCCAGGTTCGCCCCCCCACCTCTAGCTTTATCTACCACCATCGGACATCTGCCTCCCAGCCAGAACGCACTGGGACTCCTCACTCTCCCCCCAGCCTTCGCAGACCTGCCCCTCACGTCCGCCCCCACAACCACCTGCTGGGGCAGCACCTCCCACCGGCCCCTGGGCTGCTCCGGCCTCTTCAGACTGCCTGCTCCACTCCCGCCAGGACTCCACGATCGGGATGTCTCCATGGCCTTGCTGACTGCTCCTCCAGGGTCCCCTGTTCTCTTTGGGAGACCCCAGGGCCTGGCCCTCATCACTGGCCACACCCTCCATGGCCTCAACAACCTCCTCTATGCTAAAGGCTCCCAAATCTCTCTTCAGCCCCGACTGCTCCCCGAAATGCAAGACTCACTCACCCAAGTGCCCACTGAACAGCTTCACTGGGTCTGACAGACCATAGACTGAGTCCGGCCTCTGCTCAAATCTGCTCCCACCCCACACAGGACGCTGCTGGCAACCAGAGGCTGGGCCCAGGGACCTGATCTGGAGCCCACCCTGGGAGCCCTGCTGGCAGGAGGCTGAGCCAAGTCCCCCAACTGAACAAGCGGCCACCGTGGTCCAGAGCCCCTCAGCACCAGGCCAGGGCCCGAGGAGGGTCTGGTGATTGGTGTAAAGTTTCTCTATGCCCCATCCAGTGGGGGCCCTGCCCTGAAAGACGAGGCAGGGCACACTGTTCAGGGTTGGGGGCCTCCGGGGCATGGTCAGAAGCTCTCCTCTGACCCACAGCCCCTGGGACTCTATCTTCAACCAACAGACCTGCCGTGGAGGAGGAACGGATGCCTCCCTGGGGGGCCCAGTATGGACTATGAGGGGCCGATGACCAGGTCTGGGGGTGGCCGCAGCTAGGACAGACACACGGGAGCAGTGTCCAGCCATCCCAGCCAGGGTCCTTCCTGCCGGGGGACATCAGGGCTTATCCTGGGCTTTACCTCATGGCACCACTGACCAAGCCGGTGCCCTGTCTGATGGTGGATACACCCCTAGCCAAGGGCGAGGACACCAGTGAAAACCCCACACGAGGCCACACCAGCTGCCCACTCTGCTTTCAGACTCTTCACGAGGAGCAACTAAGCCTCCGGCCACCAAGCTCCATCCTTCCTCGCCTTGCAGAGCAGACACGTCAACCCATCACCGTGACACACGTCATGGGAGAGGCGGTACTCGCTGTCCTCTCCCGGACAGGGCATGCCTGGCTCCTCGGGGATGCTGGGGAAAACGTGAAGGATGAGCCCTTCATCCTTGCGCTGACAGGACAGGCGGAAGGCCTCCTCCTGCTCCATCTGGGAGGACACAGTGTAGGGGTCACCGTCACTGTCCACCCACTTGAGGGTGAGCGGGTGGCCCTGGTGGAGGTGGCACACTCCCGCACCTCCTCACAGAGCTTGTCAAAGGTGGTGGCGGAGTCCAGGCTGGTGATCAGGATGTCCCCGCTGTAGTGCGCCTTCAGGCGTCTGCGGCCGCCGCTCCCGTCCGTCTTGCGGCCGGTCCTGCTGGGCATGGCGCCCTCCGCCGGCCGCCGTCAGCGCCGCGCCCCGGACGCTCGGGCCATGGCGCGGGGCCCTAGCGGCCGGGCCGGGGCGCAGGTGGGGCAGACGGCGGAACGAGGAAGGGAGCGCGCGGCGCGGCGACCTAGAAGCACGAGTCCGGCCAACTCCGCGGAACTTGGCAGCAGGCGGGGCGGGGCCTCATGGTGAATTTTTAATAAGAGTTTTGTGTGAACATGAAAATAATCAGTATTTTCAATACTTTTTAATGATTCATTGATGGAAGTCCATTTTCCCCTTTGAGACTGTAAACAAGACGAGGGCACTGCTATTGTGTTGTTCAGTGTCTGGCACACAACAGGGATTATGCTGAATGATTTCTCCTTGCCCCTCCAAATCTACTCTTTTACCTCTCCACCCAGCTCTGTGGACCACATCTTTTTTTCTGGGGTTTCCAGTTGGGTTCAGCTATACTAGTGGGAGTTTGGAGGGTGGCGGGAGCGAGAGATTGGGGTATTTTTCACCCGAGCTCGCTTCCAGCTGGGCTGGGCTGGCAATGGCTGCCTGCTTCCTGAAGGTCACAGCTCCTGTTGGATGGCTCTTGCCTGTAGCTACAGCTCTGGCAGTGTAGCTTCCACTAACCAGTCTTCCCTTTACCCTATCAAGCCTAGGCGCTTCCCACTGCTATTAGTCTTAGGATGCTTTGCTGATTTCCCATAACCCTGCTTACATCTTTTAAATAGTCCCTTCATTAAACTTCCTTCAGTTCCTCCTTTTGAGTATGCCATCTCGTTTCTGATAGCATCATGATTGATACAGTAGCATAATGAATATTTGTTGAATGAATTATGTGAAACCATCACACACAAATTTGCACAGAGCAAGAGAGAACTTGGTGTTTGAGTGATGCTCAGGTTGAGTGATGCTGAAGAGTAGGGTGCGAGGGGGCACCGGAGAGAAATAAGACTAGAAAGATGGCAGGGACCAGATCATGAAGGACCCTGTAGGCCATGAGTTATGTTCCTATAGGTCTAGTTCCCTGAGAAACAGACTCTGAGATCGATATTTATATGCAGGAAGTTGTTGGGGAGATCTCTAGACCACTTAGGATCAACACCTTAGAGATGCAAAGGAAGCGAGAACAAGCAGAGGAGAAATCTGAAGTGCAATGAAGCTGCAAAGGAGGCCCGAGCCGTTCCATGGGGAGCTGTGGACCTTTAAGAATACTACAAAACTGTCCTACCTTGAGGCGAGGGCACAGCCCATGTCCTTGGCCCCAAGGCTGGAGCCGGAGCTGGCAGACCTTGGAGTCTGCGTTCTTCAGTAGAGAGTTACACTTTTTTCTCCTTCAGCTTCTGGTGCCAGAACCAATTCTGGATATGCTTCATCATTTAGCATCATGAAGACCTAGAAAGTGGAATGAGAAGCTGGGAAAAAGATCTCTGCTGTTTCCTGTTTTCTTTCCTAAGAGAGGTGATCCCTGGGCAGCAGCTCAGGCTTTTAGAGACAGACTTGGAGTTGGAAAGACTTTTTAAAGCACCCCATTTAAGCCCCTCTCTTTCAGCAGAGGACACTGTGATCCAGAGAGGAAAGGTGACCACACAGCTAGTTAGAGGCCAGGACAAGACTAACACCCATGTCCCTGATCCCCAGGCCAGTTTTCCTTTCTTAATTATTCCCTTTGGCCCTCTGAGCTGAAAGGAGGCTGGCGGATGGGCTCCTTCATCTCTTCAAAGATATTCACTCCTGACTTAAAAAGAAACTGAGTTCTGGCCTGGCATGAGGTAGACTTCAGATTCCATTTACAGTGCACTGAGGGTGGAGATATTGGGGAATAAACTTTTCTTCTTCCTCCTATAAAGATTTATTGCCAAAGAGAACAGTTGTTCTCTTTTTGGAAGCACCCATAGCTTGAACTCTGACTTCTATAACAAGTTATCTAACTTTCCTTGAAAAAAAAAAAAAAAGGCCCTGTTGGACTAGGGGGTAGAGAGGGTAAACGGGGAAAAAACTGCATTGAAAATCCCATCAGGTTTTTGTCTAATGTTCTTAAAGGGCTTTAATTTGAACGTCATCAAGAATATTAGCACCCAGTCCACAAAAGATGATCAAAATAATTAGAATTGGGAAGTCAGAGAATTGAGAAGAAACCAACCTGTTCTTTTCATATGGTTTTTCTTTGTTGCTTTTTCCTTTATGCAATGTTTTCCTGTTTTTGAAGAGGAGCAACTGTGGATTTTCTTTATCAAAGTGATTTTGAATGGCTGGGTTTGGTTTTAGAAATAGTTTTGTAAGTCTTTTCAGTTTGAAATGATACTTCCTTCCCTAACCCCTTCCAACACAAATGGGGTTTGAACATTCTCTGTTGTTAAGGAGTGGAATTAGTTAGGACCCTTGTAATCAACAAAAATGTTTTGGGATAGCACAAGCAAAAGGGTTGTCTTTGGGACTTTCCTGGTGGCCCAGTGTTTAAGACACCATGCTTCCAATGCAGGGGACATGGGTTTGATCCCTGGTCGGGGAACTAAGATCCCACCTGTCACGTGGCCAAAAAAAAAAGGCTGTCTTTTATAAAGGTCCAAGGCAATTTAACAGAATGAGAGGAATTTAATGCAACATGTTCTGGAAACAAGTTGGATGCAGAGAGCATTATCTTTGACTTGTTTCTGAACCTCTTCTTTATTATTCAATCTGCAGCCAACTACCATGGTTTAGGAGCCAATGGCCCTGTAATACACATCTATTCTCGTCAATAGATGTATCAGACTATGGAGGCCAATTAGTTCCTACTTCAAATTCTTAGGAAAGGAGTCTAAATGGGTTCAGTTTGGATCAGGGTCTTAACCCACAGAGCAATCAACTCTGACGGGGGGACAGGGTGCACCACGTGCATGGGGTTCTCTTTCTGCAAACTTGTGGTTGATGAGTAGAGGCAAACTGGACTAGCTGTGTAATTTGTGGGGCCCTGTGCAAAATAAAAATGCAGGGCTTCCTTGTTCAAAAATTAAGACTTTCAAGATGGCAACAGCAGGACATTAAACCAAGTGTGGGGCCCTTCTAAGTGTGGGGTCCTATGTGACTGCACAAGTCTCATGCCCTGAAGCTGCTCCATGCTCTGGTCCTGGAGGAAGAGCCTCCAAAAGGAGTTTCTAGACTCAATATGTTGGAACTAGAACCACTGTTTCCTGCTTTTTGGAAATCATAACTTTAGATTGACTTACGTTTTCCACCATTTTTCTAGTTCCTTATCGCCTCTTCAGATCCAGTAACTTTATGTGGAATTGCTTGAATGTAAGTTAGTTGTATTTTTAAAAGTCTTTCGTCCTTTCCTTTTATTGTTAGGCAATGATCTTCTGGAAGGTTGTGCAAAATTTGATTCGGGTTAACCACCTTCACGAGAAGAGTTGAAGGAGAAGATAATGTCCTTTTTCTTTCTTTTTTCTCTTTTTTTGGCTGTGCTGCCCAGCATGCGGGATCTTAGTTCCCCGACCAGGGATCAAACCCGTGCCCCCTGCAGTGGAAGCGCAAGTCTTAACCACTGGATGGCCAGGGAAGTCCCTATCCTTTTTATTTTTAACTTTTTATCTTGAATTAATTTTAGACTTACAGAAAAGTTGCAAAGATAGGCTTAAGAGTTTCCATATATCTCTCCTCCATCTTCCCCTAAAGTTACCATCTCACATAACTACAGTACAATTATCAGAACCCAAAAAATTAACATTGGGGCAATACTACTAACTAAAGGCCTTTTTTGAATTTTACCAGTTTTTCTACTAATGGCTTTTTCTTTTTCTAGGATCCTGTCCAGGATCCCACATTGCATTTAGTTATTCCTCCTTAGTCTTGTGCAGTCTGTAAAAGCTCCTTAGTCTTTCCTTGTCTTTCATGACTGACTTTTTTGAAGAGTACTGGTCAGTTATTTTTTCAAATGTCCCTCAATTTGAGTTTGTCTGATGTTTTAGAATAGCTAGACTGAATATTACAGGTATGATGTGTGTCCTCAGTGAATTATATCACAGGTTCATGATGTTATGTATCTTATTACTGGTGATATTGACATTTATCACTTAAGGTGGTTTATACTGGGTTTCTCACTGTAAAATTACTATCTTTTCCTTTATAGTTAATAAATATCTTGTGGGAGATATTTTGAGACTATGCAAACTCTGTTTCTTCTCAAACTTCTGCTCACTAATTTTAGCACTCATTAAAGGAACCTGTCTGCAACAATTATTAGTGTTTACCTAATGGTGATATTTTCTATAGTTCTTTTTGTCTTTAGGCTTATAGTATCCCATCAAGATGCTGTTTCCCAGAATTCATCTTAGTTCTTTTCCTCCCATCCTTTTTAGTGTAGTTATGTTATTGCTTTACAATAGGTTCATTTGTTAGTATTTTTATTCCATTTGGGTTCTCTCCACATCCTAGTTGGTTTTAGTTGTTTGTTTATTTTTGGGGTATGTGATACACCACTATGGTTCTAAGGGTCAAAGCAATACAAAAATGTACACTATCCAAGATGGCATACTAGGAGGACGCAGAATTCACGTCTCTTCACAACTAGGGCACCTACCAGGCACCGGTGGGGGACCACGGACACCTAAGGGGACAGGAGGAACCCCCAGCCACCAGGTAGGATGTGGGGTGTGGGGGGAGTGAAGGGGGAGGAGAAGTGGAGGCAGGACGGGACCGGCACCCCTGAGGGGCAGCTGTGGGAGGGGAAGGGATCCCATGCCCGAAGGGGTAAATTGGGGAACAACTGGGAGGGCAGAGAATCAACAGAGAGCATGGCCAGGTTTCCCCTGCCCACTTGGGCCCCCAGGAACCTCTGTTGAGATCCCAGGCCTGATCCTGTGCCCACCTAGGCCCCCTCCAGATGCACGGCTCCTGAGGGAGTGTAGGGGGGGAAGGGGGAGCAAAAGTAAAGACTGGACCGCCAGGACCAGCACCCCTGAGGGGTGGCTGGGGGATGGGGAGGTGTTCTGACACCAAATGGGAACCCCCACGGTTAGGGGTCCAGCGGCGATGAGGGAGACCCTGGGGGAGACGGTGGGGGAGAGGCACGAAGGAATGGAAGGGAACGCGCCCAGCGTTTTCCCTGTCCACTTAGGCACTGGCCTATTCCCCTGCCCTCAGAGCCTCCCTCTTGCCGCTCAGAACCCAAGCCCCGCACCTACACCCGCACCCAGGGCCCTACCTGTACACTTGGAGACCCCCCAACGCGCTGGGCCTAAACCCCACCGACACACCCTCACTCAAGGCCCTACCTCCAAACTCCAGAACTCCTCACTCCAGACGCCCTCCTTTTGACGGGCTGCCTCTCCCCTTCCACCGCAGGTACTAAGCAGAAGCACCGCCCCACGCTTGAACGTCCCCTGGCCTAGGCCCCGCCCCATGCTCAAACGTCACCCCCCACACACCTAGGTCCTGCCCCACCATAAACCCCACCCCTACCTAAATTCCACCCCGGCCTAAACTCCGCTCCCATAGCCAAGGCTTTTCTTTGTTTTTTCCTCTTTTAGACTGGGGTTCTGTTTTACCTTGTTGATTCATTGTTGTTGATTCTTTTATATTTTCATTTTTCCTAATAAATATTTTATTTTTCTAATTTTATTTTATTCTTTATACTTTGTTATTGTTCTCTCCTTTTGGTTTGTTCCACCACCCCTCTTTTTTTCTTTTTCCTTTTTTTTTTCTGTTGTGGTTTTATTTTACCTTGTTGCAGTTGTTTCAATTATAGTTTTATTTTTCCTAATATATACTTTATCTTTCTAATTTAATTTTGTTTTTGATTCTTTGATATTGTACTGCTCCTTTTTTTTCTTTCTTTCTTCCTTTTTTTTTTTTTTAATGTGCTACAAAGCTTGCGGGATCTTGGTTCCCAGGCCGGAAGGTCAGCCCCGAGCTCCTGTGGTGGGAGCTCTGAGTCCTCCAGGCGGTCCTCATCTCAGCACCAAGACCTAGCTCTATCCAACTGCCTGCAAACTCCAGTGCTGGATGCCTCAGGCCAAACAACCAGTAAGATAGGAATACAGCACCACCCATCAAAAAAAAAAGGGCTTCCCTGGTGGCGCACTGGTTGTGAGTCTGTCTGCCGATACAGGGGACGCAGGTTCATGCCCCGGTCTGGGAGGATCCCACATGCCATGGAGCGGATAGCTCCGTGAGCCATGGCCGCTGGGCCTGTGCGTGAGAGGCCACAACGGTGAGAGGCCCGTGTACCACAAAACAAACAAAAAAAAAAACGAAAAAAAAAATATGTTACAGAAGAAGAAACGAGAAAAAAACCTACAAGACTAAATAAATGAAGAGGAAATAGGCAACCTACCTGAAAAAGAATTCAGAGTAATCATAGTAAAGATGATCCAAGATCTCGGAAACAGAATGGAGAAAATACAAGAAACATTTAACAAGGATCTAGAAGAACTAAAGAGCAAACAAACAGTGATGAACAACACAATTACTGAAAATAAAAACACTCTAGAAAGAATCAATAGCAGAATAACTGAGGCAGAAGAATGGATAAGTGACCTGGAAGATAAAATGGTGGAAATAACTACCAGGGAGCAGAATAAAGAAAAAGGAATGAAAAAAACTGAGGACAGTCTCAGAGATCTCTGGGACAACATTAAATGCCCCAACATTCGAATTATAGTGGTCCAGAAGAAGACTAGAAAAAGAAAGGGTCTGAGAAAATATTTGAAGACATTATAGTCAAAAACTTCCCTAACATGGGAAAGGAAATAGTCAATCAAGTCCAGGAAGCACAGAGAGTACCATACAGGATAAACCCAAAGAGAAATATGCCGAGACACATATTAATCAAACTATCAAAAATTAAATAGAAAAAAAATATTAAAGGCAGCAAGGGAAAAGCAACAAATAACAAACAAAGGAATCCCCATAAGGCAAAAGTTAAGAGAATTCAGCACCACCAAACCACCTTTACAACAAATGCTACAGGAACTTCTCTGGGCAGGAAACACGAGAGAAGGAAAAGACCTACAAAAACAAACCAAAAACAATTAAGAAAATGGTAATAGGAACATACATATCGATAATTACCTTAAATGTAAATGGATTAAATGCTCCAACCAAAAGACATAGACAGGTTGAATGGATACAAAAACAAAACCCATACATATGCTGTCTACAAGAGACTGACTTCAGACCTAGGGACACATACAGACTGAAAGTGAGGGGATGGAAAAAGATATTCCATGCAAATGGAAATCAGAAAAAAGCTGGAGTAGCAATTCTCATATCAGACAAAATAGACTTTAAACGACAGTAACACAATAATAGTAGGGGACTTTAACACTCCACTTTCACCAGTGGACATATCATCCAAAATGAAAATAAATAATCAAGTATCTTTTCCAACCACAATGCTATGAGACTAGATATCAATTACAGTAAAAAAATGTAAAAAATACAAACACATGGAGGCTCTACAATACGCTACTAAATAACCAATAGATCACTGAAGAAATCAAATAGGAAATGAAAAAATACCTAGAAACGAATGGCAATGAAAACACAATGACCCAAAACCTATGGGATGCAGCAAAAGCAGGTCTAAGAGAGAAGTTTAAGAGGAAATCAAAAAATACTTAGAAACAAATGACAATGGAGACACGACGACCCAAAACCTATGGGATGCAGCAAAAGCAGTTCTAAGAGGGAAGTTTATAGCAATACAATCCTACCTTAAGAAACAGGAAACATCTCGTATAAACAACCTAACTTTGCACCTAAAGCAACTAGAGAAAGAAGAACAAAAAAACCCCAAATTTAGCAGAAGGAAAGAAATCATAAAGATTAGATCAGAAATAAATGAAAAAGAAATGAAGGAAACAATAGCAAAGATCAATAAAACTAAAAGCTGGTTCTTTGAGAAGATAATTAAAATTGATAAACCATTAGCCAGACACATCAAGAAAAAAAGGGAGGAGACTCAAATGAACAGAATTAGAAACGAAAAAGGAGAAGTAACAACTGACACTGCAGAAATGAAAAGGATCATGAGAGATTACTACAAGCAACTATATGCCAATAAAATGGACAACCTGGAAGAAATGGACAAATTCTTAGAAAAGCACAATCTTCTGAGAGTGAACCAGGAAGAAATAGAAAATATAAACAGACCAATCACAAGCACTGAAATTGAGACTGTGATTAAAAATCTTCCAGCAAGCAAAAGTCCAAGACCAGATGTCTTCACAGGAGAATTCTATCAAACATTTAGAGAAGAGATAACACCTATCCTTCTCAAACTCTTCCAAAATATAGCAGAGGAAGGAACACTCCCAAACTCATTCTACAAGGCCACCATCACCCTGATACCAAAACCAGACAAAGATGTCACCGAGAAAGAAAACTATAGGCCAATATCTCTGATGAACATAGATGCAAAAATCCTCAACAAAATACAAGCAAACAGAATCCAACAGCACATTAAAAGGATCATACACCATGATCAAGTGGGGTTTATCCCAGGAATGCAAGGATTTTTCAATATATGCAAATCAATCAGTGTGATACACCATATTAACAAATTGAAGGAGAAAAACCATATGATCATCTTAGTAG
>NC_041217.1:39856265-39856910 GCF_002837175.3 Physeter macrocephalus
CATTTACCACTGCAACAAAAAGAATAAAATACCTAGGAATAAACCTACCTAAGGAGACAAAAGACCTGTATGCAGAAAACTATAAGACACTGATGAAAGAAATTAAAGATGATACAAACAGATGGAGAGATATACCATATTCTTGGATTGGAAGAATAAACATTGTGAAAATGACTATACTACCCAAAGCAATCTACAGAGCAATGCAAACCCTATCAAACTACCAATGGCATTTTTCACAGAACTAGAACAAAAAATTTCACAATTTGTATGGAAACACAAAAGAACACGAATAGCCAAAGCAATATTTAGAAAGAAAAATGGAGCTGGAGGAATCAGGCTCCCTGACTTCAGACTATACTACAAAGCTAGAGTAATCAAGACAGTACGGTACTGGCACAAAAACAGAAATATAGATCAATGGAACAGGATAGAAAGGCCAGAGATAAATCCACGCACATATGGTCACCTTATCTTTGATAAAGAGTCAAGAATACACAGTGGAGAAAAGACAGCCTCTTCAATAAGTGGTGCTGGGAAAACTGGACAGCTACATGTAAAAGAATGAAATTAGAACACTTCCTAACACCATACACAAAAATAAACTCAACATGGATTAAAGACCTAAATGTAAGGCCAGACACT
>NC_041217.1:39857598-39860884 GCF_002837175.3 Physeter macrocephalus
CAGGAAGATCCCACATGCCGTGGAGCGGCTGGGCCCGTGAGCCATGGCCACTGAGCCTATGCGTCCGGAGCCTGTGCTCCGCAACGGGAGAGGCCACAGCAGTGAGAGGCCCGCGTACCGCGGAAAAAAAAAAAAAAAAAAAAAAAAAAAAAAAGAGTCATGTACCACAATGTTCAACGCAGCACTATTTACAGTAGCCAGGACATGGAAGCAATCTAAGTGTCCATAGACAGATGAATGGATAAAGAAGATGTGGCACATTTATACAATGGAATATTATTCAGCCATAAAAAGAAACAAAACTGAGTTATTTGTAGTGAGGTGGACGGACCTAGAGTCTGTCATACAAAGTGAAGTAAGTCAGACAGAGAAAAACAAATACCGTATGCTAAACATATTTATGGAATCTAAAAAAAAAAAAAGGTTTTCATGAACCTAGGGGCAGGACAGGAATAAAGACACAGATGTAATGGACTTGTGGACACGTGGTGGGGGAAGGGTAAACTGGGACAAAGTGAGAGAGTGGCATGGACATATATACACTACCAAATGTAAAATAGATAGCTAGTGGGAAGCAGCTGTATAGCACAGGGAGATCAGCTCGGTGCTTTGCGAGCACCTAGAGGGGTGGGATAAGGAGGGTGGGAGGGGGACACAAGAGGAAGGGGATATGGGGATATATGTATGCATATAGCTGATTCACTTTGTTATACAGCTGAAACTAACACAACATCGTAAAGCAATTATACTCCAATAAAGATGTTAAAAAATATATACAGTATCACTACCTCCTCATCCCTGTTACCACATTCTCGTTTACCCCCCTTTTTTCCGTTCTTTTCACACCTGTTCCCTATAGGTAACCAGTCTCCTTAGTTTCTGATTTATCTTTTCTGTATTTCTTTTGCACATATGGGCAAATGCAGTATGTTTTCTTATATTCCTTTCTTTCTTAGGCCAGCATTGTATAGATAAATCTTTTGTGCTTTGCATTTTTCTTTTAGCAGTATGTCTTGGCAACCACTTTATATAAATTCACAGAGTTCTTCCTCATTTTTTAAAATAGCTGCTGAGTATGCCATTGTATTATATACCATAAATGTATGAACACTTAGGTTGTTTCCAATATTTTGCAATTACAAACAGTATCGCAATGAATAACCTGTGTATGTGTATTTTTCCATTGTTGGAGGTGTATATTCAAGTGAATAGCACAGATCTTTCTTCCCCTCTAATCCTTCTTTTCTCCAGGGAACCAAGAGCTGTGCTGATGTTGCTGCCCATATAATGTTTTCTTTCTTAGCTCTAGCTTTGAAGTCTGTAATCTCTGAAAATAAGCACAGATTGTGGTCAAGTGTACAGTTTCTGAGAAAGCCTTCACTCCCTGTCTCAGCCAATAATTTGGGTGGCACCCCCAGCCTTGTACTACAGTAGTGGTTTTCAACCTTGTCTGAACATTAGGATCACCTAGGAGCTTTTAAAATACATTGCCTAGGAATGCTCTAGGTAGATTCTGCAATTAATGCAGGATCTCTGGGTGTGGGACCCAGGCACCTATATTATTTTGAAGCGCCCCAGAAAGTCCAAAGTGTGGCTAAAGTTGAGAACCACTGGTTATATCCTTGAAATGTTACAATAATCTCCTGACCCTAACCATACTGCCTGTGATTTGAGCCAGCTGCAGGAGTGTATCCTAGCTGATTGGGAGGTGCTCCACTCAGAATTCCTGATTTTTACCTGGAGAAGAGGTAAATACCTGCTGGCCTAATTTCAGGAGGATCTGTAAAAGTCTTTAATGAAACAGAAGTTCAGCCTAGCTAAAAAAAGTTCTTTCTCACATAGAATCTGAATGACAGGTACAAGTTGCTTCAGGGAGAGAAGGAAGAATATTAAATTTCCCTTTCTCCCTTTCAACACACAAATATGGGTACCTCCCTTTGTAGTTGGTAGTATTAATAAGACTTTGTAGGGAATTCCCTGGTGGTCCAGTGGTTGGGACTTCACACTTCCACCGCAGGGTGCATGGGTTCGATCCCTGGATGGGGAACTAGGATCCTGCATGTTGCATGGTGCAGCCAAAAAAAAAAAAAGACTTTGTAAAGCAAAAGTCGACCAATAACACTGTTTATCATCAGATCAAAGATGCCACAAGTTATAAGACACATGATTATCTTAACTTAGTGATTCTTAGCACTAACAAACCCACTGCTAAATATGAGATATAATTAAATGTAAGATATATCCCTATTTCAGATTTTTAAATGTGGAAAAGTGTACATATTAGAATTGATGAAATACAGTAGATCTTTAGCCTAGACTTCTTCTTTGAACTCCATGCTTGTAGGATCACTTGAATTTCTCACAGGCTCCCTAAACCCAACTTGTCCCAGTGGGGTACTCTTCATCTACATTGCCAAAGCTATTCCTCTTTCTGCATTCTCTACTTTGGCAAATGAAACCACCAAACTAGAAACATGGGAGTCACACCAGCCTCCTGACCTTCTAATACTTCCCACATGCAAAAGGTCTTTCCCATTCAGTCAGTTCTGTCTGGTACCTCTCTCTTGAATGCATTGCCTAGGTCTTCCTCATCTCTACAAGATTACTACAGTAATCTCCTAACTGCTTTCCACCCCTCTAATCAAGTCCTGCTCCACACTGTCCTTGTTTTCTTTCTTTAAGCATCCATCTGATCATATTATTCCTTGCTTAAAAATCAAACAAGATGAATACTCCATCCAAAAAATACAGGATATGAACCGGTCACCTCACAGAAGAGAAAAATACACACTTATACATGTGAAAAGCTGATCATCCTTATTAGGAAATAAATGTAACAATGACATTTTTTCACCCACTCAGTTGGCAGCGTTTGAGAGAACTGATAATAACGAATGATTACAAAGGTGTGCAGAAATACTCCTACATACCACTGTTGGTAGTACAATATTTGAGATGCATTTTGGCCATGTTTTGGATATGTGAAGGAATGCAAACTGCCTGTTAAAAACCAAAATTCAACCGAGTAAGTTTGAAGATCTAATTGGCATTATTAAACTATATGGGCAGCATCCCATCTAGTAAACAGAAGGGCACTCTGAGGGATGTACAAAATGGAAGCTTTTTATAGGAAGAAGGGTAGGGTAAGAGAGTTATTAGCAAAAGAAAAGAAAGGATTATTTTTAGGTCAAGAGACCTTCTTTCTGGGAGGAAGGGAATGGCAAGGGTTTTATCATGCAGATTGCCCCTTCCGGGGGGGGGGGGGGGGGGGGGGGGGTTGGGGGGT
>NC_041217.1:39863181-39870254 GCF_002837175.3 Physeter macrocephalus
GGGGGGGGGGGGGAGGGGTGGGGTGGCGGGGGGGGGGGGTGGGGGGGGGGGGGGGGGGGGGGGGGGGGGGGTGTTGGGTGGTAAGCAGAGGTGGAGAAGGCCCAGGAGACATATTACCTCGTTGGTGCTGAAAATTCCAGACTAGCCAATAAATATTACATTTCTGGTGAAGGTTGAAACTGCATTTAGATCAGGTATTAGATCTAGATATGGTATCACGGGCTTTAGCACAAGTGACGCCATTTTGGGCCTGTGGTTTTCTCTTTAACATGTCTAATTTCTCTGAGCCTCAATTACTGCACTTGGTCAAAGAGGGCCAGTAGCTACCCTAATGTTCTCAAGGAAGTGAGATAATTTTTTTCTTTTTTTTATAAATTTATTTATTTATCTTTAGCTGCATTGGGTCTTCGTTGCTGCGCGCGGGCTTTCTCTAGTTGCAGTGAGCGGGGGCTACTCTTCTTGTGGTGCGCGGGCTTCTCATTGCGGTGGCTTCTCTTGTTGTGGAGCACGGGCTCTAGGTGCGTGGGCTTCAGTAGTTGTGGCACGCAGGCTCAGTAGTTGTGGCATGCAGGCTCAGTAGTTGTGGCACACGGGCTTATTTGCTCTGGGATCTTCCCGGATCAGGGCTTGAACCCGTGTCCCCTGCATTGGCAGGCGAATTGTTAACCACTGTACCACCAGGGAAGTCTGGAAGTGAGATAATTTAGGGTAAAGTAATAATAGCTAACATTTACTGGGCGAGGTGGAGAAGGCCCAGGAGACATATTACCTCGTTGGTGCTGAAAATTCCAGACTAGCCAATAAATATTACATTTCTGGTGAAGGTTGAAACTGCATTTAGATCAGGTATTAGATCTAGATATGGTATCACGGGCTTTAGCACAAGTGACGCCATTTTGGGCCTGTGGTTTTCTCTTTAACATGTCTAATTTCTCTGAGCCTCAATTACTGCACTTGGTCAAAGAGGGCCAGTAGCTACCCTAATGTTCTCAAGGAAGTGAGATAATTTTTTTCTTTTTTTTATAAATTTATTTATTTATCTTTAGCTGCATTGGGTCTTCGTTGCTGCGCGCGGGCTTTCTCTAGTTGCAGTGAGCGGGGGCTACTCTTCTTGTGGTGCGCGGGCTTCTCATTGCGGTGGCTTCTCTTGTTGTGGAGCACGGGCTCTAGGTGCGTGGGCTTCAGTAGTTGTGGCACGCAGGCTCAGTAGTTGTGGCATGCAGGCTCAGTAGTTGTGGCACACGGGCTTATTTGCTCTGGGATCTTCCCGGATCAGGGCTTGAACCCGTGTCCCCTGCATTGGCAGACGAATTGTTAACCACTGTACCACCAGGGAAGTCTGGAAGTGAGATAATTTAGCGTAAAGTAATAATAGCTAACATTTACTGGGCACTTGCTGTTCTAAGTATTTCATATGTGTTCACTCATTTAACCGTCACAATAACCCTGTAAGCACTACCCCCGTTTTACATATAAGAAAACTGAGGGGGCTTCCCTGGTGGCGCAGTGGTTGAGAATCCGCCTGCCGATGCAGGGGACACGGGTTCGTGCCCCGGTCTGGGAAGATGCCACATGCCGCGGAGCGGCTGGGCCCGTGAGCCATGGCCACTGAGCCTGTGCGTCCGGAGCCTGTGCTCCTCAATGGGAGAGGCCACAACAGTGAGAGGCCCGCGTACCACAAAAAAAAAAAAAAAAAGAAAACTGAGACACAGAGGATAAAATACTGCCCAAGGGGTGAAGTTAGTATGAAGAGAGAGGCTGGGATTACTGGCTACATAAGAGGCCACATAATCTACATAAGAGGATCTAGCTCCAGTCCTATTTTTTTTGCAGCTAACTTACTCCCATCTTTCCTTTTTGTCATAGCCCACAGCACCCATAGTCAAAACCTGTTTATACATAATTTGCCCATTCGCTAGTTACATCAACTGGCCTCTAGTTGCTTTGGGTATCTCATCACAGTTCTGTCTGATTGAGTTCCAGGGAACTCAGTCACCTCCCATTCCAATTCACTTCCAGGGTCCTGGTCAACGCTGGGTACACGGGAAATCCTTAGATAAATTCTATCGGACGTTTCTGTGGGATCGATGGCATACCTTTACAAATGTGAAATAATTCTCACGAGACTGAGACAGATACACGATAACTAGCCTACATTCAGGGCGAGTACCGCCTTGTCGAGTATAGCTGCGCTCCACACCCGAGCTCTGGAGCCAACCGTTCCTGCTGTGCTACTTCAGACACTCGGCCGGAACCCTTCCGGCGGCATCTGAGGCAGCCCGCCGGGACAACGCCGCTGAACGCACAACACTGGAAGGATTAGTAGTCTAACTATGTGCCTAAACTCTCTAGCTCACTTACATGATCTGAGAGAAAACAGCCCCAAATTCTTTCACTTAAAAATAAAACCTGAGTGACGATAGCATTTTTATCCATTAAAAAATATCATAGTCAAGTGATTCCGAGAGAGTTTTTTTCTTCTTTTTGGTTAGGCATATATATGGGCAGCCCACTTGAAACGAACAAGGAAGGCGAGGGAAGAAAGCGGAAGCCGTGGGGTCTTCTAAACCAGAAAGTCTCCGGAGCTTGCGCCAGCCTCTTTGCGGCGCCCCCCAGTTAGACGCAGGTTTTGGAAGCGGGCGGGAGAGGAGGTGTCGTTGCTGGAGCTGAGACCAGACGGCCAGAGTCCTCAGTGATGAACCTCGAGTTACTGGGTGAGGAGGACTATGGCTGCTCCTTAGAGAATCTTTTGGTCCTGGAAAGGAGGGAACCCAGGCGGAGGGGACTCAGGCTGCAACATTAGGGACACAGTTCTAGATGCATCTTTGGGCGCCTTGATATGGAGCAGCAACAGGGAGAGGAAACCTAGCTTCTCCCTGAGCGGAATGCATTGCTTTTCCCGAGGCCACTTTGCAGTTCAATTGTGAAGCGTTAGGGACAGTTTGTGACTTAGTTTCGGTTACAAGGATCACAGGTGCTGAAGTAGCCCAGAGCAGGCAGGACCAGAGTTACTGGGAAAGGAATCTGAGGAAGTGAGGCTTGAGGTAAAGCTTTGAACACTTGTCAGGGTTTTGGGTGAAACATGGGGTTTTGAAGAAACATGGGGTGCCTAAGGAGGGGAACGTGTTTATCTTCTAGTACTAGTCCCTCATTGAATAAATTAAAAAAGGCTCAGAGAGTACTGACTTGAAGGCACTAAGCAAGTAAATGGTATAGTTGGCATATAGTTGGCACTGGAATCCAGTTACCTTGACTTTCTATTTAAGGTCTTTATCAGGGACGGTGTGTAAAACACTGAGGGGTGAACTACAAGGCAGTTTCCTTTTGTCACCCTCTCTGATTCATTTCCTCCTTATCCTTTACCCAAGTTGTTTATAAACTGTAGGTTCTTCTGGGTTTTCATTAGGTAATGTTTAGCATCGTAGCCTAAGGATGTCTGAGGTTTTCAAGAACTAAGCGACTTGCTATTTTCAGTGGTTGTGTTTCTCTGTAAAAAAGTTAAATTCAGAAGATATACTGGCAGTCTTAAAGACTGTAAAGCTATTTAAGGAACGGTCTTTGCTTTTAAGGGGCTTTTTGTTAAGTGTGGAGAATAAGGTGTTTATGTAAATAGCCATACTATATTGCAGAACGTAGGTCACCCTTTTTAAAAAAATTTACTTTTTATACAGTAAGTTATTAGTTATCTGTTTTACACATATTAGTGTATATATGGCCAGCCTTAAAGAGTCTTTACTAAGGGCTAAGAACATTTGGAGGAGGGAGTGAATATCTTTGGGCAGGGGAAGAAATGTAATCAAGAAAGAACAAAAACAAACAAAAAAACCAAACCTGTGGAGGATTTGGAGTTTTGAGTGGATATTTAAGATTGGGAAAATATTGACAGACTGAAGTATGAAGATATTGGAAGGAGTGTTTATTAGGAATACGTTTGAGCTAAGACATCAGTGAGATGAGTCCTAAAGATATTTTCCGACTTGGCCAGGTTGTGGGTACTTTGAATAAGGAGAAGGCCAAAAGATGGGGTTGGTACCATCTACTCCTTGGAGGCTTTTGAATACCCAGCTGAAAAGCTGTGCTTTTTACGGAAAGTAGGGCAGATCCATTGAAGGGTTTTGACCTGGTAAGTAACTCAATCAGAGCTGTGATTTTTTTTAAAACGATTTATCTGACAACAGTGTGTAGTTGAGTCAGCCAGTTTGGAGGGCTAGAGTAGATGAGGGATGAAGAAGGTCTGAACTAGAAAATGGAAAGAAAAGATATTGAGAAGGTAGTGTTGACAATTTGAAAATTGACTACATATTATGGTGGTAGTGGTGCTGTTGTTGGTGCTGGTGGTGAGGAAGAGAGTGAAGTGAAAAATGATGGGAACTATGGTGGTGCTATTCATAGACATTTAAGGACATTTGGAGAAGACAGTTAGCATTGGGTATATTGAGTGTGGGCCTGTGGTTCAGGAGATGGGTTTGGGTTTATGAGAGAGATTTGTAACCCTCCTACCGGTGGGCTAGTCAAAACCTTGTGAGGAGATGAGAAGACCCTGGGAGAAAGTGGGAGGGGAAGAAAAGAAAACTGAGGACAGACTCTTGGACAGTCATCTATATTTAGGGAATAAGAGGAGGAATAAATGATAATGTATCAACTAACAGTTACATAGTACTTACTATGAGCTAGGCCTATTTTCAAGTGCTTTTCATATATTTATTCATGTAGAGGTAGAAGAGAATGCAGGTTGGTGTGGTGTCTTCCATAGAAGCAATTGTAGAGCAGTTGAGGCTAAGAGCTGAGAAAGGGCTACTCTACTTAATTCATGGGCAACTTAGTTCTTGGGCAACTTGGGGCTCCTTAGCAACTTGAACAGAAGCTGGGTTACAATGATTTTAGGAAGATGTGTGAGATGGACTGGAGGCAAAGGGTTGATCCTTATTTTTAAAAACTTAACCATGGAGGAAAGGTGATAGATAGGCTCATACCTTGAAAGAAAGAGCAGATGGGAAAGATTTTTCTTTTATGATACAGAAGATTCATGTGGGTAAAACTTAGGAAGGAATATTTAGCATTAGAAGGTTAGACAATTTAAAAGAAGGCTGGCTGGATTCAAAAGATATAAATCTCTATGGGAATGACTTGAGTTTTACAGTGAGAAAGTTAATTATAGCAGATATAAAGGAGAAAGGAACAGAAGTGATGTGATTGTGGGAGCATACTAAACCATATCTGTCCAGATAAAGGAAAGGAAAGATAATGTGTTCTTAATGTGGACACTCAAATACTTTTACCTCTGCAACCACTTTCTGAGCCCTTGCTGTGTATTAGGCAGTAGGCACTGGAGGTAAAAGTTAAATAAGAGTTTTTCAAACTTACTTTTACTACAGCTCATAGTAAGAAATGTATTTTCTATCACAGTCCATTATATATACATACACATATAACTGTTTCTGAAAATGATACTAATTGTTGTTATGCTCAGTGTCCTCTGATATCTTCTGATCTATTAAAAAACTTGTATGGTATGGCTCACTGAATGATTTATCCATTTGTGGTGGATTGGCTCCTAATGTTTGATAAACGCTGAAATGAGATACAGCTTTTGCCTTGGATAAATACATAAAACTAGGAGGATAGGGGCATAAACAAATAACTATGAAATGGAACCACAATAAATAGTGGGAATCCCATTATGGGAATCCAGCTGAAAGAGCAATTAATTCTGCATTGCTGGGGTTGGTGGTAGAATTTGGGGATGACTTTGTAGAGGAAGTGCCATTTAACGCAGACAGTAAACATGGAGGAGGATTTTTCCAGAGGGACAAATGGAGAAGGTAATTACCAGTGCAGAGAACAGTAGGGGCAAACATTCTGAGGCATGAACATGTGATATATATTCTGGAAACGGTTAGCAGTTTACAGCTGGTGCTTAGGGTGGATTATGCAAGGTTCTGTCCCAGGTGCTAATGGGGAGTTAGTCAAAGATAAAATGGAAAATACTGGTTGGGGCCAGATTATTCCTTTTTAAAATTATACTTAGGAGTTCAGCATATTGTTTAACAAGTGAGATTTTTGAGCAGGTAAGTGACATGATGAGATTTGGGGCTTAGAAAGTTGGCTGTAGCAGCTTTCTTAAGGATTGATGAGGGAGGCCAGACTGGAGCCAAGGAAATATAGTAATTATGGTAGCGATGGCATCACATTGGGGTGTGGTAAGATCAGTTATTTAGCCACCTGCAAGTTGCATTTCTCTAAAAAGAAATGCTGCTGATTGTGTCATCACCTGTCAGATTGAGGAAATGGAATGGAAACTGCTACTCTGGACCTAACTATTACGGTAGGGAGGATTTGGTTGGCAAGTCGAAAATACTTCCACTGGGAGAAAAGGACCACGAAATTTTAGAGTTCATGATAACCAAGTTTTTAAGGAGGTGGATGTTCAGCAATTTAGAGAATAAATATTATTCCAAGACCTAGAAAGCTAAAAGGCAGTTTGGGGAAAGGGTCCTAACTGGGAAAAAAGGAGGAGGCACCTGAGGGAACTGGTGTGGTTGCACTGAAAGCAGTCTAAACTCAGATTCCAAAAAAGCATGTACAAAAGAAGGGCACGTTGCTGAAGGTGAATATATGAGGGTGGCACTAGCTTTTAAGAATAGTGTCAGGAAAGCTAATGTGACTGAAGGCAAAGATTGTAAAAATGAGGCAACTAGAAAGGGTTTTTAACACGTGGAGTGCTAAGAGCAAAGAAGTTTCCTGCTTGGTTGGGCTGGATGGTGTAATACCAAAATTATTCATTCAACACTCAACAAATATCTTTCATGCGCCTACTCTGGGCTTTTATAGTTTATAGGCAAAAGGGAAGTGGAATGCTTAACTTTTTTTTTGAATTTTATTTTATTAATTTTTTTATACAGCAGGTTCTTATTAGTTGTCCATTTTATACCTATTAGTGTATACATGTCAATCCCAATCTCCCAATTCATTACACCACCACCCCGCCTCCCCCCCGCCCCCGCCGCTGCTTTCCCCCCTTGGTGTCCATACGTTTGTTCTCTACATCTGTTTCTCTATTTCTGCCCTGCAAA
>NC_041217.1:39870264-39876103 GCF_002837175.3 Physeter macrocephalus
TCAATACCAATCGCCCGATTAATCACACACCCCAACCCCCACCCCCGCCGCTTTCCCCCCTTGGTGTCCATACGTTTGTTCTCTACATCTGTGTCTCAATTTCTGCCCTGCAAACCAGTTCATCTGTACCATTTTTCTAGGTTCCACATATGTGCGTTAACATACGATATTTGTTCTTCTCTTTCTGACTTACTTCACTCTGTATGACAGTCTCTAGGTCCATTCACGTCTCTACAAATGACCCAATTTCATTTCTTTTTATGGCTGAGTAATATTCCATTGTATATATGTACCACATCTTCTTTATCCATTTGTCTGTCGATGGGCATTTAGGTTGCTTCCATGAGGAATGCTTAACTTCTTATTTTTCTTTTGCCTTCTCTGGGGAAAAGGATTTTTGTTTGTTTTTGAACAAATAAAGTGATCATTGGTTATTGCCAAGAAGAGTCCTCAATAGGTAGAGATTTTAGGTGGGTCACTTAGCTCACTTCTCTTGGTCGAATTATATTCCTTGGCCTTGAAGGAACTTGGCATGTGAAATAATGTCGGTGATCTTTGAGATTTGGGGAGAGAAAAGGAAGACATGCTGAAAGAAAGAAGATGGGCTGAATTTTGACTATTTTCAATAAAGGGCAGATGTGTTTTGCAAATCATAGACTAGTAACCTTGAGGTCAAATTTGGGCAAGATTATAGAGGCTTTTTAGTGCAGTTATAGTTAAGAGTAGGGTTTCTTGGTCAGGTTCCAGTTTTGCTAGTTTTTAACTGTCAGTTTGGGGATAACCTTTAATCCTAACTTTCTTTATCTGTGAAATGGAGTATGATAGTACTCAATAGTGAATTGAGAGGATCAAATGAGACAGTATGTAGAAGACCTTAGTACGGAATCTGACACATAAGCATTCAGTAAGCGGTAGCTGCTAATGATAAATGCAGGCTTGAGCACTTCAAAGAAATGATAAGCCAGCATGAGTTTAAGTCTAGAAAACTCATTAAAGTTCTTTAAATTCATGCTTTTCAGATTAACATATACAGTACATATTTATCACAACAGTGGAAACAATACAAATATGCATACAGAAAAAATTGCCTTTTTCCTCCTTTCCAAATGGTAACTGTCTGGAATTTATCCTTTTATACCTTTTCCTTGCTCATAAGAGTATAATTAAATACAATTTGTAAGGGCTTTGTTTTTGCTTTTTTGCAGAAATAGAACTTTTTATACACATTTTTTGCAACTTGCTTTCTTCACTTAATGCTTCGAGAGACTAATGATTTTTAATGCGTTCATGTAGATACACACTCATGATATCAAATTTTAACTGTAAATGCTTTTTAATTTTTTAATTTTTTTATTTTTTGGCTGTGCCGTGCAGCTTGCGGGATCTTAGTTCTCTGATCAGGGATTGAACCTGTGCCCTCTGTGTGGAAGCATGGAGTCTTAACCACTGGACTGCCAGGGAATTCCCTATAAATGCTTTCTTTAAAAAAAGTGTTCTTTTTTTCCCTTGCCTCCTCCATTCTTTGTTGATAATCCCATGTATCTCCTTCTATATTTTTCTCTATGCCTATATGTGTGTGTGTGTATATACATATGTTAACAAAAAAATGAGATATACACTTTGTGTCTTGCTTTTTTTCACTTAAGTAATACCAATAAAAAATTTTGAAGAGAATTAGTACAATTTATCCATATTTGAATACCACAATATTTTCATCCATTACACACACTAATAATGGGTATTTACCTTGTTTCCAATGCGGGGAGAGGGGGGGTTTCCCATTGTTGTGTTTACATCTATGGAGATTAGGTTTCCAATTGTCGGATTACTGAGATGAGGACTAGGTATATTTTTGCTTTTAATAGATGCTGTCAGATTCCTTTTCCAAACGGCTATAACAGTTCCCATTTTTATAGGCAATATCCCTTTCCCCCACAGCAGGTGTTCTCTCTCTAAATTTTCCTGTCTGATGGATGAAAGTAGCATCTCATTTTTCATTTGATTTACATTTCTCTGAATTTGATGTTTTCCTTTGTTTAGAGCCCATCTCATTTTGTTCTTCTGTGACTTGTTTATTCATATTCTTTATCTTTTCTTTTTCATCATTTTTCCTTATTGGTGTATAGACTTGCTTTATAGTATAGATGTCAACTCCTGTCCGTCATCTGCATTGCCAATTTTTTCTAAATCTTTTGACTGTTTATGGGAACTTGTCCATGCAAAATGTTCCAGTTTTTATATAATCAAATGTATTTCTCTTTTCTTTTGGTTTTCCTAATTTGGTTAAGGTCTTCCCCACCCTAGATTATACATGGGATCTCCTAGGTTTTCTTCTAAGATTTTTGATTTTAAAAAATCATTAATTTACCTGAAATTTATTTTTATATGTGGTATGAGAGAGGAACTGGAACTATTTTTTCTTTCAGATGGATAGTCAGTTGTCCATCCCTGTATATTAAATAAATTCCCACTAAATTTAAATGTCATCTTTATCATATATCAGCAACCTTACAGTACATTTAGACTTTTTTTTTTTAACATTTGTTTTTAATCCATCTGGAATTGCATAAAATTTACTAGTTTTTGGAGAAAGCCATTAAGCTTTCCCACCCCAGAATGTAGATTGTCTTTTCACTTATTCATATTTTACGGCCTTAACTAAGATTTTATAGTTTTCTTCTTCATACATGGCATGTCTTTCTTATTATATTTTTTCCTTAAATATTTATGTTTGTAGCCATTGTGAATGGGATTTTCCCCTTCATTTTCATTTCTGGATATTAATTGCTAACCTAAAGAAAAGCTGTTAATGTTTGAATGTTTTTCTTGTATCAAACCACCTTGCCTTATTTTCTTATTAATTTGGGTGGTTTTTAAAATTAGAATTTCTGTGTTTTCTAGGTATTCAGTGTTATCAGCAAAAGAAATAGTTTTATCTCTTACAGTCAATGTTTAAACCAATTATTTCATTTTCTTATTCCATTGGCTGGAACCTCCAAGGGGAATATTAACTAATAATGGTGATATATCCCTTTCTAGTTGCTGATACTAATTGAAATGGTTTTAATATTTCACCTTTTAGAATGATAATTGTGTTTTTGGTTAGTAGTTTTTATCATTTATTGTAGTCTTCTATTAGATGTGGCTGTTATTAGAATGAGCTATTGAGTTTTAGCAAATTTTTTTTTCAGCATCTACTCATAGGATTGTATGGCTCTTAAACATTCTTGTCCAAGGATATATTGAATACATTAGAGTGCATTGTGCTATTGTTTGTTCCTTTGGAACGAGTTTGGAGTAGGCCTGTTTTTTTTTTTCCCCTTGCTATTCCATTATGCCTTCTTACATGGTAGAATAATAAACTCCAGATTTTTTGTGTTTAGAATTTGGTTATACTTATATACACTGCTAGAAATTACTTTTCATTTCTGCAGAATCTAGAGGTGAAATACCCTGTACTATTTGTGTTCTTTTGTTGTTGTTTTTTTTTTTAAAGAATCAATTTAATTTTATTTATTTGTTGTTGCATTGGGTCTTTGTTGCTGCACGCGGGCTTTCTCTAGTTGCAGAGAGCGGGGGCTACTCTTTGTTGCGGTGCGCGGGCTTCTCATGCTGTGGCTTCTCTTGTTGCAGAGCACGGGCTCCAGGCGTGCAGGCTTCAGTAGTTGTGGCACGCGGGCTCAGTAGTTGTGGCTCTTGGGCTCTAGAGCGCAGGCTCAGTAGTTGTGGCACACAGGCATAGTTGTTCCACAACATGTGGGATCTTCCTGGACCAGGGATCGAACCCATGTCCCCTGTATTGGCAGGCAGATTCTTAACCACTGTGCCACTAGGGAAGTCCCACTATTTATGTTCTTAAGTGAAAGAGAATCTTGTTTTCTTTTTGTATCATCTTATCAGGTTTTGGTATCAGCTATGTTGGCTTTATAAAACACTAATACATATTTTTTTCTGCTCAGAAATAGCTTGAATAACATAGTAATTACCTGCACCTTGAGATTTAGGAGAAATTGCTCATAAAACCATATAGGCCTGCTGTCCTTTTTTATAATTAATCATTAAAAAAACATTTTAATGGTAGGTCTTTAACAACCTTTCAATGTGTTCTTTCCTCATTGACCCAGTCAAGGATTTTTCTTCTGTAATCAGTTTTGGAAATGTGTCATTCATGTTTTTTGAATTATCAAGTGTATTATGAAGTTAAATCCGACCAGTGTTTATTTCTCTTTGGCAGCTACATTTGGGCATCTTTTTCCCCCCTTTCATGGTCTTTAGAACCAAGTCTAAGAATCTAATTGTAGCTAAATGTTAGATGATGGGTGGTGAGATGGTGGGAGGATAGAGAATATAAAAGTGGCCTTGAGCATCTAGGGGAAGTGGCCTTGTGCTACCATAACCCTACTTGACAGCATTCTTGCTCAGGCTCTTCAACCAAAGAGGCCCAGACGAGCTTAGTCTTTTTTATTTTTATTTTATTTTATTTTTTTTGTGTGGGACGCGGGCCTCTCACTGTTGTGGCCTCTCCCATTGCGGAGCACAGGCTCCGGACGCGCAGGCTCAGCGGCCATGGCTCACGGGCCCAGCCGCTCTGCGGCATGTGGGATCTTCCCGGACCGGGGCACGAACCCGTGTCCCCTGCATCAGCAGGCGGACTCTCGACCACTGCGCCACTAGGGAAGCCCAAGCTTAGTCTTTTTCATACACACTTTTTCTTTGTGTTCCTTTAAACTCCTTGTTATAATCCTGTTAACTAGGATGACCCTCAAAAAAAGGGGGAAAAAAAAAACAAAACACCTAAAACATAAAACAAAAAAACAAAATCAGGGGTAATCTGTGTTGAAGGGTAATCATACATTAAAATGGTCCTAGGATTCTGGATTCTCTCAGAATCTTTTTGTTGTTGTTGCTTTTTTGGACACAGTGCGCAGCATGCCAGATCTCAGTTCCCTGAACAGGGATCGAAACTGTGCCCTCTTCAGCGGAAGCTCAGAGTCCTAACCACTGGACTGCCAGGGAGTTCCTCTCAGAATTTTAAATATGGCTTTCCCATCTCTGAACACAGCAAGTCATACTCTGCTCCTTCCTGAGTACTTCATATTTTTAGGTTGTGGTTTTTTGTTTTGTTTTTAATTTTTTAATGAATACTCCTTTTTTCTCTCAATCATGTGAATATAGATCTATATTATTGCTTTGGAAATATATATAAGATATTTTGTTAATAATACATATTATAATACATATATTACATATAATACATATAATATGTGTAGTATTTTGTTTAAAGAACAAACCTTAAATATGTTAATGTTTGTGTAAGCATATAGAAATATATGGAAGCTTTTACCTTAGTAAGTGGGTTGCAGGGAGGAAACTATCATTTTTTAATTACACATATCTGTATTACCTACATGTATTACTTTAGTAATTTTAAAAAGGTTCCTTCAGAATAACCTATCTTAATCTGGTTTCAGCTTTTCATTTCATTCTTGTCATTAGTATTTGAATGCAATCAGTCACTGAAGTCTGGTGCACATTAGAGAAACCAAAATAATTGCCTTTTGCGGGGGGGGGGCAATTATTCACCTTTATTTTCATCTTTCTTTTAGTTTTCTTAACTTTAGGGCCTGTATTTCTTCTGATTAGTTTTAATGTTTTCACTGTTTTGATTTCTATTAATTTTTATAAAGGACAAAATGTAATAAAACTGGTTTTTAGACTTTTTTTTTTTTTTTTTTGCGGTACGCGGGCCTCTTACTGTTGTGGCCTCTCCCGTTGCGGAGCACAGGCTCCGGACGCGCAGGCTCAGCGGCCATGGCTCACAGCCCAGCCGCTCCGCAGC
>NC_041217.1:39876423-39943902 GCF_002837175.3 Physeter macrocephalus
CCGCAGCATGTGGCATCTTCCCGGACCGGGGCACGAACCCGTGTCCCCTGCATCGGCAGGCGGACTCTCAACCACTGCGCCACCAGGGAAGCCCCCAGACTTTTTTTGAAAATCAAATGTCTTTTTTAAAAAAATTGAAGTACAGTTGATTTACAATATTATGTTAATTTCAGGTGTATGACATAGTGATTCAATGTTTTTGTAGATTATACTCCATTTAAAGTTAGTATAAAGTATTGACTATATTCCCCATGCTGTACAGTATATCCTTATAGCGTATTTATTTTATACATAGTAGTTTGTACCTCTTAATCTTCTGTCCCTATATTGCCCCTCCCCCTCCCCTTTCTCCACTGGTAACCATGAGTTTGTTCTCTATATCTGTGAACCTATTTCAGTTTTGTTATATTCTTTCATTTGTTTTATTTTTTAGATTCCACATGTAAGTGGTGACATATAATATTTGTCTTTCTCTGACTTATTTCACTAAGTATAATACCCTCCAGATTGATCCATGTTGTTGCAAATGGCAAAATTTTATTCTTTTTTATGGCTGAGAAATATTTTATTATCTATATAAATATTCATAGCTATATAAATATTCATATATATACACCTACTCTATATCTTCTTTTTTTTTTTTTTTTTTGGTGGTATGCGGGCCTTCCTCTGTTGTGGCCTCTCCCGTTGCGGGGCACAGGCTCCGGACGCACAGGCTCAGCGGCCATGGGTCACGGGCCGCATGTGGGATCCTCCCAGACCGGGGCGCAAACCCGGTTCCCCTGCATCGGCAGGCAGACGCGCAACCACTGCGCCACCAGGGAAGCCCCTCTATATCTTCTTTACCCATTCATCTGTTGATGGACACTTAGGTTGCTTCCATATCTTGGCTCTTGTAAATAATGCTGCTGTGAACGTTAAGGTGCATGTATCTTTTTGAGTTAGTATTTTCATTTTCTTCGAATATATACTCAGGAGTGGAATTACTGGATCATATGGTAAAAAAATAAAAATAGTAAACTTATTTTTTAGATGAAATCTTATTTGGATGTCCTAAATGTAAAACGGCTTCCTTGGATCTGTAGTTCTCAGAGTATAGTTTAAATATCATGCTAATAAAATGTTTAGGTAATAACATAAGTAAATATTGATAAAGATGTTGCTACTGCATTAAACTTCTAAACATTAAACTTCTGACAAGCAGGCAGTATCATACTATCGCTCAAAATGTTTATCACTAATGTATAAATACCAAATTTAATATAGGAAAAGTATTCAGGGATGTCTGTACCAAAATGTTATTTGCTTAAGAAATTAATACAGAGAATTGTGTGTTTAACCAACTACCAGATTATGTTACAGCCTAAGTGCTATTATCAGGAAGGGAACCCTGCTGGTTGGCTGCTCTTAATAAAGGTTTTAAGAGAGTAGTTGGGATTTAAGATAAGTTGACTGATTTGATTTTTTAAAGTTTGTTACATAAAAATAACCGTAAAAACACCCCATTACATGTTTACATAATAACGTTTTTATGAAAAATAACTTCTAAAACAAAGCTTATTTAGTGAGAAGAGTGGCATTGTTTTGCATTTTTACAAATCTCTTTAATGTTTGCCTAAATATCAATAGAAGTTGGCTGGATTCTGCATTCATACTGTTTCTGTATCACAGCTCGTATAGCCTCAAGAGAACTCATCTGTAAACTTGTGAAATAATGAGAGTAAAAAGGCACATACCATCTTGGTGTGATAATGAAAATAGGTGTGACCTCATGGAGTCGCTGAAAGGGTGCCAGTTCTCCATCCACACTTTGCAAGCCACTGCTGTACACTGTTTGTGAGCCGTAGTTGTGAGCTGTAGGATTCCTGGTATGTTGCACATGTTCCATCAACTTTCCTTCTTTGCTTTGTTGCAGAGTCCTTTGGGCAGAATTATCCAGAGGTAAGAGTATTTTATTGTGATTTTTAGAAAACAGTAACTCCTAGCTTTTATGTTTGAGTGGAAACTACGTTTTCATCTTTTTTTTTTTCTTGACAATAGAAGCATTAAATATGATGATCTTTTGCTATAAAAGGGAACTAAATGTTTAATTTTGAGCGGGGGGGAAGTAGATAGGCAATGTTGGCTGGAAATTACAACATAATGTTGTAAATCTTACAGTTCATTTCCCTTTAAATTAAAAAAATACTTTTGATTGAAGTATTTTTCACAAACAGTACTATCACCTTCATGTAAATTTTTTTTCTGTGTGCTTTTATAGTTTTGATCAGTGTTTTTGCATAGTAATAGTCAATACGTATGCTATAAGTGTGTTTTACAAGTAAAAATATTTTGTAATACATGGAGTGTGTTTAATATAGTCATGATTATTTTAAATGGCTTGATATTAATATAAATTTATTTGACTTTCCTAATGTTATACAGGGGTTTTGTTTTATTTTTCTTGGAATAAATATCAAGAATTATGATTACTTATTAGTAAGATGACTCTTTTAGTGAATCCTGTTTTATTTCGCCTAATTGCCTTCCGGAGAATTTGTACAAAGTTATAGTAGTAATGTAAGGGTTGGTCACATCTGTTTCTAAAAATTCTCTGTTAGCTTTTATAAGTATTTCTCCATTTTGGCTAGTTTAATAGATATGAGAACACCATAGAGATTATTTTGGTATACATCATAATTTAAATTCAAGAGAATTATCATAGATGTTAGAGAAACTTTAAGAAATAATTTGGATACCTGGGTATTATTGTCTGTATTCTTATGTTCATTTTAATCTTTAGGAAGCTGATGGAACTTTGGATTGTATCAGCATGGCCCTGACTTGCACCTTTAACAGGTGGGGCACACTGCTTGCAGTTGGCTGTAATGATGGCCGAATTGTCATCTGGGATTTCTTGACAAGAGGCATTGCTAAAATAATTAGTGCGCACATTCATCCAGTCTGTTCCTTATGGTAAGGAATTTTAAAGTTAATGTATTAAATATGAGTTAAATCGGGGGGGATGAATGGTGACTGTGTAGTTGCCAGTCTCATTAGATAAATTTTAATATTTAGAGTTTTAAATATACAGCCATTTGTAACATAATTTCTCATAGCTTATGGAGACCTTGAATCCATGCTGCTTTCAACACCTTTGGGGGGAGAAATTCATTGTAATATGGATCTGTATCAGGCTCTGTCTGAGATCAGTACTGAAATGAGACATTTACAGATTGCAGCTGTAGTATATTTGTGATATTGACCTTTCATTTAGAATAAAAAAATCTTGGTTAGGAGGGCAGCTTGGAAGTCAAAGTGTCCAGCCTTGTCCATCTTCTTGAATTACAGTAGTTATAGTGATCACAAACATGCCTGTTCCTTCATTGAATTGTGTTATTAAGGCTTTCCATCAGATATATTGAGCTGAAATCGGGTATTATATAAATCCCATTGATTTCATTCTTATTCTCAGGGACTATCTGTTTCAGGAAATTTTATTTTGGGGCAGCACTTCTTTTAAATGAACTTGGGACCAAAAACACCTAATCAGATCTAGATTTATTAAATAACATATTTCCTTTTGTCGAAATATAAGCAGCAGTGGTATTATAAAGCACTGGATTGGGAGGAGGCCTGAAACCCAGTCTAGCTTTGGCCACTAATGAACTGGCGGCTTTGGCCAAAACGTTTCTCTAATATGCAAAATGAGAGAACTGGCCTGTCTGATTTCTTAGGTTCTTTCCAGTTCCTTTGCATTTTATTTATTTTTTTTATTGTTGTGCTCTTGCAATAAAGATTTAAGTAGATACATACATTTTTATCAGCTTTATTAAGATACATATAATTCACATGCTGTAAAATCCACCCAATTAAAATGTACATTTCATTGTTTTTTTATATATTCAGAGTTGTGCAACGATCATCACAATCTAATTTTAGAACTTCTATCACTAAAAATATACATGTATTTTTATTATAAAATAATACTAATTTAGAAAATTATGGAAAATACAGCAAAGTAGAAAATAGAAGACTATCTCTCATAGTCTTACCACTCTGATATTATTACTGTAAATATTTTGATTTGTTACTATATATCTTTATTTTTTATTCTTATTTTTTTTGCAGTACGCGGGCCTCTCACTGTTGTGGCCTCTCCCGTTGCGGAGCACAGTCTCCGGACGCGCAGGCTCAGCAGCCATGGCTCACGGGCCCAGCCGCTCCGCGGCACGTGGGATCCTCCCAGACCGGGGCATGAAGCCGCGTTCCCTGCATCGGCAGGCGGACTCTCAACCACTGTGCCACCAGGGAAGCCCTATATATCATTTTTAAAAAGCATTGAACTTCCCTGGTGGCACGGTGGTTAAGAATCCACCTGCCAGTGCAGGGGACACGGGCTCGAGTCCTAGTCCGGGAAGATCCCACATGCCACAGAGCAGCTAAGCCCGTGTGCCACAATTACTGAGCCTGCACTCTAGAGCCCATGAGCCAGAACTCCTGAGCCCACGTGCCACAACTACTGAAGCCCATGCACTTAGAGCCTGTGCTCCTCAACAAGAGAAGCCACCACAGTGAGAAGCCCGCGCACCGCAACGAAGAGTAGCCCCCGCTTGCGCAACTAGAGAAAGCCTGCGCGCAGCAACGAACCCCCAACATGGCCAAAAATAAAAAATATAAATAAATAAATTAATTTTAAAAATTAAATAAAAAACATAGTTTGTAAGTGTGCCATTTTTTATTTTATATTTTGGTCTTTTCCTGTCTAACACTGTGACCAGACATTTTCCTGCTTGTGTAGCCTTTAAAAACTTTTTTTTTAATGGCTGAATATCTTCTGATAGATAAACCATAATTTACTTAACCATTTTTGTTTCTCTGCTACATAATGTTCAGTCAGCGTCTTTGCACATAAAGTTTTTCTCTCATACAATCATTTCTTCAACAAACATTGAACATGAATTATATACCAGATACTGCTTTAGGCATTTGCGATTAGGGTTAGGGTTAGGGTTTTGGGGACACAAAAACAAGTAAGGAGAAATTCTTGATTGGTAGGGGGAGGTACATGTGCATACAGCTACATGTACTAAAGCTTTGTAGGTCCTACATAAGAACTGTATTTGAGATTTAGTGGAGGCAAAAGTGCAAAGGAGGAAATGATCAATTGTATTGGAGAAGAAGTGTGGTCAGAAAAGGCTTCAAAGATGAAGTAATTTCTAACCTCAAACTTGTAAGATGACTAGGTGTTTGCCAGTTGTATTCCAAGCAGAAGGTGCTGTACAGGCAAAAGCACATAAGCTTGAAACAAACATGGTAAGATGGGGAGCTGCAGGTAGTTCAGATTAGCTGGATTGTGGTATCAGAGATGTGACATGGCAACAACAAAGGTAAACAGGTCCTCATGGAGCACATTGTGTGCCACACTATGAATTTGAGCTTTATCCTGTAGGTACTGTGAAGCCATTAAAAGATTTTAGGAAGGAAAGTGACATGATGAGCTTTTTATTTTAGAAAGATCTCTAGAACAGCATGTGGGAAAGAGATTGAAGGGGACAGTGAATGAAAATAGGATTGCAGTGGCCTAGGCTAGAGCTGATGAGGATAGGTGCAGTAGGAATGGAGCTGAATGGTACAGATGTGAGAAATAGTAGAAATAAGAGGTCTTAGGCATTAATTAGATAAGGGGTGTAAGTGAAGTAGAGAAGTTAAGATGATCCTCAGGTTTCCTGCTTGGATGAAGATGTTAAATGTAAGATTTGAGGGTGATAATGGTGAATTTGAGATCACGGTTGTGTGTCTCCTGTTGTATTTTATTGCAAATAGTTGTTTTATGAGTATTTTCCCTGGAACATGGTAGGTTCTGTGATACATGAACCTTGTCTGCCATTTTACTGTAGCATTATACCTGGTATGTAGTAGGCATTCAGGTACTTGTTGGATGGGTGGGGATATCTTAGTGAAGATGCCCAATAGGCGTTTTATCTATGTTTTTTCATTAGTGTAGACTTCCAAAAGTATGTTACTGCTAGGTCAAAGGGTTTGAACAATGAGAGATTTTCCCCCTCTCCCCCCAACATTTTAAAACTTTTTATCACAAAACTTGATTATTAAGAACTTTAAAACATTCAAACAATATATGAGTATATAGAGTAAAAAACAAAAGCCCTTTGTCTACTCCTTAAGATAAGTAGTAGTAGAGTATATGGAATATATCTTTCATCTGTAAGATATATTTGTATCTCTCTCAGCATGTATAAAAATACACATATACATGTGTATGTTTTTTAAAAAATGGAGACATACTATATATTTTGTTTTTTAGCTTGCTCTTCCACTTAGTATATAGTGGATGTTTTTCTGTGTTGATATGTGTATGTGTGTACATATATATAGTATTGCTTAGTATGTATGCATCATAATTATTTAACTGTTCCCTAATTTTTGGTATATATAAGTATACATGAGAGTTATGATCAGTAGTTATATGCATTTTGCATTTTTCTTTGATTCATCCTCATTTAGTATATAGCTTTATGTATTATTTTAATTATTGTGTAATATTTGAACATGTTAGGGACTAAGAAAATTTCACCAAAGAGAAGTTTTGGGTAAGCATGATAGCTTTCTTCAGCTATTATAGAACTGACATGTGCAAGACAGAAAAATTGACCTAAGGAGAAGAAGCAGGGCTAGTAGGTAGGAATGGGATTTATAGGGAAACAAATGTTACCTTAGAATAGAGATGAGCTCCCAAGCAAAGGTGCCTATGGATGGGATGGACTGCCCAGGAAAGAACTTACCAGTGGGACTGGCCCTGCTTCGGCTTGCTGTCTCTTCATAGGGATGCTACAGAAGATATTCAATCACTGGGCAGGGGCCATAGGTAGAACGAAATGATGTTTAAGACTCTAAGATATTAGACTTAGTAAAGACCTGTCTGTTTTTGGAAAGAAACAGTATTGTCAGATGTGAGGATGTATGAGAATCCCTAATTCTTGAATTTACAGAATTTGGAATTGAAGAATATGTTGTTAGTTTTAATGGGAAAACCCCTCTTAGTTTCACCTCTGATTATAATTTAATTTCTAAAAATAGATTTCCCTCTATTATAACAGAAATACAAGCCTGCTATGAAAGAAAAAGTTATTAAAATGCAGAGGTTTTAAAGGAAAAATGGAAATATAGCTAACATTCTGTTTTATAGTCAGATTGTGCTAAAATGCTTAGGGGAACAGCAGCAGAAGCTGTCCCTTGTTTCTTCCCATTCCCAATATTCCAATAATGTCCCATTCCCAGTGTACTTCCATTCTTTTGGTTTGTTTCTCTTGATATTTGTCTTCATATTTCTAAAGTATTTTTGCATATTACTTCTTCTTAGTTTGTTAATTTCAAGAACTTATCCATGACTTTTTATTACAGTATATGTGAGTTTTATCTCGCCCTTTTACCCTCCCATCATCTACTGAAATTGGGTGGACCATTGGCTTTTTTGTTATCAACCCTCAAGTTACAGTATCTGTAGGCATCTTCTTTTTTAGGTTCACATTCTCCAGAAGGATCTTCTAATTGACTGGGAGTGTTCTAGAGGTTGTGGGAGAGAGGCATCTGAGTCCTTTTTATGCAGACTTGAGCTTAGTCCCTCCACATTCACTTCCTCAGTTTACTCCTGTCTTCCTCTGCTGTGAGTTACAAGTCTGGGAATACATTTAATCTTGTCTCTAATATAATGAATGGTTTTTGAGCACTTACTGTATTGTACTGAGAGTTTTATATGTATTAATATTAAGTCTCTCAAGAGTCTGCAGGTAGATACTATTATTATTTCCATGTTATAAGTGAGAAAATTGAAGCTCAGAAAGGCTGTATAACTTGCCCAAGACCACACAGCTAGAAGGTTGTAATGTCTAGGCTTGAGCATAAATCTGACTTGAGCCTCTGTTCTTAACCATGGAACTGTGTTGCATCCTCTAAGTTCCTCAGTAGCAACTCCTCTTCATTGCAAAATTTGAATAAAGACTGATTTGGGGTTTCTTTTTCTGTTTGTCTCTTCTGTTTTTCATTTCTCTGTTTTCTTTTTTGCCTTCCTGTGGGTTACTTGAACTATTTTTAGAATTCCATTTTGATTTATCTGTGGTATTTTTTATTCTTTTTTTAAAATTTATTTTTGGCTGCACTGGGTCTTTGTTGCTGCTCGCAGGCTTTCCCGAGTTGTGGCGAGTGAGGGCTACTCTTCATTGTGGAGCACGGGCTTTAGGCGCACGGGCTTCAGTAGTTGTAGCACACAGGCTCAGTAGTTGTGGCTCGAGGGCTCCAGAGTACAGGCTCAGTAGTTGTGGCGCACAGGCCCAGCTGCTCCGTGGCATGTGGGATCTTCCCAGACCAGGGCTCGAACCCACGTCCCCTGCATTGGCAGGCGGGATCTCAACCACTGCTCCACCAGGGAAGCCCCTGTAGTATTTTTTAGTGTATTTCTTTGTATAGTTTTTTAATGGTTGCTAGGTATTACATGGTGTATACATAACCTATCATAGTCTACTGGTGTTGACATTTTACTAGTTTAAGTGAAGTATAGAAACCTTCCCTTTACATCCCTTTACCCTCCCTTGTTTATAGTATAATTGTCTTAAGCATTTCCTTTATATATATTGATACCTATATAAGTTATAATTTTTGCTTCAAACATCAAAACTCTAGAAAAAAGTATTTAATTTTTAAAAACCCTTTTCATTATTCTTTCTTCCTGATGTTCTAAGATTCCTTCTTTTATTGTTTCCTTTCTGTTTAGAGAACTTCCTTGAGCCGTTCTTTTAGGGTAGATCTGCTGGTGACAAATGCCTTGATTACCCCTTTGTTCTTGAAAGTTAGTCTCTCTGGATGTAGAATTGGGGATGACAGTTCTTTTCTTCCAGCACTTGAAAAACTGTCACTTTCTTTGGACCTTCATGGTTTCTGGTGTGAAATCTGCTGTCATGTGAATTGTTGTTCCCCGTAGGTAACCGTGTCATTCCTCTTTCTGCTTTCAAGATTTTTTTCTTTGTCTTTAGTTTTCAGAAGTTTGTGTCTTGGAGTGGATTTCTTTGAGCTCATCCTGTTTGACGTTTGCTTAGCTTCTTGAGGCTGTGTGTTTTATATCTTTTGCCAAATTTGGGAAATTTTCAACCATTATTTCTTTTTTTTTCATGTTTATAGGAGTATAATTGCTTTACAATATTGTGTTAGTTTCTGCTGTACAACAAAGTGAATCAGCTATGTGTATACATATATTCCCATATCCTCTCTCAACCATTATTTCTTCGAATACTTTTAAGCCTTACTCTCTTTCTTCTCTCCTTCCAGGACTCTGATGCCATGGATATTAGATACTAGATCTTTTGTTATAGTCCCACAGGTCCCTGAGGCTCTGTTCATTTTTTTCATTCCATTTTTTCTCCTGTTGTTTAGATTGGGAATTTTTTATTCTGTCTTCCTCTTTTCCATTGGCTGCTGAACCCATCTTTCGAGTTTTTTATTTCAGTTTTTATATTTTTCAGTTCTAAAATTCCCATTTGGTTCTTTTCTCTATTATGCATCGGCAGGCGGACGCGCAACCACTGCACCACCAGGGAAGCCCCTCTATTTCTTTGATGAGACTTTTTTTTTTCCATTTGTTTCAAGCATGTTTGTAATTGCTTGCTGAAACATTTTAATGATGGCTTCATTGAAATCCTTGTCAGGTAATACTAACACCTGTGTCATCTGTGTGTTAGTATCTGTTGATTGTCCTTTCCTAGTCCTTTGGCTCTTCTGGAGACTTTTTTTGTGTGTGCCCATTGATGCTAATGGGTTGTTGGCATCTCCGTCACCCGGTCCAGGATATATGAGGCAAAAAGAAAATATAAGGACCTCACCGCTGTGTCGTTCCTCATATCCTGTATTCCCTAGACAGTCTGTCTTCTCTTTAACTTTTTATGTTTGTTTTCTATATAATGTTCAGGATGTTTAACTGTACTTAGCAGGAGGAATTAATTCCTTCCTTAATTCTTTTCTTAATTTTTTTAAATAACAGATACCTATCTGTACTGGTTCGTTTATACTATGATAGTGCTACTTCTGGGACAACTTCAGAAAGCTCAACTACTCCTCCCCCTCCCACCAAGGGGAAGAAAACCTGTTTTTTTGTTAAATCAACACTTAAGGGCCAGCTGATTTTATACTTTTCTAAAATGTTTGAGTCTCCCTTTTTTCACTGATCCACTTGTACTGTTATCTTGAACTGTTAAGAACTTCTATTACTAGATATGAAGATGTCATGAAAACATTCTTTTTTATTGCTTAGTTAGGAAAGCTTGTTGTGGATTTGAGTATATGTTTAAAAAATAAAGAAGAGGGCTTCCCTGGTGGCGCAGTGGTTGCGCGTCCGCCTGCCGATGCAGGGGAACTGGGTTCGCGCCCCGGTCTGGGAGGATCCCATGTGCCGCGAAGCGGCTGGGCCCGTGAGCCATGGCCGCTGAGCCTGCGCGTCCGGAGCCTGTGCTCCGCAACGGGAGAGGACACAGCAGAGGGAGGCCCGCGTACCACCGCGGAGCGGCTGGGCCCGTGAGCCATGGCCGCTGAGCCTGCGCGTCCGGAGCCTGTGCTCCGCAACGGGAGAGGACACAGCAGAGGGAGGCCCGCGTACCACAAAAAAAAAATAAATAAATAAATAAATAAAAAGAAGAAGAAGAAACGTTGGTGACCCATGCGGTTAGGGCAATAAGTGTGACTCATGAATTTTTATCTATAAGGGTGGTATGATATACTTTAACTTAGAATGTGTGCTAAGTTACCCTTTTTCCTTCTCAGCTGGAGTCGAGATGGTCATAAGCTCGTGAGTGCTTCCACTGATAACATAGTGTCACAGTGGGATGTCCTTTCAGGCGACTGCGACCAGAGGTTTCGATTCCCTTCACCCATCTTAAAAGTCCAGTATCATCCGCGAGATCAGTATGTTTAATCTGTGCTATTCTCTCCTGGGGTGGGTCTAATTCTATCTCCAGGCTCGTGACAATTTCAGTTTAAGGTTTTAGGATGCAAAAGCCCACATCTCTTCAAACCTCTTCTATATAAAATAATCTTTCCAGATTATCTGGATCTAGTGAATAGATTTTAAAGAAACTGTTGTAGTATATAATTAAAAACTGGCCTATATTAATTAAGACTTCAGAAATGGGCAAAGGTAGAAATAAGTATAATAACTGTTCTTTACCTGGGGTTTTCCTCCAATTTGAATTTCTTCAGTAGGGGAAACAGTTCATTATGAAAACTATATTTAAGGAAAAGAGTTACCCATCATTCTATTACTGAGATATAACTATTTTAATTTCTCTAGGTTTTCTTTTAGTCAAGTTCTCTTTAAGTATAAAGCTTATTGTATAGTGCTTCATAACTCACAAAGCACTTACTAGCTCACAAAACATTTGTCTATTAGATGTACACAAATATGTATTTTTACATAGTTTTAATTGGTATTTTGCCTTTCACTTTATTTCATACATATTTTGCCAGTTTGCTACATCTTCATATTTATTTTTAATAATTACATTTTATCTTGTCAAGGTAAGATCTCATAACTTTACTCAGTCATTTCCCTATTATTAGGAATTTAGAGTTTAGGCTTTTTCACTATTTTAAATATGCTTGGGCTGGGAGAGTTGATGAGGTAGTAGATAGGAATTACAGAAAAGAGCAGAGAGTCAGCCTTCTGATATCATAGCAACAGCCAATGTACTATTCATATTTTTAAACAGGAACAAGGTTCTCGTGTGTCCCATGAAATCTGCTCCTGTCATGTTGACCCTTTCAGATTCCAAACATGTTGTTCTGCCCGTAGACGATGACTCCGATTTGAACGTGGTTGCATCTTTTGATAGGCGAGGAGAATATATCTATACAGGAAATGCAAAAGGCAAGGTAAGCCTAGAAGCTTAGAAGCTGGTGAAATATGCATCAGTCATCCTGTGCATTGGCTCATTTCATGTTTACTTGTTCTCCTTTCTTTGAAATTTCTTTCATCCCTTGACTAAGCATGTCTCCTGCCTGTGGTAAATACAGCCTATTTTTCTCTCATGCCTTAATAATATCTGTTCTTTGGATTTAGAGCAGTCAGAGGTTATTTGACCTAGAGAAGGATGGGGGGCCTTTACTGGATGCTAGTAATGAAAGGCCATTACTAAATTATAAAATTTAAAAATCATATCATCAATGGAGTACTGCTGATAAAATGTCTGATATCTTGGTCTGCAAATATTGTATAATTTAGGCTAGCTTAATCTATAGTTTTGTGTAGTAAGAAGTTGGGTTAAGTGAGCTTTAGGGTCCTTTTCAAGCTTATTAGAGTTTGAGTTCCATTGACTTTGATTTTTTTTTTTGTATTTTGACTGGGACATATGGGCTAGTACAGTTTCATGGCTACTTTAGAGAGTGGCAGGGTTTTTTTTTTATTATGGTAAAATGCACTTAACGAAATTTACCATCTTAACCATTCTTAAGTGTATAGTTCAGTGGTGTAACGTACATTCACATTGTCATGCAGTCATCACCATCGTTTATCTCCAGAGCTCTTTTCATCTTGCACTCACCTTGTACTTATTAAATAATAACTTGCTATTTCCTACTGCCTTTCACCCCTTGGAAACCATCATTCTACTTTCTATCTCTATGAATTTGGCTATTCTAGTACCTGTATAAGTGGACTCATCCAGTATTTGGTTTTTTTGTGACAGGCTTACTTCACTTAGCATAATGTCGTTAAGATTCATTCATGTTGTAGCATGTGTCAAAATTTCCTTTCTTTTCAAGTCTGAATAATATTCTATTGTATGTATGTGTCACATTTTGTTTATCTGTTGATGGATACTTCCGTTGCTTCTGCTTTTTGACTCTGGATAATGTTAAACATTATCTTTTAACAATAGGTTAAGACACTGTCCTTTAATTGAAGGCAATAATAAAAGGCAATAGCAGTTGATCAAGTTGAATACATGGGAATAGAGATATTTATATTACTGTTTTCACCCAGTCTTTGCCCAGTTTTAGAAACAGAAGCCAAATCTAATTACTGTAAGTTATCAGAATACTTATTATTTTTCTCTTTTAAACTTTAGATTTTGGTCCTAAAAACAGATTCTCAGGATCTTGTTGCTTCCTTCAGAGTAACAACTGGAACAAGCAATACCACAGCCATTAAGTCAATAGAGTTTGCTCGGAAGGGCAGGTAAGTGAGACCTGTCTTTTTAGAGACAGTTTTAAAAGTGAGTAGAATGCAAAAATACATTGAGATTCAGTTTTTGTGTATGTTATACTTAATTTTTTTTTAAGTTTACTTAAAAAATAGTTATAGAAACTGTCACTATCTGGTTCTTAAGTTTATAAGATTTACTGCTTTGAGCCAGCAGTCACATCTTCTCAGGAGGTTAAGAGGCAGTTCCTTTACAGAAAAGATGTCTGAGTGGTCTGTGCATAGAACCAAAATGCCTGGCATATGGTAAGCACTGGGTAAAGATGAGCTGTTATATTATAATCAGAATTGATATCACAGAATTCACATAGTAACTGAATATGCACTTTACTTACATAAAACCTGTTTATTTACCCTTTTAATTTCAGATGTTTTTCTGATAAGTTTGATTACCCAGCTAGAAGTAGATTTATGTATCAACAAACAAGAAGAAAATCGGTTGTCAGTAAGAGAAGTAACAGTCATCCTATTTTGTATGGGAACCACCATACATACTTAGAGGACATTCATGTTCAAATTCTCTTGAAGCAAGAGACAGTTAGTGAAGTCTGTAAGAAGGTGGTAAAATAACTTGTATTTTAGAGAGGTTTCCAACACTCAGTGTTATCACAGTAAAAAATTGGGCAATCCAGAATGATATATTTAGTTTATTAACTCATTAAGAATATATTGTATATAAAGCAGGCCAGAGGAATGAAGTATTTATATATATTTAACCGTAAGCGTGTGAATTCGGGAAACTGATTTCAATTTAGAGGTTTTGGATTTTAGTCAAATACTGCTGATTAGTTTGTGCCTCTAGGGTTCAGGGATTACACAGGAAGGGAAGTAAAGCATTTTCTCACTTCACGTTATATTTTGGCTTGGAAGGTGATGAGTAGATACATAAGTAGTCTAGTCTATTACTTAGATTTTCACTCAGTCTCTCCCTGATTTGTTAGTTGTCTTATGGTACTGTTCTAAGTAACTGGTAGCCATGGAAAATGTTAACAGGAACAGATTCTGACCTCTGGTTTTGATATTTTTTATCCTTTCTGTAGTTGCTTTTTAATTAACACAGCAGATCGAATAATCAGAGTTTATGATGGTAGAGAAATCTTAACCTGTGGAAGAGATGGAGAGCCTGAACCCATGCAGAAATTGCAGGACTTGGTGAATAGGTATGTATCACAACCTAGAAGAATATGTGCTAATTCATGGCCTGGGGTCAGGTTCCGGTTCTATTTGGGTACTTTCTTTGTTCTTTAGGACCCCATGGAAGAAATGTTGTTTCTCTGGGGATGGGGAATACATAGTGGCAGGGTCAGCCCGGCAGCATGCCCTGTACATCTGGGAGAAGAGTATTGGCAACCTGGTGAAGATTCTCCATGGGACAAGAGGAGAACTCCTCTTGGATGTAGCTGTGAGTAGGATGAGAGGTTGCTGTTGTTACTTATGTAATTCAGAAAATCTTGGATTCATTCTTAGAATTGATTTTTCTTTGCTTCATTAAAATTTAGTGGCATCCTGTTCGACCCATCATAGCATCCATTTCTAGTGGAGTGGTATCTATCTGGGCACAAAATCAAGTAGTAAGTATTTTTCTGGTTTAACTGCTTTGAAGCTAGATACCCTTTCCTTTTATCAAAGAACTTTACAAATAGTAAGCCCAAAATTACCTTATATACTTTCTTTTCCATATGATTCTTCTAGTTAAATAGTTCAGTGCATCTAGTTTTGCTTTTTTTTTTTTTTTTTTTTTTTTTTTGTGGTACACGGGCCTCTCATCGATCTTCCCGGACCGGGGCACGAACCCGCGTCCCCTGCATCGGCAGGCGGACCCCCAACCACTGCGCCACCAGGGAAGCCCTAGTTTTGCTTTATTTTAATGGTAAGGTCTTGGTCCAAAGTCAATTTACCAGCTCTGTTTTCAGGGAGAAAATCTAGTGTACTTCCTGGTACGTTTTTCTTTTGCTCATCTGAGATAGAGTTTTCATGTGCTTTTCTTATTTTCAGCTCAGTTAGCTTCTGTTTTACATCTTGGTTTTATTTTGAACACCTTTAATTATATTTGTAATCAGTGTACTCATAAGAGAACATTTTACCTCAGAATTACATCTTAAAAAGATTAAAGAAGGCAGTTATTTATGAAAGAACTACAGTTAATAACATGGAATGTTTAAGATAGGAAATGCTTTAAGGTAGTAAAACTGTAGATACCTAATTTTTAATATCTGCCAAATTTGATCTCAGAATTTTGAGTCTCGTTCATGGTCAGTCCTTTTATTTATATCATTAATGTCTAGGTTACAGACCGCTGCTTTCTCATACAGTTAAGTAGTATATTTTGTTTGTGGCATAGGAAAATTGGAGTGCATTTGCGCCAGACTTCAAAGAATTGGATGAAAATGTAGAATATGAAGAAAGGGAATCAGAGTTTGATATTGAAGATGAAGATAAGAGTGAGCCTGAACAGACAGGTATTATTTCTCAATTGCAGATAGTATTTCCCAAAGGAAAAATGATTGTTTTACTCAGTACTCATTCTTAATTTGTGTTGAAAATTCACTTCAGCACTTATTCTAATTTTTTTTCTAAGCTTACACAGTTTTGACAGTGTTTTTAGAATATTTATTTGTAAGGCATTGACTCAGGGCTTACATGGGCATTACTAGGGCTCAAGCAGCTGTCTTAACGTTTCACTTTGTATTTCCTGACTAATTGCAGATGATTAAATGAGAATTTGCATGGGGCACCTAACAAAGCCACCCACACACGCTGGGTGCTCAGCTGCTGTTTGGGTATTGTCACTCCTTTGTCAGTAAGATGAAGGTAAAGAGCATGGGCTCTGGAGTCAGGCTGCCTTGGGCAGAATACTTATTCTTAAACCTAAACTTCCTTTTCTGTAAAATAAGAATAACAGTAGTACCTGCCTTTTAGGGTTGTGGGGAATAAATGAGATAATTCATGTAAAGGGCTCACTGTAGTGTCTAGGCCATAATGAGCATTCAGATGTTCTCTTCTATGATTATGATCGTGATCATTGTTATTTTTATCTCTTGGCTTCTGAACTTCTAGATAGGAAGTTACTTGAGAATACATATTTCACTTTATAGCCCCATCGTTGTCTAAACACAGGGCTTTGCGTCTGGCAGGGGTTTGTGTGTATGAATGCTTAATGTGCCCAGTTGACACTGTCAGCTTGAGTAATTAATGCCACGGGTCATTGACTGCTGGGCCACTTGATGGTGTCAGGAATCGGGGAATTGGAATTGAGATTAGTTCTCTCCAGCTTGAAAGTGCTGGTCCTCACTTTTGTGATATTAGATAACTTACATGCCTCCTGTGTCTTAGGAAGACCGTCAGGGCTGCAGTATATTCTGGATTGTATTAGTGTTATCGGACTGTGTTGTACGAAGCCTTCCCAAGCTTCCGCAGAAGTTGTTTCTCCTTCCTGTCTCCTTGGCACATTGCACATACCTTTACTGTAGCACTTACTGTATGGAACTGAAATTATCTGTGTATATGTGTCTCCCCAATTAGACTTCTAAAATTTTTACTGAAGAACCGTTCCCAACTTTCTGGGGCATTGCTCTGTTCCCAGTGCCTAGCGTGTGGTGGAAATTCAGCAAATATTTGCAGAACAACTAAGTAAAACGAACTGTTTGGTTTTCCTCCTTTGTTTCTCCTGGATTTCAGTTTATGAAAACCATAAGCTATATGTAAAAAGCAGTTTTCTACTTCTTCTCACACCTCTGCTGTGTTTTTGTCCTGCAGGGGCTGATGCTGCAGAGGATGAGGAAGTGGATGTCACCAGTGTGGACCCTATTGCTGCCTTCTGTAGCAGGTGAGCTGCCGCTGAAGGCTGGGCCTGGGGTGCTCCTCCTCCTCAGTCTCTGGTTGTGCTGCTCAGTTCCCCAGCTCTTCCTTCAGGCCCATCTGCCTTTTACCTCAAAGAGATAACTCCTTTGGTGCGCAAGAAATCCCTTCCCTTCTCCCTTGATAGAAAAATCTTAAGAAAGTGAAATAATTTGTTTATGCCATTTATTTTTACTACTGATTTTATTAATCGTGTTGTCTGATTTCCTTTTTTAAAAATTTATTTATTTATTTATTTATGGCTGCGTTGGGTCTTCGTTGCTGCGTGCGGGCTTTCTCTAGTGGCGGCGAGCAAGGGCTACTCTTCGTGGCAGTGCGGGGGCTTCTTGTTGCGGTGGCTTCTCTTGTTGCGGAGCACGGGGCTCTAGGCGCGTGGGCTTCAGTAGTTGTGGCTTGCGGGCTCTAGAGTGCAGGCTCAGTAGTTGTGGTGCACGGGCTTTGTTGCTCTGTGGCATGTGGGATCTTCCTGGACCAGGGCTCGAACCTGTGTCCCCTGCATTGGTAGGCGGATTCTTAACCACTGTGCCACCAGGGAAGCCCCTGTCTGATTTCTTTTTATTTGTCTTGGCTTTCTTGACATTTTAGATCCATGACCTGTTGCTTATGGTTAGATGATTCTGCCCTAGAGGAAGGGTTCATGGTTTAAGCAACTTTCTCCTCTTTTTCCCTATCCCTTTTCTGATCCTGTTCCAAATAGTGATGAAGAGCTGGAAGATTCAAAGGCTCTATTATATTTACCCATTGCCCCTGAGGTAGAAGACCCAGAAGAAAATCCTTATGGCCCCCCACCGGATGCAGTCCAAACTTCCTTGATGGACGAAGGGGCTAGTTCAGAGAAGAAGAGGCAGTCTTCAACAGATGGGTCCCAGCCACCTAAGAAGAAACCCAAAACAACCAATATTGAACTGCAAGGAGTACCAAATGATGGTAAGAGCCACGTTTTCTCTCCCTTGCCTGACAGACGCCACTCTCCAGCACAATCTGGTAATTTCTTGTTTGGGTGATTTTCCCTTAAAGGAATTTTCCCATGAGTCTTTTTTATAGTGCTTTACAACTTTGTAATAATTTCATCTGCTTTCACTTCTCTTTTAAAATGGGGAGATTCTACCCTCAGTACTTTGCCTAAGATGACATACTTTAAGTCTTCTGACATCTGGCTCAGTTTGTTTAAATACCCTACCTCTCCCCCAAGATTCTCATTAGGTAGTAAAGTACTGGTCAGACTTGGACAACCTTAATTCTTCCTACCTACTTTTACAGTCTGACTCTAGAAGCCTTTTTAATTACATGGTTGAGTTTGGATTCTTACCCTGGTCTGTCGCGTACCAAAGCCCATTCCCTTTCTGCTCTCACGTGCCAGTGTGCACATGTGCATTCCTGTTGTGGCTTGTGTGATAAAGTATCAGTGTGTCTTTGAGCTACCTTTTCCATTTAGAGCTGCTGTGGCTTCGTATGAATCACATAGGCCATGTGGCCAAGGAACTATTTCTCATTTAATGGCCACTCTTCTATAGTTTATAATGAATAAACAAAACAAACTTTTCTTCTTGTATTAGTGGACCTGAGATACAAGAGCAGAATTCTTTGCTTATGGATAGGTGGCATGGCACATGCTCAGTTGGGGTGATGTGTGGATTTCTTTCTGTGCCTATCTGTCCTTTTACAGAAGTCCATCCACTACTGGGTGTGAAGGGGGATGGCAAATCCAAGAAGAAGCAAGCAGGCCGGCCTAAAGGATCAAAAGGTAAAGAGAAAGATTCTCCATTTAAACCGAAACTCTACAAAGGGGACAGAGGTTTACCTCTGGAAGGATCAGCGAAGGGTAAAGTGCAGGCGGAGCTCAGCCAGCCCTTGACAGGTAAGGACACATTGGGAGCACTGTCTGGCTTGCTTCGTGGCCTTGCTTTGTTCAGCCCCTGACTCCGTTTAACTGCAGCATTTTTTCCTTCCTTCCCTCCTTTTCCCCAGTGGCAGATATTCTCTGAGTTTTAAACTACTGCGGAGGGCAGGCTAAACCAGATTTGGCTTAATTCAGTGGCTCTTAACCTTGGGTCTATAACCAGGTTTCAGGGGATCTCCATTCCCTTTGTTTTATGCAAAATATTGTGTGCATATTTTTGGGGGGAAGATGCCTGTACATTTCACAGGATTCTTGTAGGAATCTGTGACCTGAGAAAGGGTAAGAACCCCTGGTTCAATTCATTTTTTTAATCTGTGTTTGCTCCTAGGTTTTTTGTTTTGTCTCAAATGAAAGATCCAGACAGATAACCAGAAATATGAGCTTCTATACAGCCCCTGACTATTTAACTGTAGCATCTTTTTTCTCTCTCTTCAAATTGTTCAAATCCCAAAGGTGGTGTTTTTCTCTTTTTTCAGTAGTCTAGAAGCAATGATGGAGTTGTTAGTAGTACTATCATGTTAAGGAAGAAGATGAAGTGTTTTGTTTTTTCAAACAGGAGATTACCAAAAAGACAAACTTTGTAGCTTCTTAACACCTAAGCCTCTTGAAACTTAACTGTTTTCTCACTTCTATATAATTGAGGGATTTTTATTGGAGGATGGAGAACAGTTTCAATTTCTAGTCAAATACTTGTGAATCTAGGCTAAATGGTCTTTTGTTTGGAAAATAGTAAGCAAACTCAAGTTCATTTCTGCTCAAATATTGTTGCGTTTTGGAAACTTTTTGTTTTGTTTTATATTTAGGCACTGCTTTAGTTAATACATTACTCTCAGTTTTCTGTGGCTAGGTCAGTAGATTCAGAGGCAGGACTAACAAAATATCAGTGTTTGTATTTAGGTGTTTTTTTCCCCCACTTTAAAATTTTTTTTGTGGTACGCGGGCCTCTCACTGCTGCGGCCTCTCCTGTTGCGGAGCACAGGCTCCGGATGCGCAGGCCCAGCGGCCATGGCTCATGGGCCCAGCCGCTCCGCGGCACGCGGGATCCTCCTGGACCGGGGCACGAACCCGTGTCCCCTGCATCGGCAGGCGGACTCCCAACCACTGCGCCACCAGGGAAGCCCCCCACTTTAAAATTTTAATTGTGTTAATCCAAATGTGATGATATGCAAAACAGAATTCCTTAAGCCAGTTAATCATTGTGAACATGAATTCTCTTCTTCAGAGAAGCTGAAACAGACTCAATTACTCATCATTTTGAGTATTCCCCCTCAAGTTCACTAGATTTAGACTTTCAGAGTCCAACACCATACCATTGGAGCACTAACATTATTTTCCCAACAACAATATTTATGGTACTCTACTGATAATCAGTTACCACCTCCACATTCAGTCCACTTAGGGCCATGTCTGTTTATTTTTTAAAATAGCCTGGAAGAGTTATATGGGCATTGGCAGCAAAGATTGCATGTCAGTAATTGACTAATGTAAATAAAAACCATCCTTCCATAACCCACTTCTTGCATAAGCGGATGCCACTATAGAAGAAACAATTTAAAGTTCAAATAGATTTCCCTGGCCCCAAGAGCTGAAATGCTTCAGGGTGATTTCAAATGTAGGCAAACATATTGAATTAATTGAAATACTCTAAGACATACTTTCCCAGCATCTTCAGAATCTATCTGTAATTAATCATTTGCTTTTTAATACTAAGCGTATGGCAAATAAACCATTTGAAGTTTTTAAAAACTAAAATTTTCTCTCTATAATACAATGATTTCAACTTTTAATTATAGCTGATATGGTCACTAACAGTTACTAAATATTTTTGGTATTTCTCAAATTGGGTTTTTGTCAAAGGTACCGTGAAGTACTGTTATATTTTACAGCTTAGAGTATAACAGCAGTGGTATTTTTTAGCTATGCTTCAAAAACATCTAAATGAGATGGTAGAAGGTTTACTTAGCCGTAAAGGAATGGGCCTTTTTATTCCCTAAAGTTTTCAAAATACTGCATTGAAATTTTGATCTATGTGTAAAATACATAGTGTTTGTACATGTCAGCATTTCAAAACTCCTTCTAGAAAGACTGGATATCATTATCAATGGCCTATTAGAAGTTTATTCCCACTCACTCAGCTGACAAGGTTAAAAGAGGTACCGACCTCCTTAAAGGCTAGAACTTGTGTCTTGAAACAGCAGGGTGCTTCAGACTGGATTTTTATTTTCTTCATTATTGTTATCAGGGACTTGAGTTGGTCAGCCTTAAATGGAGGCAGCTATTTTAACAGCTTCACCCTTTGAAAGGACTAGAGGAGACTTTTACATAACAAGGCCAGGGTGATGATATGCTTTCTGATAACACACAGACAAAACAACTGTCTAGATTACTGCAAACATTTTACCAGCTTCTCAGGATTGTCTGCATCTCATACTTCCCCGTGTAATCTATACTTCCTTCTTCCCAGTTTCTCCTTCTCTTGCCTGGGTTCCTTGGCCTTTTCCTGAATGGAAATCTCCAAAACTGAAATGGTCAGATCAAACTCCCGAGTGTGCTGAGGAGCAGGATCATTAAAAAACCTCAAAAAAGGCATTGTGGTTTAGTCCTAACACTTCCTCAGAAGGGCTTTTAGCCACTAGCTGCAGTGTGGTTTGGATCTTTATGAAGGCCGTGAATCTGGGGGAGAGTGCTGAAACTGAGTATCATATAACACGCCATTAGAAGTCTCAGTTTCAGGTCAACCTGTCATATCTTTTGTGTGGGTTTCTTTGGGCGAGGGTGGCGCTTCATCCAATACCATTTTCAGCTTGGAGGGCCCAGAGCAGGCAGAGGCTGGCTGACACATGCTGTTCATTTTCGCATGGCTCCCCCAGGCCTCTGAGGTAATAAAAACTCTTTATGTCTCATGTTCTTCCACACCTTGGAGAGTTTCAGTAAAAAGCAGCGTGCTGTCATTGTGGATTTTCCACCAGATATTAAGAAATGAATCCTGATCCTCAGTGGCCGAGGCTGAACCATCTTGAAAGATTAGTTCAGTCTGATGGGTATATTTGTAGATTCAGTGCTTTGTGGACCTCCCCTCCCCGCAAATGCCCTCCTTTTGCATTAGAGCCAAATCATTTGAAGGCAGATTGTAGGTGTAGGCTACTGCTCAAGTTAGATAAATGCCAACTGTTTGTTAATATCTGCAATTTATCAGTTACTGAAGAAACTGTTCAGTAAGCCCTGATAGGCCTGACAAAGCTGCTATAGTCTGTTGCATGTTGCAGCAGGAGATTATGCATTTCAGGTGACAGTTGGAAGACACATAGACCGCCAGTAGAAGTAATCTAGCCATCTGGAATCTGAGGCTGTAGAAAATTCTTTCCTATCAAACAGCTCATCAGTATTGAACAGTACCAGCGGTCCCACATCCACGAAGACACACTTTCTGTGATGAGTGAGGACCCATCAGTGAAGCTTGAGGGTAACCCTGAGCTGGAGACGTTTCAGAAAGTCCAGATCGACATAGCACCATCTATCAGATTCCCCCTGGTTACCTTATTAGATACTCTCCAGAGGACAGTCCTCAGGATCGAAACTTGAGATGTGAGCAGAACCACCAGTGTCCCGGTTGCCCTGTGACCGCTCAAAGATTGCCCTAGAAGTAGGGCTCCTTGGCAGTAAACACCATCGGTAGCAAGTGTGACAAAGTTGTGGTCGGTCACGTATGTGGTCTAAAGGCCTTGTGGGATGGTGGGCATGAAGGGAATGGTGGCACCTGGGTCTGTTGAGGGTAGCAAAGACCAAACTGAGCAGAGGTGCCACTTCTGGGGGCCGACAGGCCCTGCGCTGATTTCCCTGCCTTTGGCTGCACCACTGCCCTCCTGGTGCTGGCCCCCCACCCTGGGGCCTCTGAACCATATTCTGTTCACTTGCTGAATCTGATTGTTTTAAATGATTGGTAGGGGCTTCCCCCCCCACTTTTTTGAAAAATGATCAGTCTCTCAAAGACTAATCTATGAATTCCTGCTAAAATCATATTTTTAGATGGCTAGTTGGGTATTCTCATTCTGTGTGGTCTTATTAGCTGACTAAGGTAATGTTTGAAAATTAATATCCAGTGTTTTCTTAAGCCACCCTGGCTTGGCTGCTTTGGGGAGGTACCAATAACAGCTGTTTACCATGAGCTGAATTTTTCTTAATTTTATATTACTGGAGATTTCTGTCATGTTGCGGCTAAATAATACTTGGGGCAGATTTTTAAGTAGCCTGGAGATCTTCTGCTTTGTTGCTGTCTCTGTGTATCTTTTCTTGCTCACAGACTTGCTTGCTCTGGTATTGGTTTGTTGCCTGGTGCCTCAACAAGCTTTGTTTTTGGTCTGTTCACAGGAAAGAGAGCGATAAAGAAAAATCATTAACTGACCTGTGATAATCAGTGTAATAATGTAGCTCATTAGTCATCTTGAGTGCCCATTATTAATGCGCAAGCCACTTTTTCCTCTCATGAGTTAGGCTTAAAATGTCAATGTTGTCTATTTTTAAACGGTTAAGGTTAAACTAGATTGGTCACGGTACCTGTGGAAACAATCAGAGAAACTAGCCTTAAAGTGTTAAAGGCCTGTTACTGAGTCCTGTGGAGTAGATTCATTTATCTCACGATTTAAAAAAAAATCAATTCAAGAGGTTAATTGTTACGTTTTATGTTGAAAGATCTGAAAAAGAGATGCTTAAATATACTTTTTATCTTACTGAACTATATAAAGTTTAAATTTGAGTTTTAACATGTAGCATCCAGGAGAGTTTGTGTCTCATATTTTCAGTCTCTTCTCAGGCAAATTGGAATTTATTTTTATTGCCAGTTTTCATCTGTGCTTGAACTTATTTAAAATCAGGTTAAAAGCAAGGTTTGTAAATGGGTACTTTTTTTTTTTTTTTTTTTTTACAACTTGGGCGATTATTTTTAACCATTTTACCTTCAAGTGGCATGTTCTTCCCCATTCCAGATGACACTGGGAGGACTTTCTTCACCTTGTTCTCTTTTTACACTTCCTAGTTAATATTTCACAGCAACCCATTTAAGGATGTCCCTCAGAGATTGAACAGCTTCTATGGAGTAATCAGGGAAGTGTTCATTTGATTTTACTATTTAGGATTTTATTTATTGATCAGTTGTTGGCGCATAGAAATGCCGACAGTAGTTTTCATTAACATTTCACCATATTTGGGATTCTGAGGAGCTGAGAGTATCATTTAAGGAACAAGGGTGTTTGGAAAAGGGTTTGTTGCTCACCGTTAATCATTTAGTGGCGAATTAGTCTAGTATATGAAAGATTGAAAGAGGCAGTACCCTAGAATTTCCTTTCCTCTACTTACTGCACTTTTTGGAATATGAAGCATTATATGTTAACACCTTGGAGAATGGTTAGAAGCTTGGAAAATGTGTAGAAGTCTGATCATTTTGCCTTTTTTTCTCCCTTTGGGGCAGTGCTGAGAAAAGTACTGATGGAGGGGGCGGGGTTTGGATTATTTGTTGCTTCAGTAAAGAGTAATTGGGAGTTGGAGTTGGTTTTAACTTAAAGGGGGGAAGTTCTTAGCCCATGTGTGCTTGTAATGCATCATCCAGCATCTGTATTTGTGTTCTTGAAAGTAACTGGTCTAAGTTGATGCTAAAAGAAATCTTTTTATTTCTCATCTCTTTAGCAGGGGGAGCAATCTCAGAACTGTTATGAAGGCCCTTGAAGTTCTTCGTTCTTCCCTACTTTGCCATCGTGTGGCCTCTGGACACTGTGGTCAGTCATTTGAGATTGACTTTAATTTAAAACAAAGGCCTCTGTCTTCCACCCAGGAGGTGGAAGGAGTGAATTTTATGTTTGAATGAAGAAGTGAATTATGGAAGAAGAATATATGTCCCGTCCCTTTCAAGCATAAGTCCAAATAGGCTCTCAGGAATGAGGATTTGTGAAGACATCAAACAGGAGTTTTGACTCATTTAAACTTTAATGCTTGTTATGTTGCTGGAGAAGAGATTCCTGTTTTGCTCGTCTGTCTTTACTGTACCCAGCATCATTTCGGCCTGTCATTTCCTATCTCCTACTTGCCTTCCCTCCACAATGCACGTCCTTGAGTGACTTGTTCTTATCTGAAATTTTGCTGCCTGTATCCTAGAAAAACTTCTGCTGCACATTTTTTCTTCCATTTTTAAACTTACCCACTCACCAGATACCTCCTATATTTCCATATTGTGCTACAAAGATGGGCAGAACAGAAAGTGCTGGAAAGATTTCAGATTTTCCAAAAGGAAAGAAAGATAAGAAAGGCCCCCTCTTTTTTCACATACTATAACATTTTGCTCAAGAAGTTGAGCTATAAGAGGGTCAGGTTTTTCTTTGTATTCTTTTCATTGCATGTTTCCCTCCAGTATTGGTTCATTCTCATTAATCATGGTTTTTCAAGATAGCTAGTTCATTTGTCTCCAGCAAAGAATCATCAGTAGTTTATATTGCTTTACCTGTACTGGCTTCCAGAGCCAGAAACAAACCGAGGTGTCTCTCAGCAGGCTTCTTTTTTACTGGGGGTGGGGGAATCTATGCAAGGACTAAAATAAAACTGTCCAGAATCAAAGCAACGACAACACAGTTCAGATAAAAAAATCAAAGAACCTTTTTTTTAATCATTGCTCGTGGACATCTGTCCTTCCCATCAGTCATTGCATTTCCCCTCCTTGTAGCCGCACCCCTTTTCCTTCCTACATGTTTCCAGTCACTTCCTTTCTGTGAAAGGTTGCTTAGCTTTTTTAAAAAAAAATTTAATTTTTGCTTTTGCTGTTCTTTGTATAAAAAGTAGCAGATTGGATGGATGTGTACACTAGGTGTTTGAAATTCTGTGAAAATCCAGAGTGAAGAAACCAGGTGTGGAGGGGCCTCTCCAGCCTCTCTGGAGTAGAGCTTTGAGCTGACTGGAAGTGCTTAATCTGGATCATCACTTTCACAGTATTTTCAAAGGAGAGTTAAACACTGTGCTTACTGGGAAATCTCTGTCAGTTGGTGGTTGCTCCGATAGGTAGCCAAACGAGGTGATTACCTTTTGGATTTTAGCATAGAAATCAAAGTAGAACACATCAACAAGAGCCTCTTCCATTCCGTCTTTAGAACCAAAACGTTCAGTAGTTGAAGCAAGAGCTCTCCCTGAGTCAGTGGCAAAATGTCTATATTTTTAGATGCCACTGCTTTTTCCTCAGATGCTCATTTTGTGAATTTCATTTCCTATTTCATATTAGACCAGTGGTTGAGATTGGTAGGTGGGTCACTAGATATGTTTTTGTTTTGCAGACATTATTTCCATTTTGTTTCTCTTTGTACTGTACAGTGCAGTAGTATGCAAACTGTGTGATACAAGAGGTTTCTGCCTTATTTCCACGTGCAGAGTAGCTGGGTGTCCTCTGCCTGAGCATTTGGATGTTCAAGCTCTGTCCACCTCCTAAACCGGCTACTGAGAAAATCAACTTCAGCCCTGTCAGAGTGTCTCTGGCAGCAGCTCCTAATAATTATTTATGCTTTTGGAATTTTTTTCAGCTCCTAAAACCTTCTGTCTATTTCAGTTTGATTTTCTCGATTTGTACAATATATGCATATTCTCTTTTTCCCTATTGTCACCTGCCCACCCCCCAGTGTTTTGTTTTCTAATGTTCTGTAGTTTTGTATGAGATGAGACTTAGCCTTGGGTACTTCTTGCTGAAGCTTTAATGCTTTGTAAATAAAATCTGATGTTTATTAAAGAACAGGTGTAGGTGTGTGTTTTGTAGACACTGATCACTTCTGAAAGTCACCGGCCACTTCACTCTGTACAACAGAAAATGCAGCTTACTTTGTTGATGTTAGATCTTCTCCGTGTAGAAATAACAGCTGGAAGGGCTAAGGGGTGGTAAGGTAGTCCAGATACCTGCCTTTGGACAAGATTATAAACAAACAATTCAAGCAAAAAGTTAGTGAAAAAAGGATCATGTAGGAATGACCTCTCTTCCAATTCCTTAGCTCAGTAAGTGTGTAACTACTCTGTAAAGGGCGGAGTGCTAGGAGACATTGTGGAGCTTACAAAAACGCTTGCCAGGAAGTTCCTGCCTGCCAAGGATCTTTCTTAAAGTGTAAGTACAGATAAATTCCTCTTCATTAGCACTTTTTCTCCCTAGATTAAATAGCCTTGAAATCCATCGAATACTTATTGTCTCCTAAAGAATAAGATGTTTCGTAAAGTCTATTTAAGTCTTTGATTTTAATCATCTCCAAATCTGAGTGTCTACTTACTAATCCTGTTATGTGACTGAGAATCTTTTTTGACATCATAGCTGTTTCATAGCAACTTTGACCCAAGTGAATGATGAGCTCCTTCCTCGTTCTATGGGGTGGGGGGACTGGGCTGAGAGGCAGGAAGAATTATGTATCCTCTCCCCCAGAATATATCTTCGGTACCCTTGGGAAGGAAGAGTGCCTAGAAGTGGGAGAGGAGCTGCATTTAACATCGCCTGTCTTGCTGCTAAGCATTGATTCCAAAATCCCTTCATGAATTTTCATTTCTATTTAAAATTCCTTACGTACTTTACAAAGTGATTTCATGTACAGTTTATCACTTTTGATGCTTAAGGTGACCTTCCTGAAATAGGCAAGGAGGTCTTAATTTACAAAGGAGGAAACAAATTCAGGAAGGGTAAATCACTTGCCTCTCAGTCCAGAGTTCTTAATCCTTTTTATAGAAGGTTTAGGAGCATTTTAAGTTAATAATAACTTAATTCAAGTTAATCCTCTTTTTTTTTTTTTTTTTTTTTTTTTTTAGACTTGGTATTTGATTTCTTATTTGGGCAGATTTAGCTGGTGTTTTGAAACCTTTGAATTCAGATCCTACAATTTGGAGGGGAGGGGAAAGGGTGAGGAATGGTACAGCTTTACTGTGCATTGAGGTAATTTGGAAATTCACTTCAGCCTCTGAAGTCTTTTCATCTTTGTTTCCCAAGATGTGGATTTAAATTCATTAAAAGGATGGGAAAAGAATGAAGACTGGTAAGGTGGTCGTTAACAAGCAGTGATAGTAAAGCAGCAACCTTGTGACGTTTTTTCTGCCTTGTGGCCTCACCTGTTAAGGACTGGACTTTTATTAAGTTGTATTGTTTTATTGACAATGCATGCATCATATCTTTTGACTTTGAAGGCTATCTCATGTCAAAGGAATTAAATTATGTTGTGGAGGATTTAGCTGGAACACCTCGGGTGTTGGCTGAGGGTGGTGAAATGCCTACTAAGACATGAAGACTTTGGCCACTAGTTTCATCCTTGGGAACCTGGTGTTGGCCTTCTATCTACCTTTGGTGGTGACTTTACCTAAAACACTGGCCATTCCTGAGAAACTGCAAGAAGCTGTGGGGAAAGTTATTGTCAATGCCACAGCCTGTACTGTCACCTGTGGCCTTGGCTATAAGGAGGAGACCATCTGTGAGGTTGGCCCTGATGGAGTGAGAAGGAAGTGTAAGTCTCAGCGCTTGGAATGTCTGACCAACTGGATCTGTGGAATGCTCCATTTCACCGTTCTCATAGGGCAGGAATTTAAGCTGAGCTGTCTGAGTTCAGACATCCTGGAGATTGGACAGGAAGCTTTCCGATTCACCTGGAGACTTGCTCGGGGTATCATCTCAACTGATGATGAAGTCTTCAGACCCTTCCGAGCCAGTTCCCACTTTATAAAGTTTCAGTCCGCTCAGGAGCATGACTCTGGGACCTACCGGTGTGATGTGCAGCTGTTAAAAAACTTGAGACTTGTCAAGAGGCTCTATTTTGGGCTGAGGGTCCTTCCTCCTAACTTGGTGAACCTGAATTTCCATCAGTCCCTTACTGAGGATCAGAAGTTAGTAGATGAGGGCCTGGAAGTGAATCTGGACAACTATTCCAGGCCTCAGCGCCCACCGTGGAAAAAGAAGGTGACCATGGCTGTGGGAATAGGAATTGCCAGTGGTGTGACTGGTGGCGTGTTGGTGAGCATTGCCCTGTGCGTTGGGCTGAGGGTGATCCACAGCAGTGCCAGCCTTGAGACCTTACAAACCTTGCTGCCGAAGGGCTGGCTGCTCAGGAAGCCAAACTAGCTTTTCAGGGGAGTGTTCTGGCTGCCTGATTGTGGATTAACTAAGAGGGGGGACTTCCACTACCAAAGGAGTGAGTGGGGGTTGTGATGTGGGGCAACACCATGGTAGCTGTGGGCAATGCTCTCTAACTCTGTGTCCCAGATGGATCTCTTCTAGATCTTCCCTGCCCACTAGGTACCCAGGAAACCTGACTGCAGGCACCTCCCTGCTCCGGGGAAGAGTTCTGTCTTCCAAGTTTGCATTCATTTTCTACCCTTTACAACTTGTATGTCTCCCTACCTTGATCTCCCTTCTGAGCAGTATAATCATGTAGAAGGATATAATAGCTTTTCTAGTGAAAGTGTTTTTTTCCTCTTCAATAAAAACAATTCCCAGTAGCTGTACGGAAACCTAAGCTTTTCTGCCCTTTAGTTTAAAATTTCTTGCAGTTGTTTAAATTGCCCCATAATCAGTCTGGTTTTGGGTTCAACTCAACACCAGCGTTTTTAGAATAGACATTGAACATATCGCTTTGTTGGGGGCATATGCCCATTTGTGGCTGAGCCGAGGGTGTTAGTAATGACTTCTGACTCAGGTATGTAAGAGACAGTCGCTATATGTTAATAAATTATGTGCACCCCTTATACCTCCCAGGTAAAGCCTTTGTGCTCAGTGCTAAGTTGAATTCCTGGTGAAACACTGGATTCTTCAGCTGGTAGATTTGCCCCTGAACAGTTCCTAGGCTTACTCCCTGGTCCTGTCCTGCTAGCTCTTTCAGTGCCCCGAAGCTTGTGTTGCTGGAGGTTTCTTACAGCAGCCAAGGCCCCGTAACGGAGGACTAGTACCTTCCTTCCTCAACAGGAAATCCAATCTTAAGACCTTCAGAGGCCATTCAGACTGTCTGAGATAATTGGCTTGGATTGTGGAACTATCGGGGAAATTGCTCTTGGGCCGCCAGCTGAGCTAATTCTATGTGAGAGAATTAGCATTTCTTCCCCTCACTTTTTTCTCAGCACAGAGGAAGTAGCAGAAGCAAGACTTGGACCAGTGGTTATCTTTGGCCGTGTGTCTGAATCACCCGAATGAGCTTTTGAAAAATAAGATTCCTGAGCCCTAACCTGAGGATGCTAATTCAATTTAAATGATGACCAATGGATCTCTGTTATTTCTTCTCTTTTATATTAAAAAAAAAAAAATCCAACCCATAGAAAGTAGAAAGAAAGGTTTGATGGCATCCACAGACCCTTTAACTGGATTCACCGATTGCAAACGTTTTGCTCCAGTTCTCTTCCTCTCTAAATACCTATTGATTTTATGTGAAGCCCTTGAAAGCTAGTCACAGACATTGTGACCTTTACCCCTAAATAATGTATGCATCTCCTAATAAGGACATTCACCTGTATAACTACAGTGACTTCATCACACTAACAATTTCCTAATCTTACAAATAGTTGATACTTCGTTTCTTCCAATTTCTAGAATCTTAGAGCTTTTTTTTTTTTTTTTTTTGTGGTACGCGGGCCTCTCACTGTTGTGGCCTCTCCCATCGCGGAGCACAGGCTCCGGATGTGCAGGCCCAGCGGCCATGGCTCACGGGCCCAGCCGCTCCGCGGCATGTGGGATCCTCCTGGACTGGGACACGAACCCGTGTCCCCTGCATCGGCAGGCGGACTCTCAACCATTGCACCACCAGGGAAGCCCTCTTAGAGCTTTTAACTTAATGTTTGATCTAGGATCAAATGAAGGTTCACGTATTACATTTGATTTTTATTTCTCTTAAGTCTTATTTTACAACAGTTCCCCTACTTTTTTTTTTCATGACGTTCATATTGAAGAGGCCATTTGTCTTGCATAGTGTCCATAATTATTTCCATGATTAGATTCCTGAGGAATGAATCTTAAACATTTTTGACAAGAGCCCAACGAAAATGATATGTAGTTACTGCATGACCTCGGGAGGCACAATATCAGGGTGACCCATGGTTGATGATAAGCTTGATCGTTTGGTTAAGGTTGTGACTGCCAGATCTCTCCAGTGCTGTACCTGTATATGTTTTCCTTTTGTAATCTGTGGGGTGATGCTTTGTGATTATCTGGTTTCTAAAAAACGTTCACAAGCGTTTTAGAATCTATTCATGGTCTTTGCCTTATTATTACATGCTGGGGATTGCAAAATGATGGATTCTTTAAATTCATTTTTATATTTATTACCGTGCATTTTTCTGTAAAGAAATGCTATTCTTTTTATTCTTTTGACGTTTCAATGAATTCTCTTTTTTATTCAGTGAATTATATATAATCCATTTACTGTTGTCATATTTTTGATGTTCAAATTGTTCCCAGTTTTGGCCAGAAGTCCCTTCAAGCCAACTCCTTTGTCCTTTTGGTGTGGTCCCACTTGACTTTGAGCATGTCCTTGCTATAGCAAGATGCCTCAGATGCACATTTGGACTTTCCTTTCTCCAAACCTGAATCTCCAAGGGAGATTCTCCGAGGGACTCTGTTTCTGCAAGGGGCTCTTGTTCCCTTTAGTGTGGGGAGTAGTATTTAGAAACCATGGTCTGGGTGCTAGATGTGCTCATTGCCACTGGGGAGTCACTGCTTCTAGGCTGTTTGAGTGTCCTAGGTATATGTAAATCATGAGTTCAGAAGCATCTTTGTTTTTCAGAAGTTCTGTAGATAATTCTCGTGTATAGCGAAGGTTGAGAACCACCGGCTTAGACTCATGCATAGGGAGTCTTTAACTATTACTCTTATTTTGAAAAGATCTTAAAATTTCCAGACACCCTTTCACCCATTCTCTCTACCTCAGATAGGATGTTATTCAGAAGACCTGTCGTGTTCCTGCTATTGACTGTGTAATGGAGCAAGCTAACTGAGCCTTATCTTTGAAACACATGATTGTGAGGATCAAATGAGATCCTGTGAGTAAAACGTCTCTGTAAACTGTGAAGGACCAGACATGCATGAGTTGGGAAATGTCACTAATGAAGCTCATTACTTCAGACTTGGACACTTTGCTGAAGCAGTCAGGAGAGAGCTTGCTCTGCTTTGAGAGAGGACTGTAGAACATTAATATTACATTGCTGAGGAGGGAGGAGGGTTGAGGGGTACCGTGTTTCCCATTTTACAGATGGAAAGACTGAGACCCAAGAAGAGCTAAGTAACTTCTCCAGCATACTGTTGTAAGACGGTAGTCGAACAGGGAATGGAATACTGTACAGCTCTAAGTTTACAGCCCTCTGTGCATTGGGCTCTTGAATTTTGACTCTGAGGATGTGAGGGGATTGAATAGGGAAGAGAACAAAATCCCCTCAGATGTGTTAGTGCAGACCAAAACCCAGTTTAGTTCTTTGAATTCTGTTCATGTGTTCTGCCTCTGGAGGATCAAGGAGATACTGCCTGGACTAAGATTTGGGCTCCAGAGTGGCCAGCGCTCCCGATGAGGCTGTGTGGTAACTACCACTATCTATGTGGCCCCATCAGGGGCTCGTTGTCAGCCTGGTCTTCTTGTGCTGAACAGGCCCTGGGCACACAGCTCAGCACCGAGTAGTGGGGCCTCTGCTCACCTTGCTTTCCCTCTTCCCTGAAGAAAGCTGTCAGGCTCAGTCAGCACGGAGCCCTACCTGCTTTGCACCAAAAGAATTGAACACTTACACAGCTGCCTAAGTGTATCATGCATCTCAGGTGTAATAGAAGGTGTGATAAATGTTGAATGCATGGTAGTGTTGCAGCTGGAAAATGTGACTAGAAATTCAAATTCTTTTGGCTGTTGTGAACAGAGGCTAGAGGCACCTTCTCACCAGGTGGGGGTCACTATGTCTCCGCGGGGAGAAGACTTCCCTTTGGTACTGTTGAGTCAATACAGATATCCCCCGCTTTTTGAAAGTTCACTTTCCACCACTTTGGTTTTACGAGAAACCTACATTAGTACCTGTTTTCACTAACTGAAAAGAAATCTGAAGGATTTTCACTGTTTCAAAAAAAAGGTAATTGCTTCTTTGCTTTACACCATTTCAGCTTAAGAAAGATTTCATAGGAACACTCTACTTTTGAGGAGCGGGAGAAACCTGTACCTCAAATGTCTTAAAAAATCAGGGAAGCTTGGAGCAGTACCATCAGATGAGCACTGTTTATTGCCCATCCGGTTAGGTAAAGCCAGCCAGCCTAGGAGAATGCCTGCTCTGCTCTGCTGAGGCCTGCCTTAAAGTTGCTTGACCTAATTTTTCTCCCCTCCCAGGACTGAATGAAGCAATATGGACCGTGTGTTGTGACTTCCTTAGAGGTGACTGTGTGAAGGCTGAAGGTGTTGGGTAAAAGCCTAGGGTTAGAGAACGGGACGAGGAGATACTCTTTAGTCTGAGGATAAAAACAGCCACAGCTGGTGCCAGCTGCCTCAGCAGGTTGAGAAACCGTCTTTATTTAAGAACGGCCCGCTACCAGAGTCAATAAATAACTACCATTATAAGAAGTGTACGAGAGCCAGGAAATAGGTCAGTGGGAGTGGGTCCATTTTAACAAAAACTGAGTTAAGTCAGTGGTCCAATGAAGCCCCAACCCTTGCCCAGCTGTGAGCTTTCCTAAGCTATGCAGGCCCTGGAGGGGGTGGGTCAGTTGGAGTCTGGGGGCCAAAGCAGGGTGCACCCCATCTGAGGCCATGAGGCTTCCTAGGGCTCTGGGGAAAGCTATCAGACCCTTTTTTTTTTTTTTTTCCCCCTCTCCAGTTTCCCTTTATTGTCCTGCCTTCCCAAAGCCTATGACCATATGTACAGCTACCAGGCACCTCTTTCCATGGAGCTCTTTGAAGTTCCTTAAAAGTGCCCATCTAATCCCTCATGCCACTCCAGGAGCCTCTCTGGCAAGCTTGCTCATCTCCAGGATGAAGCCCAGGTTAGGTCTGAGCCAGGGAAATAGCTACACCTATGCCTCAAACCCAGGTTTGAGGATACTGCTATCCCTCCGATACAGAGGAGCCCAGTAGGCTGTTGTATTCTGAGATCAGGAAGCACTCAGTCCTCTAGCTGGGGAAGAGATGAAGGGAGTGAAACATTCTAGAGCCAGCTCGGGCTCTTGCCCAGAGTAGACTAGCCTGGCTCCTGCGACTGGCAAGAGGCAGCAGTGTATGCTGGGAAGAGAATGCCTGGGGTGAGCCTTGCCCCGTAAATGACTGTGACTGCAGCTACTCCCCCCTGCATGCTGCAGGGGCCCCAGCGGGTAGGAGCTCCAAGACTCTTCCTGTGCTGAGCACCTATTGATACCAAGAATCCCAGCCCTGAAGGACACTTGCAGCGTCCCCTCCAGTCTTCACCTACCCTAGACCCCAAGACAAACAGCTGTCAAAATTTCTCAAAGGTCCCTACAAAAGGAAGAAGCCTCTCAATTACTCAGTCCAGGGTCTCCTTGCAGACGTTTTTTCTGACGTCTCTCCTGTCATTTTATCAAAAAGAGCACCCCCACCCCATGGCCCTCCTGTTCCCTGGGACCCCCTGTATCATTTGATTCCCTGGAAGAAAGTAGGTAACCCAATCGCGCTGGGCCCTGAGACTCCAACTGAAGAGAGCTGCCCTCCCGCCGAGGGTGAGGTATACATCCTGGGCTGTTGGAGCAACGAGGGCCGAGTAGCCAGGGCCGGGGCAAAGGGCGCTATAGGCTGAGCCCCAACGTATGCAGAACGGAGACTCTCCCGAGCCCTGAAGCGCTGCCTGTCCCTAGTCCTCGGGCACTTGCTGGCCACTGAGCTGTAGGGTGAAGTACTGGTTTGTGGCTGTTTCCCCTTGGTTGCCTGTCTGGGGCTTGGCGTGTGAGAGGGGAGAGATCCAGGATCGAGTCGTTACCACAGCAGGAGCGAGCCTCAGCCCATGCGGGCAGCGAACGCGACAGTCAGGCCTCTTGGGCAGGAAGGGACTCTGAGAAGCTGTCTGATCTCTTCTTCTGCCTCCACACCAGCTCCTGTGCAGCCACGTCGCCACCAGGCTGTTACCCTTCACGTGCCTGCGTGTCCTCAAGCCACCTGCTGTCTTATTCAGTCTTAATCAGCACTCTGCCTGAGTCTTGGCCTGCAGGAACATCCATTTTAGTCCAGCTCTGTGTCCCCCAAACAAGTTCTCTCTGCACGGGGCTTACGTTTTCCTGAGGCTGAGTTCTCCTAGTTCGAAAAACCCTTCCTGGGTTTCCCAGAGGGTCCGTCTGCCTCCACAGAACTAAGGCTCTTAGTCGTTCTCTCTTGCCCCAAGCAAGTTTAGGGGCTGCAGCCGCCAGCTGCACAGGTGAGTTCCTGTGCCAGTCCAGGTCAGCCCTCTCGGCCCAGCATCTAGACACCTGTCCCTTTGCTGCTTCTGCCGCAGCCAAGGCAGTGAGGAAAGAATCAGCTAAACCTTGGAAGAAGGTTTTCTACTTTCAGCATCCCCTTTCTGATAGAGCTGGGTACAGGCCAAATCACAGCCATGGGGGACCAGGATGGATGCTAGGCCAAGTGTGGGTCCCTGCAATGGAAGAATGGTCACTCAGCTGAGCCCCCAGCACCTCGCATGGGGGTGAAGGATGGGAGCAGGTGAGGAGGGTGGAGGGCTCCAAGGAGGCAGTCCTGGGCCAGGGGCAGGGTGGTAGGTTCAGTGGTGACCAGGGAGAAGGCATGTGAGCTTAGATTTTAAAAAAATTGTAGTGGGTAAACACCAACATAAACCTGCCCAGGAAAATAGAGCAGGACTTAAAAAATTTAAAAACCATAACAAAATAGAGCTCTAACTGTAAACTACAGAAACCAGGCTCAGGGGGCCTGTGCCCTACAAGATGCCTGTCCCGCTGCTCCTATATGTGAAGGGCCACCTGTCACAACACAGGCTTTGGAATTTCCTGGTTGTGCCTGGATTTGGGGAATCCCTGCCCTTGCTTTGGCCTCTTTTCTTGGAGCAAGTGCAAGGGGAGCAGGGGGCTTCAAGCCAGCACTGCATGTTGAGGTCCCAGCAGAAGCTAGGCTCAGAAGGCAAAGAAAGACAGACTGGGTCTCCTGTAGTCTGCATGCGCCTTGGGTTGGGACCCAGCCATGCCGATCACCCCGCCATCACCCACCTGAACCTCTTGAAGCAGAATTTTCATAGCCCAGCGCCCTTCTTAACCACCTTCTTAACCAGGTCATAGCCATTCAGCACTGCCCCCTTCCTCTGGGTAGACAAAGAGCCTGGGACAGGAAGGTGGGAGAAGAGTGCTATCCCAGCCCCATCATCGACAGGCTGTGTGACCTGAGGAAGGCCCTGCCCCTTCCAACTCTGTTACCTCATCTGTAGAGTGGTGTCTTGGGCCCAGTGAGGTCTAAAGTCTCTTCCAGCTCTGAAGTGCTGTGACTGGTAATACACCCAGAGCGCAAGCTAAGATGTCCCATTTATTTACCCCTTCGTCTTCTGGGGGAATGCAAAAGAGCATCCGAGGCAGCCTGGGGGACGGGTCGCCAGGTGGCCCAGGGCGTTCCTGTGAGCAGGTAGGGCCGCATTGATCCTTTGCCCTTCTCAGAAGACTCCTGACTCCAGACACACAGAATTACAGCTGCATTCTGCTGGAGGAGGACGGTGGAGGCACTCCTGCCTCCTACTCAAACCCGCGAGGGACCGTGCAGGCTGGGGCTTGGTGCGGTGGGGGACCTGCCCAAGACAAGCCCTTTAGTCACACAGCCACCTGTAGTGGCTTCTGTCACTCTGGGGTGACAGGGTCAGGTTGGCAGTATTGGCTAAGAGGGCAACGTCACCTGGATTGTGACTGTGCCTCAGGCCAAGTCTGGTGCCCCTTTCCACCAGGAGTCTCAGCTTCTCAACCCTTCTTAGCTCCCACCCAGCAGTCGGAGCGTCGCCCCCCAGAGCTGCAGGGGCTCAGGCTCCCGGCCTCAGACACCAGAGCACTGGTTCTCAGCCATCTAGGCAGGTGGCAGGGGCCTCCAGGGAGTTATCCAGGACAATGTCAGGGTCCAGCCGTGCTGTCCTTTAAGAGGAGAAAGTAGGAGAGTCCCTGGTCCCCAGGTTTGGCCCTCTCCTTGGACTGAGAGATGCTGCTGTTTAAGCTTTGTCCCGTTCCTGTCCAGTGTTCCCGGGCTTAGGACTCCGCTCTCTGGAGCAGAGTCCATAGGCGGTCCCAGAGTGCTGTCTCCGCTGATGCGCAGATACCTGTTTAAACCCCCTTCTTCCTGTAGGCCTTCCTTCCATCCAGGCACCCTAGAGGGCCCAGGCATAGGGTTCAGTATCATCATGGAAGTTACTGTCTGGTGCCTCTTGATTTACAGAAAAAAAAATCCTCGCATGGGTTCTATCCTGTGGCAGAATATGAAATATCCTACCTCCTACGAAAAGGGCACTGCTGAAAGTAGGTATTTAAAACCAGTCATTCTCAGGCACGGTGCTGGGCCACCTTGGCATTGGGAAGGGACTGGGGCCAGCTGGCTGTGTCCATCGGAGGTGGGTGTCCAGCTGTGGCAGAGAGGGAGGGGTGCCGAGATCAGAGCTCCAGGTAGCCTATGAGGATCAGTGTCGCCACGGAGTGACAGAGGACGGTGCCAGGATGTGGGACTGGACAGACTGCTGAGTTCTCCACCATCATGCTTGTGCCTGAAACCAGCAGGCGGAAATGGGCTGAGTGAGCTGGGTCTGGGGCCTGCACAACGCTGTCCCACCCTCAGGACAGAATCCAGACCTTTCCTAAGGAGATTCACGGAGGGCCTGCTTCAGGACGGGGAGGTGTTCTCAGCCCTCCTTCTGCAGTGTTTTGTAGGACCTTTGCTTTTGTTCCCGGGAAAGGAGCGCACTCACCTCTTGGCCCTCAGGGGTGTTTGGGAGTGGGAAGGAGGGGGCAGCAAGGGCAGTTCCAGGGCTACTTTGCACTTGGTTCCTGCCTGCCTGCTTTTTTCCCCCATGGGGACTGGCTGGGTTGGGGTCTGGCTTGGGTGGGAATGATTCCTGCGTCAGGCATCTGGATGGACCCTGATACTCCTGGGGGATAAGGGGAGAGACAGCACCTCCGTTCCTCACGATGTGGACTTCTGCCGGGACCCCGTCCCCCCCTGGCCCTGTGGTCCGAATCTGCACCAGGGCATGGCCAGTATCTTCAGGAACCGCAATTTCTATCCAATTCTTGCTGGTGAGGTGGAGCGTGGGAGTCGGGTGTAAGTCGTTCTGGTACAGCATCTGTGGGAAGGGGGTTAGCCAGGCAAGAGTTTCCTTACACCAGGACTGATTCTCCTCTTCCCTAGCCCCAGGAATGGAAGGAGCCCATATGGTTCTGGGCCCTCGAGGTCCTGCCTCCTCGCCCCTCCTGTTTACTGTTGACCAGGTCCAGGCTCTTGAACAAGCTCCTCACTGGGACGAGGAAAGCTTGCAAGCAGCTGAACTGGCTTTGCAGACTCCTTAGACCAGAAGGACCCAGACTTCACCCAGTCCATCGCTGCCCCCGTGAACCCTGCCTTTCCGCAGTCATACCATTTTCTTCTAGTCTCTACTACATGCTCCCTGAAGAACTGCTCGTGAAATTCACGCCTCTCACAATCCCAAACTCTTTGCTTACATCTAACTCAGATCCTTCTGGCTAGAAACCGCAGCTCCCTTGTGTTTGCCTGAAATGCAAGTGAGCTCTTCCTCAGCGTTCAACGCCTGGTTGATCCCTTCCTTACCTTATAGCCTGTGATTGCAGACTCATTTCGGAGCGGGACCACAGGGTCCCACTTAATTCTAAGACTGGAGCTCGAGAAAGTCCAGGAGATGTTGCCAGGGGGTCGCCGTGGAGCTGCCAGAGGAGGGAGAGAGTTGGGGAGACTTCCCAATGTTTCCCCACCACTCACCCCCTTGCTTTTAGCCAGCCTTTTTCTAGATGTCTGCCCAAAGCAGTTGTACCCAGAACATTCTGTCACCGCTGCCTGAGAAACAAACTCCAACAAAGGTTGGAGAAAAGGGAGGCACCTCAGAGGCCATGAATTCCATTCCCTCATCATTATTAGACGTGCTGCCTCGTTTCTGTCCCGCCCAGGGCTTGTGGGCTGGAGCGTTTGTCTTTCAGGGAAAGAGTGATCCTAGAGGCACCCCCTCCAAAATACACCCCTCCACCCCCACCCAGGCTGACGGACTCACGGGGCTTCACGGTCGTGGCGTTGGCGGAAGGGCTGGCAGGCCCAGTGCCGGCCCGGTTGTAGGCCCGCACAGTCACGTGGTACTTGGTGTTGTAGTGTAGGCCGGTGACTAGGGCACTGGTGTCTAGCCCTGCTGTCCTCACTCGGTCAGCAGCTGCTTCTTTGTCCCCGGCTTTCCAGTAGCGGATCTGAAGGGGGCAGGGGTACCCTAGGGTCAGCAGTCAAACCCAGGAGCTCGGGGCCACGCTGACCCTGGCTCTGGACACCTGCATCCTGCTCCTCGCTGGTGCTTGTAACTCAGTCTCAGGTCTCAGAACCTAGACACTAGATCACGAGCTCCAGGGGAGCAGGGACAAGTTGGTGTAAGTTGCTGCTCCCTTCTTGGTGCCCAGCGGAGAGCCCAGTCCAACGAGAGAGCTTAATACGTGGGCTGAACGAGGGAGCCGGGGTGTGGGCACAGACTCAACCTAGCGATGGGCTGCTGAAACCAACCCCATTTAATTCAAGGAATCCCGTGGGGACTCTGTTAAAGGCTACGAAATACATGTTGTGCTTGCAAAGTAGTCTCCCAGCCCGCACTCCAGCAAGCGTATGACGGCTGCCTAGTAAAATGCAAACCCATTGTCGTAGACCTCGTAACACCAAGGCCTTCTAGATATTCTTCCTAATCCATGGCAGAGTTTGCAGCTATCTCCTCAGTGGGGCTCGCCTAACCCATTGTGCTAAAGCCCAGAGCTGACTCTCCCGAATGGAATTCACAACATCACTAGTATGATGATTCTCCCTTAGACAATGACATCTCCTGCTTGCCCTTCTTTCCCTTCCTCTCGCTTTCTCTCACTCCCCATCCACCGCTGCATGTACCCCAGTGTGGAGTCACCAGGGGGCCCAAGTCTTGGGTCAGACACTGCCGGGCCCAGAGTTCCTCAGGGACGGGATGAGCGGCTGGTACATAGAGGAGGCCATGCTGTTCTCTGCAGCCCTGAGGATGCCAGGCTAACTGGGCTCTGGCATTAAACGGGCAGGCTATGCCCCTTCCAGAACCCGTTCCTCCTCCCCTGGGCTCCCACAGCGTCCAGTGCCGGCTCGAGCCAAGCAGTAACTTCAAGGCTGTCCACAGGCATCAGCCAGAGGGGCTTAGCTGAGGTTGCGTCCATGGTGCTGCATAGACTGCGTGCTGCGTGCCTGGTTAGTGAATGAGTGATTCCAGGAGGGGGACTAACAAGCCATGGGGTGCCCCCGCGCCTGGACCCCCCGACCCCCTCCTCTCCCAGCCCAGGTCAGTGCTCACCTCGTACCCCAGGAGGATACCATTCATGTCCTGCCGCACCGGTTCCCAGGTCACGTTCATCTCTGAGGATGAGACCCCTTTGGCCCAGACCTTGGTAGGGGCCACCCTGGGCTCTGGGGACCGACACAGAATGGGTTTGGATTCTCAGGCACTCCCTGTGTCCTACAGAGCAGCTGCCAGCTGGGACTGCCCTCTCTTAGGATTTTAAAGAGCCCAGGGTGCAGGGTGCAGAGCATCCCCCGGGGCCCACTTCTCTTTCCAGAGAGCCTCCTTCCTCTAGGCCTGAGGGGAGACGAGGTAGCGAGGGCTAGGAAGGAAGCCAGTGGCTTAGAAGCCAGGTGTCCTCTCCACCCCACCTGCGGAACCTAGCAGGGGTGTGAGGGGCACTCCCCCACCCTACACCCCGTGGACAAGCTGCTGGGGTGGGGATGCCGCACGGGCCCCGGGGTGGCCCACCTTCCTCAGCCGAGTACACAATCGCGGTGAGGCTCTCAGGCCCATCCCCGCGGTGGTTGTAGCTGCGGATCTTGACCTCAAAGGGCGTGTAAGGCCGGACGCTCTCGTTGCTGTAGACGAAGTACTGGGCATCGGCGCCGGGCACCCGCGCGGTCTGCCAGCTAGTGCTGCCCTGCCTGCGGAAGGACAGCAGGTAGCCGAAGCCGTCTCCGTTCTGGTACTCCCGGGACATGGGCTGAGGGGCAAGAGCGTGGCATGGGCGAGGGGCCGCGGCTGCGTTTCCCTGCCCGTCCTCCAGCCCACCCGGCCTTCACCAAGAGGGGTGGCCCCAGGATTGCGGTGGTTCCATCCTGCAGTGGGTACCAGGGGAGGGGAGGGACCTTGTCTGCTCTGGAGTCAGGACCGTGCAGTGGCTCTGTCTGGGTCCTCTCTGCATGCTGCTCAACTCCTGAGGCGAGTCCCACCAGGTGCGGGTGGGCGTGAGGGTGGGGTAGAACTTGTCCCCCCAGAGAACTGGAGGCATAGTCCTGCCTCTGTCCTTGCAGCTTACCGTCCAGTTGACAATGAGCTCTCCAGGGGCTCCACCACCTCCTCTGAGACCTGAGGGTGCCACCGAGGGGGCTGTCAGGGCCAAGGGACACAGACAGTTAATGGGCGGTGAGGGAACAAAAGCTCTGAGTCTGAGACCGGAAAGCATCCTAGGACAAGGACACCCTTCCAATGGGCCCTGGCTATCCGCCAATAAAATGGACAACCTAGAAGAAACGGACAAATGCTTAGAAAAGTACAATCTCCCAAGACTGAACCAGAACCAGGGAGAAATAGAAAATATGAACAGATCAATTACCAGTACTGAAATTGAGTCAGTAATTTAAAAACTCCCAATAAACAAAAGTCCAGGACCAGATGGCTTCACAGGTGAGTTTTACCAAATATTTAGAGAAGAGTTAACACCTATCCGTCTGACACTACTCCAATGGGACCTGGTTTTGCCCTTCAAGAGTCCCTCTGGACGTGGGCTTTGGAGTCAAGCAGACCTGAGATCAGATTCCACCTCTGCCACTTACTAGCTGAGTTTCTCTGGGCGAGTTACTTAACCTCTCTGAGCCTCTGATTCCCCTCTCCGTAAGATAAGGATAATAATGTTTCTCTCAAAGGCTGTAAGAAAAATAAAATTAAACAAGACAGTGGCTAGCATATACATATAGTATACACTCCATAAATGATCATTAACCTGATCCCTCTTGTTGGTTTAAACTAAGTAGCAGAGACCAACTCCAATTTGCTTTAGATTAAAGGGAATAAATAATTCAGAACTGCAGTTAATCCAAAAAAACATTTCTTTTGGGTTACAGGTTGTTTTATTATTATTATATTTTTATTTTCATGGCAGACTTAATTTCCTAATTGTCTCTAGTATTCAAAAGGCTGATATTAAAACAAGAATGTATTTAATTAGATCGTGAACCTTGGCAGCGGGTAACTTGGCTGAGGGTTAAAATATTTCTGTAGATGATCCAGCAATTGGAGACTTATCACTTGGTTCTGATGAGAATTTAGGGCCTTCTCATTTGCAAAGGGCACTTAAACACATTACCCATTTGATCCTGTGAGGTGGGCATTAATATTACCCTTTTCAGAGTGGAAAGATTGAGGCCCAGAGCAGTTAAGTGACTTGCCTAAAGTCACACAGCTAATAAATGTCACAGTTTGAATTTGAACTCAGCTCTTCTGATTTGAAATCTCATCATCTTGCTTCTGCATCATAGCTGTCTTTGTGCTCAACTCCTGGATACTACAGTGAAGGAGACCACTCCTCACCCTTTGCTGCCCAAGAAGTTCAATCAAAGAAAGTGCTCCTTCTGGAATTCTTTACTCAGGAGAGGTACCAGTTTAAAATATTGAATGATTCCAGAAAGAGCCTGGAGAGTCAGCATGGGGCACATAGGAAACCATGTTTATGGATACAAAAAGGCAGACCCTCATTACACATCCAGTGGGGCAGGCCTGGGTGGGTGTGGAGGGGAGGCAGGTCCTGATTCCATGCTGCTGGTCTCAGGATCCCAGGGCTCTCGTTCTGGGCCTTCACCTTCACCTCTTCCCTTTCTTCCCCACTCAGGTTCTGACACCTACCTGCCTTTCAGGGAGGGCTGTGGGCAGATTGTCCATTCCTCCTGCTCCCAAAGAAACCATCTGAAGAAGGACTTAGAGCACCAGCTGTACACACCCCTTCCTCATTAACTGATTCCTGCAGCTCGTGCACTTCCAGGGAGGATATCTACCCATCACCCCATGGTCCTGGGTTCAAGTCCAGGCTTCTGCCAGTGTGACCCTTCCCTTCACATGGAATGGTTTTTCCATTTTTTAAAAAATTAAACTTTTTACTTTGAGACAATTGTAGATTCACCTGCAGTTGTAAGGTTGGCCTATTTTTTAAATGAGGGGTTTGGACTGGATGGCTCCCAGCCCTGACAGGCTGTGGCCCAAGGCACAGTACGTTGTGCAGTGTTGCGGCCTCGCTCTGACTTGTGTTCCTTTCTCATCTGTTTTGTTAGAGTCCGAAGCCTGGTGAGCAGGGTTGGAACCCCATGTAATTGCTGCTTGCCTGGGGCTCCCTTTAAGGAGGGCTAGGGTCTGTGCCCTGACATTACTTCTCACCCAGGGCTCTGACCTGCTTCCTTGGTCCGGATTTTGCTGGAGGGCCCACTGGGCTCCCCAGTGCCCAGGATGTTGCTGGCTAAGACCCGGAACTCATGGTCCATCCAGGGTGTGAGGCCCAGCACCTGGGCGGTCTCAGCGTTGCCCTCGATGTTGGCGGGATCTGCAAGGCACCAGGGAGTCAGTGTTCTGCATTTCATTTACTGATCTGGATGGAAAGGGCAGGGACTGGGTATGAATCACTTTTTTATACCCAGCTCTCACGGTGGTACCCGCCATATTAAGGGTTCAATACCTTTTTCAGGAATGATTGGGAAACTCGTAGACCTCCCTGCCTTGGAGACTCTGTAAGATGTTGTGTGCACCCCACACCCCCACGAATGTTTTCATTGCCCCAATAATAGTCCTGCCAATGCTTCAAGGGTGCAGACTGAGTGCCTCCCCCTCCAACTCTCTCCCCATTCTTCTGCCGCCTGTGTGACCATCTTCCCTAATGGCCTGGGAGCTCCCTGCAGGCAGGGGGTCTACACTAGTCCCTCTTCGAAGCTCCAGGCTCAGCCTTGGCCTCTGACCCCCCAGCACCCACCCCCCGCCCCCCCTACAGCTAGGCCTAATCAGTACTGACCTGGGTGGGGCCTCACACTTACTGGTCCGAACCTGCTTCCACTTCCCTGCAGGTAGAGTGCGAGCTTGCAGGGTGTACTTGGCAATGGGGCTGTGGTTGTCAAAGCCACGGCTCCAGCTGAGCTGGACAGTGGTGTCACCGATGTCTCTCACAACCACGCCTCCTGGGGGACCTGGCGGACCTGCACCAAGAGGTCAGAGTAACAAATTTGAGCCAACCTCCTTCAGGCTCGCTCGGGCTGGTGCAGTACCAAGAGGGAGCAGCAGAGGGCGCAGGAAACACACACCGGGTTGGGAGGGCCAGGAATGGGGGCAGTAGTTAGTGAGGGGCGGATGGGGTGTTTTGAGGAGGAAGGATGTGCCCAAGGCTGGAGGGGTCACAGAGGCTCTCACACAGAGATGTGTATAGATTTCCCAGCATGAGGCTTTGAAACTTCTGGCCTCAGCCAGTTCTCCAGTCTTGGGATGTGTTAGCAGTGGATTTTTTACAATTTTAGCTTTGGAGGAAGAATATTTTATTCATTTAGGACCTGCGAAGAACCACGGGATGAGTTCAGCTCAAGAGACTCGTTAGGAGCCCTTCCCACAGCTTTCAGGGAGAGGTGGGAGTTAGTTAGGGAGCGAAGGTCAGAATAGCCCAGCTGGCCTCTGAGGGTGTCACGGTGGGGCCGGGGGGAAACCCCATCACCTCGGACCAGGACTGTGGCCTCCTTAGATGCACTGTCCACCACCGTCTGGGCCATGCATGTGTACTTCCCACCGTGGCGCAGCTGGGCGTTCAGGATGGTCAGATCCCCAACCGTCTCCTTCTGCACACAGGGGACAGGAAGCGGGGCGGGTCAGAGGAAGCAGCCCTGGCTAGTGTATGAGTCAGGGGACGGGAGCTCAGAGTCCCTGCTCTGTTACTTCCCCAGACCCCTCGTACCTCGCCCTTCCTCTCTGTTCCATGGGAGGGATCAGCTACTCTCTACTTGGTACCACTGGGGATTAAACGACATTTTTTTTTACAGAAGATAATCAGTGATGGTTCAAGTTAATGATATCACCTGTGCTGGGGGGCAGGATAACAAGAGTAGGGGAGTGAGTCTTGCTCGGTGTCTGGAATTCCAGGTTTGACCCTAACCCTCTTCTAAATGCATAGACGTCAGGTGGAATCCAGGGAACTGCCCGTCTAAGGGAGGGTGCTTATGAACCCAGGGATGAGCTTGCCGTCATGGCATTCCTGGGGGAAGGGGGAAAAGCTCTGGGGGTGTTGATGGCTCTCGTGGGTCCCCTGTCTACCCAGAAGGAGGGAGGAGCCCTGGCTTCTCTGGCCTCAGGCCTTACCACACTGGCCCTTCGGTAGTGACCCCCAGGCTTGTCGAAATCGATGGGGAAGTCGTCCAGGGTCCAGACGAAGGTGAGGTCCATGGTGGGGTCGTGGGAGGCGTGGCACTGCAGGGTCAGGTTATCTCCCGTGTTGATGTCGGCACTCGAGGGGGCTAGAGTGATCTTGGTTGCATCTGCCAAGACAAAGGGCCCCTGAGTGGAAGGGGAGGAAGGAGGCCCAGGCAGGGGCAGCAGGGCAGGGTGAGAGGCTCTGTCTTGAGCCCCAGGAAAGAGAACAGGCAGCGTGGCCAACAGCATCCTGACCTCCCAGCAGCCCCACGAGTGCGTGGGAGGGAGGCAGGTGCATATCCTGGATGGCGGTGTTTGGGGGCAGTCCCAAGAGAAACCGAATCTGGGGTAGCCTCAAAACCAAACTAGGAGGAACATGGGAACACAAGAGCCCAAAGGCGAGGAGGGAAGGCACCCCGTGGTGGCTGAGTCACCAACCTCAGCCAAACCATGGTCCTTACCTCGCACAGACAGAATGCCCGTGCTGTTGGCTTTGCCCATGAAATTCTCAGCAAAGCAGGTATATTTGCCTTCATCTGACCGACTGATGTTTCTTATGATCAAGGTGCCGTCCGGAGTTACAGTCACTCTGCAGCAAGGACAGAGCAGATCTGGCCAACCCAGTGACACACTATAGTCATGGGAAAGGGACTCAACTCCAAGGAGAGAGAGGGTGAGCTGGAATGTCTCAGGTGGGGTGGGGCTTGTACCTGCTGTTGTTGACCAAAATCTCAGTGCCTTTGCTCCAGAGCACCACGGCCTTCGGCGCTGCCCTGGGCTGACAGGGGATAACCATCTCTCCCCCTCGGGCTGCGGGGATCAGACGCCTTACAGGATTCAGCCTAAAGTCGGGGGCAAGTGCTGGAAGGAAGGGGGAGCGCCCCACAGTCACGCAGGGAATCAAAGCAGCACTCGTCGCCCTGGAGTCAGATGTCACGTGGCTACACGTTAAACATTTAATGTTCCCTCTATGGCCAATCCACGAGTGACCCCTAGCAGCACCACTTCCAATATAGCCAGAATCCAGCCCCTTCTCATCACCCCCACTGCCACCAGATCTCCGCTGGTTGGCCTTCTTGATTTTGCATTTTCTTTCTACAATCTCTTCTCCACCCAGCTGCCAGGAATATCATTTTAAAAACACAAAACAGACGCTCAGCGTGAAGTCCAACGCCTCCCAAGGGCTCACCAAGGAGTCCTTACCTCTCTGATCACATCTGGCTTCATTCCTTCCCTCACTCACTGTGCTCTATCACCTGGGCCATTTTCTTCTTCTTCTTTTTTTTTGTTCCGTGCAGATGCCATGATTTTTCCTGCCTCAGGACCTTTGCACTTACTATACATTTCGCTTGGAAAGCCCCCAGATCTTCACATGGTTGGTTCACATCCCAAATGCAACTTCCTCAGAGAGGTCTTCCCTGACCATCCCCTCTAACTGGCCCACCTTACCCACAGCACTCTGCGGGATTTTCTTTATACAGTATTTTTCATGGCGGTCTGAAATTATCTTATTTAATTGTTCGATTTTGTGTTTATTTGCCCCCCTCTCTCCACTGGATTGTAAGATACTTGAAGGCAGAGACCTTATCTTTCGTGTTCACTTCTTAGGAGGTGTTGAAGAAATATTGGTTGAATGAATGAATGAGTCTTAGTTAAGCCTCACTACAATTGGGTGAGGTAGGTACCGTTCTGTCCATTTTACAGATGAGGAAACAGACTACAAGCTTAAGTCACACATCTAAGCATACTGGACTAGCTGACATTTACCGGGCACCTGTTATGTGATGGGCAGGTTCTTTATGCTTTAGCTCTATCATCTCCTTTAATCTCCACAGCAGCTGTGTGAGGGCTGGGCTATTATTGCCCACATTTTATTATTCAAGAAACTGAAACACAAAGAGATTAATAACTTGCCGAAGATCACACAGGCAAAGGGGCTGCATTAAACCCAAATCTAGCTGATTTGGTTTTCAGTGACTTTTGCCACCTTTTTTTCATGGCGGCAGACATTTACTTTGTCCACGTCAGACGCAGGTCAAGCCAGAGACCCTGTCCTCTGGGAGCTCCATCTAGTGTCTCATCTCCTGTCTTAAATCCCTGAGTTCTACTCAGAAGCTGTTGGAAAACTAAGGAAAACTGCCAGGTGAGTGTGTGTGTTTAGAAATGCTGCAACTCACAACCCTTAACACCCCCCACCTGGGTGGCCCCAGGGACGTCCTCTCTCCCTGGGCCCCTTACCTTGCACGGCCAGCTCGGCACTGGCGTAGATGGTGCCGTGCTTGTTCTCCGCCACACACTGGTACATGCCCGAGTCCTCCAGGCTCAGCTTGGAGAATCGCAAGTCCCCGGCCAGCACTTCTATCCGGGCCTGTGCAGAAGATCAGGACCACTGGGCGGGGGCTTATGGGGTGGATGCAGTGGAGACTGGGCTGCCTGGAGGGGGCGCCTGTATGCCCAGTCCTATCCAGGGCCACCTGGAATCCCGGGATGCAGAGATTCCCCCTGCCTCCCCTGCACACGGAAGCCAGAGGGGCAAGTGCCACACTCAGGACCACATAGTGCTTTTGTGGCTGAGATGGGCCTGGACTCAGGTCCCTGGACCCTCCAGACTCTATCCAGTTGACCAGCCTGAAGCCATGTGACTCTGGGATGGAGAGAAGCACCTAGAACTACCCTGTGGCACCCTAATTGGCCCAGAAGGGTTGCCAGTGTGCGGAAGGGGAGGAGATCTGGAGGGTGAGGGAACCAGGTGAGCAGAGGACGGTGTGCGGGGTGTGTGGAAGGAAGCCCCAGGTCTCCTACCTGGGAGGCCAGAGGATCCCCATCCCGAAGCCAGCGCACTGTGGGCCGGGGCTTGCCGGCGGCTGCGCATTCCCAGTGCAGGTTGGAACCGATGTCAGCCTCCATGTCTGAGATCACCTTGAGCCACTCGGGCTGAGCTGCGGGGAGCAAGGAAGAGCAAGGCTGGGGAGGGGCTGGGGAGGAGCTGGGAGGAGCTCCGCGAATTAACTGGACTGGATTTGCAGGGCTGCAGCTCCTGCGCCAGACAGCAGAGGGCGCCAGCCGCACTCCGGGATCGGGGGGTGGGGAGAAGCAGGTTCAAGACAATTGGCACTTCGTGCCTGTGCCAGTAACTGTTTTAGCGAGTTAAGTCATTCTAATGCTTTCCATGCGCTTTCTGCAACCCTGACTGAAGCTCTGAGCTGACCACAGCACCAGCCTCGTCTGGTCCCATACCCAGTGCAACCCGTGGGCAGGAAAATTTCAGCAAGGGGCTGCCTAATCTCCTCCCTGACTTTTGGGTCGGCTTCCTCAAGGACAGGGGAAGGCAAGGGGCGAGGGTGCCCGGCTCCGTACCCTGCACGATGATGCGGCCCTGGACGGTGTCGCGGCCCTTGGAGTTCTCCGCCTCACACTCGTAGGTGCCTTCGTCCTCGAAGCCTACGCTGGGGATCTGCAGGGTGGGCTCGGCTGTGGCCCACTGTGGGGACAAGGAGCCATCCACTTTGCGCCACTTGATCCTGGGGACGGGGCTGGCAGGGGAGACAGAGCCAGAGGGGGCGGGCTGAGCTAGGCAGACTCTCTTGTGCCTGCAACTCCTCCTCCAACCCAGGCCCCGCTGAGATGCTGGGCAGGTGGGGACGAAGCGGGGGAGGGCGGGGAAGAGACAGAGGGAGAGCGGCCAGGAGGGGAGGAGGGGCCTCTCCCAGGGAGGCTCCGAGCATAGGTGGTCTGTTCCCTGAAGCTGACTTGCCCTCCCTGCCTGCCCCCACCCTGCCCTGGCCTCTTCTGGGCCTGCCCTCCTCAGCAGTGGCCTGCAACCTGGTTCTTTATGGGTCCCCTTCCTCCTCTCCCCAACAGGGACTTGCCTCTACTTTTCAAAGGGGATTAAGTTGTTAGTAATCTGTGTACTAAAATGGACTGAGGTATCAGTGAGTCTTACAAGGTAACGTATTACCCTTCATGTGATTTAAATATGGATTTTCTGGAAGCCCAATAACTTTCCACAAAGCAGGGGGCATCTTGGGTAACCACAGGAGATATGTGAGGGAGGAGGGACCAATGCACAAATCACATTCTTTCATTCATTCTACAAACATTTATTGAGTACCTGCTATTTGCTTAGCCCTGTTCCAGTGAGTCCTTTTTCGGAGAGAGTAAGAGTTCTATTATACATTTTCTATTTTAAGAGATAACTGCTAGCATCCATAGAATACTTACTAAATACCAGATGCTATTCTAAGCACTGTACATATATTAGTTCATTCAATCCTCATAACAACCCCATGAGGTAGGTGCTATTATTATCACCATGTACAAATAGGGAAACTGAGGCACAGAGAGGTTCAGTGGTTTACCCAAGGTCTCCCAGCCAGCAAGTGACAGAGCTAGTAGTTGAACGAGGCAGGCTGGGTTGGGGTCCACGCACCGTGCTACCTGCCCCCAGCCTGGGGTGTTGTAGAAGCCGCCTGAGCCTATCAGGCACATTGCTGGGAAGATGCCTCACCCAGAGAGTTAGTGCCCAGTGAGTGGCGGTTTCTACCCACTGCGGGTCCGGCGCTCTGCTAGACCCTGCGAAGGCACCAAGATGACTGAGATCCGGCCCTGCCTGCCCTCTCCCTGAGGGGCTCTGAGAGGCTGTGCCCTGGCCTGTCCCCTCCCTCCCCCACCACTCACTTTCCGAAGGCGAAGCACTCCAGGGTGACCTGCTGCCCCACCAGCGCATAGGTCTCTGCTGGGAACCGGGCCTTGATGCTGGGGGCAAAGAGCCTGGTGTCTGGGGAGAGAGGGTTTACACATCAGATCCAGATCAGGTGCTCCTGTGCTTAGGATCTCAGCACAACTCAGAGCCAGAGCCCACACTTTCTTGACTCCCTTTCCCCTTGGAGGCAGGCAGAAAGGGTCTGAGTCCATGTAGCAGGAAGACCCTGGGGTCCAGGCCCAGACCCTGTGCACTTTGAGCTGCTCTTCACACTTCAGAGGGAAGACCCCCTTTCCCAACGCCCCTTGACCCCTTCAGCTCCCTCCTCCTCGCCTTGACCGCTGACCCTGACCTTCTGCAGCCAGGTTGAGCTGAGCAAACTTGCTGAAGACGCTCTTGGTGGAGAAATCCATGTGGCTTGTGGCCAGGCAGGAGTAGTTGCCCAAGTCTGAGGCATTGGTCCGGGCAATGTACAGGTTCCCTGTGGTCTGGGACACGAAGTGACGCCCGTCCGTAGGGATGAAGTTGGGGAACTCGTTGAGGAGCCAGCGGTAGGACAAGCCTAGGAATGGGGAGTTTGAGGAAACCAGGGGTGCTGGGCTAATGGAGCAACTCTGGGTAGGACCTCGACGCGCCGCTGGGGATCTGCAGACCCTGTCCTGAGAGCCCCTGTGCTCTGAACTGGGGCTGAGGGGAGACCTAGAGGGAAGATGCGACTTTATCTCTGCCCTCAGGGAGTTCTGTCTGCTGGGGAAACAGCCCCTGCCCTTGGGGACCTCCCAGTCTGATGGGGGGTGGGGCACAGAATCATTTAGAGTTGGGCACCCCGGGATCAGTGCTTCCAAGGGTCACTCACCACCTCTTATTCCATCCCTCTTCTGCTGAGTGGCCAGAAGCCCCTCCTGTGCCCTCTGTCTAACATGGCCCAGGGGCCTGACTCACCTGGGTAGTGGGCGGGTGGGTTACAGGGCAACATCACACCCCAACCTTCGTGGGTTTTCACTGGGTCTCGCTCCTCCTTGGAGAATTCCTGCAGGACTGGAGGTGGAGACCGTGTGCTCAGGTGCTGTCCTCCAAGCCTGGGGGACCCTCCCCAGCCCAGGCTCCATGGGGAAGTAGTCCCCCGCCCTTCTGGACACTTTTTCCAGCCCTGTCTTCTCTACCCCCAGAGCGTCCCGACACCCCGTGGGGCTCACAGCCAAAGCGGAGGACAGCCTCCCTGCTGACGACGGTGCCCACTGGGTTGGAGGCCAGGCACTGGTAGACGCCGGCGTCCTGGGCTTTGGTGGGGTTCATGATGACCAGGTTGCCCCCTACCAGCTGGTGGCGGGAGCCTGGCTCCAGCTTCATCTCGGTGCCATTCATCTTCCACCTGCAGTGGGGGCGGAGAGGGGCTGATGTGACGAAAAATTGCCCACTGCCCAGGGCCTCCCAGCACCACTGCGGGGGTCTCACCTGTAGGTGGCCGGAGGGCTGGCCCGGGCACGGCATGCCAGTGTCACCTTCTCCTCTGTGGACTCCTCTGGGAATAGCAGACCGAGGGGCTGGTCTTCAAAGACAGGCCCAAAGGTGGCCGGGGATCCCCAGGCTGAGCTCCAAGCTGCAGATGGGGGACACCACCAGAGGTCTCAGGGCCTAGGGGCCGGCTGGAGCCTGGCCTGCAGGGCAGCGCTGTCCAATAGAACTTTCGGCAGTGATGGAAAGGTTCCATTTTCTGCCCTGTCCTGTACAGTAGCCATTTGCCACTAGCCATTGTGCCCCTGAAATATGGCTAGTGCAGCAGAGGAACCAGATTTTAAATTTTATTTAATTATAATTAATTAAAATTTGAATTTCAGTAGGTTGGGCAGACCCCATCTAGTCAATTAGTTCAGTCAGTCACCCCTCCTATACTCAGATATTGAGTACCTGCTGTATACTTAGCACTGGGCGAGGCACTGTGTAGCAAAATGAGTAAGACACAGTCCCTCTTCCTCAAGGAGCTTGCGATCCAGGGAGGAAGACAGAAAACTGACAGTAGGCGAGAGCCGTAATAGTGGTTTAGGTTCAAGAGCAGGGACCCTCGGAGTGGAAGCAGTCAGGGGACTCATGGAAGAGCTGAGCTGCAGTGTGTGAGATGGGCCTTGAGAGATGCATGGAAGCCACTGGCTAAAAAGGGGGACAGAGGAGGTGTGGCCCTGGAGCCTAGTGTTCCTTCTGGGGAGGGAGTCCCGAGAGAACGTGCTCTGGCTCTGGGCCTCTATTAGCTGTTACAGGACCCTTCTAAGCCTCAGCGTCTTCACCTGTGAAATGGAAAGAAGATGAACCCCCCTCCCAGGGTCTGTAGCAGGGTTCAGCCTGACACAGGGTGTGTACTCAGCCACTGCCTCCTGGACCCAAGTGAGGGGGCCGGGTGGGGGTCAGGGGAAGAGGAAGGCTCAGTGGTGGGTGGACGACGTACAGGTTGCTTTGGGGCATTTTATAAAATTCCATCGTGACATTTCAAGAAAGAGAGGCCCAGAAAAGGGAGCGACTTGCCCACAGTCTCAAGGCAAGCCTGTGGCACGCGCAGTTCTAGACCTCGGGTTCCTGAATTTGCTGGGCAGATGGGTATCCCACATGCAAATGGCATTTTCCTGCCTGGCCCCCTCCCGGGGCAGATGCCTTGCTCTTCATGTCCCCTTGTCCAGGCTCACCGGGGCAGGGTCTGAGAGGCAGAGGGCAGTGTTTCACATCTGCCTCTGTTTGCTGACTGGTGCGGCTTGTCATTCTTTGCCTTTGTGGTGTCAGGCAGGAGCCAGGCCACCCCTAATTGGCTTCTAACCCTCCATGAAGCTGATTTCAGGCCCTCCTTGGTGGGTCGTGGTGGGATCCCCATTAACCAATTAGTGCCTGCTCTCCTGGTGCATCCAGCTGTCAGCCCTAGTCCAAGGGTGGGGGTGGGCCCCATGCCACAGCTGAGGCCCCGCCTTGGACCCCTGGGAGTGATGGCAGCTGTTAAGCAGCTCTCAGAATGAGGAAGGAGGCAGGGCTCCCTGAAATGGCATCCCCCATCCCCCCTCCCCACCACCCATCACTATCCCTCATTGCCGCCCCAGGCCTCGGAGATGGCGGTGCATCATCTCCGCTGGAGAGCCCAGCTTAATCCTAAGTTAATGATGGTGGTGGAGGGTAGGGACCCCTGCCCCAGCTGGGACTGCCGGGAGGGGAGGGAAAGGAGGGGGAGCGGAGGCAGCCAGGCTGCTGGGAGCAACCTTGCATAATAGCAGCTTCCAGTAACTCTGTCTGGATGGTGTGGGCGGGGGGGGCGGCTGGTGGCTGAGTGGGCCTGGGGCACACTGATACTTTAAGCTTCCGAAAAAGCTTTCTCCCCGGCATTCAGCCATATACACACCCTCACCCCAATATCCACAGACACATGCTTTCCACCTCTCACGTATACACACTTCCTTACATGCACACAGACATCACACATATATACATACATGACTCTCTGAGCTGCTCCAGTAGTCAGATATACACATTTATACACACATCCGTTCCCATGCACATGTGGCTACAAATGTCCACATATACTTATTTATATCTACATCTAGGCATTCATAATAACGAAATAGATGCTATTTATTGAGGGCTAACTCTTTACCAAATACCATGCTCCGCATTTCTTTCTCATAACCTCTTTACAAGGTAGGCAGTGCCATTTTCTCGTTTCGCTAATGTGAAAACTGAGACTTAGAAGGTTAAATAACTTGCCCCAAGTCACACAGCGAGAAGGATCAGATTTAGGAATGTGGACCCTGGCCAGCCTCCCCCCATAGCCAGCGTCCTTAACCACAGGGCTCAGAATTCTTGACTTCAGTTTTCCATCAGGACCATCAGAGATGCTGTTCTATCCTGGAGGTACTGAATCAGAATCTCTAGGAGTGAGGCCCAGGAATCTAGATTTTAAAAGGGCCTCATGGGCATTCTGAAGAGCAGATAGAGTTGAGAGCCATGGCACTGTGTGTAAGGCCTTCTATACACATTCATCATCCCCCCCAAATGTAGCATGCCCTCCATGTAATAACTCACTCACGTCTCCACCCTCTCAAACATCCACAGACACACCCTCACTCACCCCACACCTCCCTCTGAAGCTACACACACATCCACCCACACATGCACTTTCTCACACACACACACACACACACACACACACACACACACACACACACACACACACACTCCCAGGGAAAGCCACCCACTCTGTGCTGTCTTTGTCTGGCATCCTCTCTGATTCTCTCCTGATTCCCTATCCTGACAGCTCTGCTCCCCCAAACACAGGTATCAGGACCTCGTGGAGGAAGGAGATTAGGGAGCTGAGACCAGGGAGGGGAAGCCATGCTGCCCTTCTTTGCACTGGGGTGCAGGAATCCAAAGCTGCATCCCCAGGGTAGGTGAGCAAAGACAGCCAAGAGCTGAGGCCCCTTCCTAGGCGGTGGGAACAGCCATGGGATGTTCCACTCCTGCCTCTGCAGTTGCTGGAGGTGGCAGACCAGGTGCCGTCTCCCTTGGCCTTCCTGCCTCTCTGGGTCTATGGACCGCAGAGGCTGCGCATACTGCTTACCTCAGATGATGGGGTCCCAGCACTGACTGACCCTGAGGGTGGGGAACGCAGAGGAGCCCAGGTACCTCTCCTCCACTCTCTCTGGGGTGGGTGTCTCCTGCTCCTTGCAGCCTGGACTCCCCACCCCTGTAGCTCCTCCAGACCTGGGGGGCCCTGGCCCTGGGAGCTAGGCCTGGAGCTGGGGGCCTGGGAGGCTCCCCTATTTCCCAGCAGCCTCACTGACTTGGATGCTGGGTTGGGAGGCGGTTAGGACATAATGAGAACATCTGAAACTATGCCAGTGGAGTCCTTCCCTGGTGAGACGAAGCATTTAAAATGTGCTGGTTGCAGCCTTGCAGGGGCTGTGGGATGGGGAGGTGGAGCCTGAGATAGCTAGAACTCCAGGACACCAGAGGATGGGTACTCTTTCTCCCATGGAGATCTTTAAGGAAAAAAGAAACGTCTGTTGATCTGGGCTGGGGCTCAGGGCAGAGAGGCCAAGCAGCGGTTCCAGCAGGCCCCTCCGAGCAGCAGGCTGTTGGAAAGTTCCCCCAGCTCGGACAGGCTGGGGCTCCCATACCGCCTCCCTAGCCCACTCTCCAGAATCCAGCCAGCCCGGGCCTCTTGGCCTGCACTGCTTGGTCTTCTGTGCCTTCCTTTTCCTTCTGCCAGCAGCCTTCCTCCCCTCTCCCCACTTGAAGCACCCCTGGCATGAGAACTTTTGCTTGGGTCCCTCTTGCCTTTTTCCTGGGCCACGCCCTGCTCTGCCTCATCTCTTCCCAGATCCCGTTCCACATTTGGTCCATTTGCCAGGCTTCATTGCTGTCCCGAGGAACCCTCCCAGAGCTGTGTGGTCAGGGGACCCTAGAGCAGTACCATCCAATAGAACTTTCCGTGATGATGGAAATATTCTATAATCTGTGCTATCCAATACGGCTATGAGGCCTTGAAATGTGGCTAGTACAACTAAGCAGCTAATTTTAAATTTAATCTTGCAGCCTTAAGAGGCTGCACCTCTGGGCTGATGTCATAGGATCTGGTTGTGCCATAGTCTTGCTGTGTGACCCAGGGCAAGTCCCTCACCCTCTCTGGATCATGCTTTTTTCATCTACGATACGACAGACTCATTCCCTCTTCTCCTAATCTCAAAGGGAAAGTAAAATCCACAAACAGGAAAATTTTATAAGGAAATGGCCTCAAAATGAAGTGCCACAGCAGTGCAGTCAATTATTTCTGTAGTCATCGCTAACATAATAGCAATGATATAACGCTATGATCATGCCTGCTAGGCTTTGGACTCCAGACAAGCCCTCTTACCTGGAGTGGAGACAAGGGCTACAGCGGCCAGCATTAGCAAGTGTGATTTCCTCCTGGTAGGTGTCCCCATGGTGAGCATTCCAGGCAGAAGTAGGGAGCGGAGGAGAGGAGCCTCAGCCCTGCACAGGGAGAGTCTGGCTGCAGGCTGAGAAGGACCTAGGGAGGCAGAAAGACGGGGGAGGACTCTGAGCTGAGGAGCGCCCCTCCCAGCTCCCGGCACATCTGGGTCGGTGATGCTTTTGCCTCAGCCTGGGGAGAGGCTGGAATTGCTCTCACCCTCCCCAGGGCCCCAGGGGAAGGGGCTTGGCCATTACCAAGGAGCTCTTCCCAGGGCCGAGTGCCTCCTGCTGGCCCCCTGGGAGTCTGGCTCTGCTCTGTACCCTCACCCCACCTCCCGTGCAGCCAGCAGGGTGTTGCTCAGGGAGTGAAAGCAGTAACTAATTGGGAGGCAAGAAAGCCACCGCCTGCTCACCCGGTAATAGCTCTCAGTGCAGGGCCAAAAGAGAGCAAGGCCCGTGCCTGGGTTTGGGGAACTAGTAACATCTTCTAGGAATCGGGCCCGCTTTCCCCTGCCCCGCACACAGCTGCCTGGGTGGGGGGTAATAAGCCCCTCTGGGAGCTGCATCAAGTCTCTGGGAACCAGCCTTGTTTTTCTACCAGTGAGGAGGAGTTTCATTGATTCGTCCACACCCTCTCACCTGGGCCCCAGGTAAGGCACTTAGGTACTGTGCATGATGGAGCCATAACCTTGGTCCCCTTAGTAAGGCTTCCCAACCAGATGGGCTAGTGGACCTGGACAGGCCTTCTGGGCTGAAAGAGTTAACGCAGCTCCTAGAGGAGCCTCCCTCTTGCCGAGATGAGCAGAGATTTGGTTAAATCCTGGAGCCCTGGAGAACCTGCTCCCTGGGGGGCACCGAGAGCAAGTCAGAGCCCCCCTCCATCAGTCTAAGAGAGGGGGGCCTCATCCTGGGGGGAGAGCAGGTCCAGCCTTCCACCTACTCCCCATCTCCAGGCTGTCTTGCCCAGTTTGGGGCGGGGGGAGTGTGGAATCTCAGGGGCCTGCTTCTTGGTTATCAGACTGAGTCTGGGTCACTGGGCTCCCAGGCTACTGGGAGCCAGATCACCCTGCTGCATATTCTGCTACTCTGCCCTGCTACCTGCTTTGCAGAAAACTAAGAGCAGAAGGAGGGGATCTAAGGTTGAGGGAGAGAGCCCGGCTGGGGGTTCTTCCACTAACTGGCTTCAAGACCCATGCCATCTCTGTGCCTCAGTGTCCTCATCTGTAAAATGGGTGCTCTCTAGCGTCTCTTCCAGCTCTGAGACTGTGATGATCCCAGAGAGTGCAGGGTGGCCGAGGGCCTGGGAATGCTGCCCCTGGGTGGGAGTGGGGAGGTGGAGGAGGCAGGCTGCCGATGACCTGAGTCTGCCTCTAGGGCCAGTGCAGAGTCCGAAGACCGGTGCAAGCTCAGGATACCCCGGCCTCACTGCGGGCTCTATTCCCCAGGAAATAGAGGGCTCCCAAATACCTTTAAACCTCAATATTTATCACCACCAACCCGTTCCTACCTTCCCAACAGCCACAGCTGGCACTGAAGGAGCAGGCGGGGGGTGGGGGGAAGAGAGGGGAGAAGTGGGCCCAGGGCCCGTCAGGGAGGATATAGGCTGAGAAGCTTGGTGTTCCGGTGCAAGAGGCGGGAGTGGTGTTTAAACAGATGGCACTCCCTCCCCCGCCCCAACTCCAGCCTCATACCTACCTCCCTGTGTCAGGAAGGGGGCCAGGTGCCACCTCTCCACCTGTTCCTCCCTATCCTTGCCACTTTCAGCTCCAGGCTTGAACCCAGAGGTTCAGCACTTCCAGCCCGTCCAACACGCCCCCAGCACCCTCAGCGCAGAATAGGTATCACTTGTGTGTTGTATTTAACTGCTTGAGAACAGCTGTGATTGTATGCCTCCACCTCACATGCTCACACTTACGCTCACACAGTGGGCTGACCAGTCTTCAGTGCTGCCCAAAGGCAACCCCAGGGCACACACACACACCCACACACACCCCTCATACTCCCACTCACACACATTGTCTCTCACTCACACACTCCCTCCCTCTCTCTCATACACACATACACTCTCACACATGCCCTCAGGTTGCTGGGGTCAGCAGGGTGCTTAGCCATGGAAGAATCTAGAAGCAGGACCCTGGATGGTACACAAATGCAGGAAGCTGTCCTCATGATAGGGAGCCACTGGGGCACGGGGAGCCACAACAGGCTTTGGAATCGATGGACAGGAGTTGGTGACCTTGGCTTCATCTCCTAACAGAGTTGGGAGCTTGGACAAGTTATCTCCCCTGGTGGACCTCAGTTTTCTCATCTGCGAAGTGGAGATCGTAACACTTCCTTTGCAGAGCTGTTCTGAGTGTTGAATGAGGTACAGAGTGCCCTGCAGAGGGCACAGTCTTGGGGCCGTTTGGACTTGCCTTGGGGTAGCGGTGGGGATAGGGGCGTGGAGAGAAGATGGGGCACCAGGCCCCCTCCCCACTTCAGCCAGAGCAACTCCACTTATACTTGCTTTATCTGCTGGACTTCCCTCCAAGTTTCCCTTTAACAAAGGTTTTCGCAGATCCGAAGAGTTTGAAAACGCCCCTTTGGCACAGGTGTGCCCCATCCGGAGTCTGGCACAGAGAAGGTGCTCAGTCATCGTTTGCTTCCTGCCCTTTGTCTGCCTGCCAGTCTTGAGAGCTCAGCGAGGGGGTAGGGTGTGGGCTCGGGGAGACAGGCGCTTATCCTGAGTGTGTCCGAGCAAAGCAGAAACAGACGGGCAGGGATCTGTAGCCGGGGCTGGAGACTCCGGGGACGAGTCTCCTGCTGCCCGTCTGCCGTTGCCCACCAGCAGTGCTGGAGAGAGTGGGGTGGGTGTGCGTGTGTGCACGTGTATGTGATGTTTGTGCGTATCTGTGTGTTCTGTCTCTATGTCCCTGTGTACATGTGTGGTCTGGTCTTGTGTCTCTGTGTATATGCATGTGTCTGTGTATGAGTATATCTGGTCTTTGTGTATTGAATATATGCCTCTGTGTGTGTCTGTGTGTCTGTGTCTTGTGTCCCAGCCTTGCCTTGTTTCCCGGTGATCTACCAGGAGCCCTGCACCCTGGATCATTCACCTCCACCCCACAGTGGTCAGAATTATCTGTTATCTCCCTTACCATACATCATGGATAACACAATGCCTCTTCTCATCCTAAACTTCAATTTAATCCAGACTTTTATCAGTCACCTCTGGGCTCAAGGGCCCTGGGCACCCCCTGGGGCCTGAGACCTGCAGCCTCAGAGGAGACATGGGTCGGGGAGGGGCTGGTACCAGGAAGCACCTAGGGTTGCCCTCGGGGAGCGTTAGAGGCTGATCAACCCAATCAGATGTACATTGAGCCAAGGCCACTGTGTGCTAAGGCCTTGTGTGAACGCACATCTCCACCCCACCAGGGCCTGGGTCAAAGTTTGGAGCTTATCTCCCCCCTGACACGAGGCAGCTGGCATCCATTCCCATTGTGTATTTAACACCATGTGCCAGGCATTGTGCTAAGTGCTGGGGAGGCAGGAATAAAAACACCGCCTTTGCTGAGCTCCCTGCCCAGCTGAGTGCAGCGGGGGATGTGCTCACGCGCTGCATGGGCCAGCCGTCTCCCCATACCATCTGCCCTGTGGCACATTCTAGAATACCCAGGATGGAGGAGGCCTTTTTGTCAAGACCAAGGCCGGAGTGGAGCTATGCCAGGCCGAGAGCTGGCCCTGTGGACCTTGAGCCAGCCAAGCCTGGCCCCGGCCAGCTGCCCTGGTGCGGGGGTGCAGGCACAGGCTGGCACAGGCGGACACAGGCTGTCACCATTCAGGGCAGGTCCTGGGAGAACGTGGGGGGCTCATAGGCTGCTTGGGGTTCCGGGAGACCAGGGGGAGCTGACCGAATTGCTGGGCCCAGGAGACAAAGAGCCTGGAGGACAGCTGGGGATGGAAGGCTGTGAGCCGGACTCCAGGGTTTGCTGGGCTGAGGACCCTTGCACAGAGGCAGTCGGAAAATGAAAGACACACCCCACCCAAGTGCTTTCCCTTGGGGTACTGAGCTCCTGGCCCCAAGCCTGTCTCTCCTTCCCCCTGGACGATGGAGATTTGAGCAGCTTTGGGATGGGTGTTGGTAGGAAAAGAAGGAGTTTGGAGCCCATATGAGGGCAGAGACTAAGTGACTTGTTATAAGCTGACAGGTATTACAGGAGCCCCTCGGGTCCCCACCGTGCTCCACCTAGCCGCACAGCACACTGGCTCAGTGGGGTGGGCTCTTGCGTCGACAGGCCTGACACTTACTAGCCAGTGTAACCTTAGTATAACCAACCAGCGTCACCCCAGTTATTACGTTCATTACTTAACCTCTCTGAGCCTCAGTCTCCATCTGCAAAATGGGGATGAGAGGGGTAGTACCCACCTCCCGGGACCCCTGTGAGGTCAGCACAATTCCTAGCCCTTAGTAAGCGCTTGGGAAAGATCAGAGCTCATCACTGAGAACCCTCATGGACCTCGAGCACGGACCCCAGCACACCGAGGGACACACAAGTGTGTGGACAGACACTGTGCCCGGCTGTGAGTCGGGCTCACTTGCACACAGTCGCGACATTCGGGCCAGGCTCACATGTGTCGAGAACGCTGAGAGTCTCCCACAGTCTCCCTGGGCTGTACCCCACAGGCGTGGTGGGCCTGGGCAAGCACCGGCGGGCATGCCGTCCCCGACAAGGCACAAGGACACGCAGAGACACGCCCAGACACCACGTGTTCAGGAGAGCACCTCGGACACCCACGCGGGCTTCTCCTCAGCCACCGTGCCTCCTGCCTGTGGGGTGTACGATGGGAGGGGGACTCTACCTACGAAAGGGATTGCCACCCGGGACGGGAACACTGTCTTCCGGGAAGGTCTGAGCCATGCCCACACCCCCTGGGAGGATGGGGTGTCTTCAGTGGCCTGGTGGGCCCGCGTGCCTGGTGGCAGGAGCTGGCAGGAAGAGGACTGGAGTAGAGAGGCCTCGGTGCGGGCGGGGCTGGTGCCCTGAGCTGGAGGAGGTCTTTCGGGCATATCTGAGTGGGATAGAGACCTTCTCAGTCCCCGCCGGGGGACAGGGACTGCTTGGTGACAGGGCAGCCTTGCAGCTGGGTCCCTCCCCAGCCTGTTCTGTGTGCTCCCTCTTCCCACCCCTCGGTGTTCTCTGCAGGCTCTTTGTATTCGCAGCTGGTTCCCTGAGGCCCCAGCCCTGGCGCTGCCGTGCCCTCTGGGGAGAGCTGTGACGCCCAGGCTCATGGGGTTTGCCTGAGCTTTCGGCACGGGGCCGGGGAAGTCCGGCCCTTGAGCTGCGGCCGGGAGTCTCTGGCCCTTCTGTCCTCACCCTCTTCACTGAAGAGACCCCTCAAAGTGGGGAGTGGGCAGAAGGGGAGAGCCTTGCGTTCTCCTGGGAGGACCTGGGGGTGGGCAAGTAGCACCCAGACTCGAGGTTTGCCTACTTGCCTGCCTACTCCGTGTAGGGTCTGGGGGCAGACGAGTGAGGCCTTTTGAGACATCAGGCGCAGGAGCAATTGTTTCAACTTGGTTCAGAAGATCCAAATCGGGAAGAAATTAGTGGAGCAGTTTTGCATGTCCCCTCATCTCTGCTGAGAGGTGACTCCCTCTAACTCCTGGACAGGCTGGTTCAGAACCAAGCCTGGTCGAGGTGGGTTTGAACTTGCTCCTCCCCTCAGGCTAGTTTCCACTCTAGGGCCCAGATTAACTGCACCTGTTGGGCTGCACCGCAGGAAGGCCACCCTTCAGCCAGAGCCAGGGTCGGGGAGCCTTTTGGTCTATGAGGTCGGTGGACATGGGGAGGATGTGGGCTGGGCTGGAGGAGACCCAGCAGGCTTCATCTGGATGGGTGCCCCAAGGGTGGGGTGGGGCTCATCAGATAAAGACGCTGAGGTGCACTTGGGTTTGCACGTGTTCTGGGATGGATGGAGTGTGTTCAGTTTTGGGTGAGAATGTCACACACTGTTGCTTTTGTTTGCATCCTCTCTGGGTAAACAAGGAAACATGGGCTCATTTTTGTATCAAGAGAACTCATTAAACCCATGGAAGTACTTCTTTACTCCAGGACAGTTAACATTGGGGCACAGAACCCATGGAAATTCCCATGAATGTTCCAAGTTAGCAAAGTCCTGGGGGGTTTGGTCTAGATTAGGGAGGTCCAGAAGGTTGAGAGGTGGCCAGCATGCAGGAGGGAGAGAAAAGGATGTCTGTCTTCTTATGGATTCCTGAGTCACCTCCCCCTGTACCATTTGCAAGAGGATAACCTGAAGCTGGGAGAAATTAACAGGTCACCTAGCCCAACCTCTGCTTCTAGGCAGGACTGTCTCTAAGCTTGGACAGACTCCAGTTCTCCACACCCTCAGAGAGTCACTGGAAAGGAGGTTGCCCTACTTCCTCATGGCACGTCTTCCTGGTGAGGAAGTGTCTCCTGCAGTCTAGCTTCAATCCCTCCTGCTTCACTGGCATATCTTTCGCTCTAGCTCTTCTTTCCCTGTGCATCCATCCTCATCCCTGTGGTTGCAGCCTCAGGCATAAATGTGTGTAGATAAGCTCTCTCACAAACATTTGGCTGAGGGTGTTTCTGGGAGGTGGGGCACAGTGCATTCTCCAAACCACCGCAAAGGTATTGCTTCCCTGATGGCCTTAAAGTCAGAGAGGATACCTTGGGGGCACCTCCTTCTTTGTACTTACTCCTGAGGAGCAAGTCTGGTCAGTCGGTCAGAGACAATGTGTGCCACCATCCCGTTGAGCACACTTCTTCAGAGGCCCATCCCACACGTGTCTCTGTTTGCACAACTGCTGGCAGAGAAGGTGCTGGAATGGAGTTGCATAAGGAGTGAAATCTGGCAGGGGGAACGGTGCGGGGTAGGTGGAGGAGTGCATTCGACCAGGAGGGGAATGTGAGGAGAGAGCTTGGCCGGGTGGGGCATAGAAGACGGGCGGGGAATAAGAGAGAGAGAGCAGGGGACACCTTTCCTAGGGCGGTGTGCCCCTGCTTCCCTCACTGCTCCTGGTGAGCCCCAGAAGGACAGGTGGATCTTGGGTGACTTTGATGCCATGGGCTCTGCGGCCCCTCCCCGTCTGTCTCACCTCCCACCTCCCTCTTGCTGGCTGGCGACTCCTGATAGATCTCATGAGAAATTAGGAAGAACTTGGACCTTGTGGTCAAAGCCTTCCTTGAGTGGTCCTGCAGCCTGGCTAGAAGGGGTTAACCGTGGGGCACCCTGGGGAAGGGCTTGGATGCTGCTGTGTCTAAGGGCAGAACTCCCTCCCCCCCGCCGAGGAAAGGAGTCAGGGCACCATCTCCCTGCTCCACCTCCAGCCTCTCCCACAGGTGGCCCACCCTTTGCTGCCCTTGATCTCCGGTGGCTCCGTCTGGTCCCTCTGAGTGCAACTGGGAGGTGGGGACTCAGAGGCTGAGTGGAGGTAGGGGCTCTCTGGCCAGGAGGTTGGGAGAGGAGCCTGAGACTGCTGCCCCGGCTGAGGTCAGATCACTGACCTCCTGGGTTATTTGGGCTCTTTCTCCTCCTGCCTCCCTTTGAGCAGAAGGTAAAGGATGCCAGCTGCACTGGGAAGGGAGTTTGGGGCCTTGCGGGGGTCAGGCTGAAAGGAAAGGGTGATAAGAGTCTGACCACTTGCAGGCTGGACATGAAATGGGGGAAGTTAAGGGCAGGAAACCTGGGGGCTAAAAAACCTGCCCTTCTCCAGGCCAGGGACCATGGGTACTCACGGCTCACTCCATCCTGGTCTGTCTAGATTCCCAAACCTCCAAACAACCTTGACTGACAACTTTTCCTCCTGGGACACAGGCTCAGCCCCCAGTGCTCTGTGGCTGAAGGGTCCCTGGCTTTGTCCCTGTGTAGGGTCAGGACCCTCTCCTTCCACAGGCACTGTCTCAGCTCGCCCCCTTCCTTGCCTCCCAGACCTGGGAATCCCTCCTGGAGAAGGTGATGGGGTTCATCTCTGGACACTGGCTGGGGCTGCTTCCCCCACCTCTGGCTATTATGTAAGCCCCACGGTGCTGGCAGAAAGATTGCCCTCTCTTCCTAGACCCCCAAACGGTGCCCCTCCTCCTTCTAGCCTAGCCCCTTTCCCCACTGGAAAGCCAAACTTCTGCAAATCCTTTCTTCCCACCCGTGAGGACGAGGGGGAGCGATCCGAGGAGAAGATAAGGTTGGGGAGGGGGAAGGGATGTGACTTGCCTCAGTTTCTCCTCCCTACGTCCCTGCTCCAGGACAGGGCTTTGCTCAAACTTGTGCTCCAGTCTCTCCTTGTCTCCCACAGCCTTCCCCGCTGTCAAACAGAAGCAAGACTTTGCGAAGAGGTCACCCTGCACAGGCAGACCCAGGGGGACCTCAAGTCTGGGCAGTCAGGCTCAATTCTATCCAGGGATATCTGGGGGCAGGTCAGGGTCTGGGACTTGGCCTCATGGACGGTCAAGCCCTGGACCAGGGGTGCAGGGCAGGCCCATAGCCTCTGCCCTCTCCGGTGGCAGTTGTTGCTACCAGCCTGTGGCTTGAATTCCTGGACACACTGCTGGGGTCCAGCTTCCGGGCCAGGTCCAGCTTCCGGGCCAGGCTTGTCTTGCTAGGGCCCTGAAGGATGCCACCCACGTAGGGCGGAGGGCATCTCCAGTCCTGGTGGCCCCTGGGGGGCTGGGGTGAGAGGTCAGACTGACCCCTGACAGCCAGCTGGTGTTCCTTGCCCTGTCCCTGCCCCCTCCCAAGTTGCCAGGTAACTGAACGCAGAGCCCCTGTCCACAGCAGCGCCCTGGGAAGCCCCAGGACTGGAGGAGACAAAAGCAGTTGGCACCTACCTGGGGTGAAAGAAGGGTGTTGGCTGGGGTAGGTGGACGCTGCTCATAGCCCCCTGGGCCGCCCTCCTCTCCTCCCGACTCACCTCAGCCTCAGCTGATCCCTGCTGTCCTGATGCAGCGGCAGTGGCGGTGGCGGGTGAGGGCGTGTGTGTGTGTGTGCGTGTGTGTGTGTGTGTGTGTGTGTGTGTGTGTGTGTGCGTGTGCGCGTGCTGGAGCCACTGCAGCATCTCTGCATCAAGATGTGCTCCTCCCTCTCCCAGGCTCCGCTCACTGGCTGGCTCCCGTCCTCAGCCAACGCTCGCTCGGGGCCCTGGAGACGGCTCCCTTCTGCCCACCTCCCACCCCCTTCCCGTCCCCACCCTCCTGGCTTTACCTCATTTGCTGTCATTTAAGGGCTATGGAGCGAGCCAGGCGCCCGCGTCTTCCATAATGCATGGGCAGCTCAGTTCCTGGCGCTGTCTGGCCTGCCTGCCCCCACCTTCCCTGCCCAGCCCAGAACGGAAGGGCTGGAGAGGGGTGCGGTAAGGAGGCAAAAGAAAGTGGCTCCTATCCTCAAACCCTCGAGACCTATGGAGGCAAACTCCTTGTTTCCTCCAGAAATCCCCTATTAGAGGAAGGGCTGCAAATCAGAAATCCCCAGTTAGTGGTGCAAAGCAAGTGGGGTGGAGGGCTGCCTCCGTTGCCCACCTTACGTGTTTATTTTTACTGTTTCCCTTGCTTATAAAAGTAACACGGGCTCATGGTCAAAATATCTGAACATTAGAGGAAATTTAAAAATAGATAGTGAAAGTACCTTAACAAACTTAAATCACATGCCTCCAGGTTTATTATTTTGATGTATATATATTTCATGGGTTATTAGTATTATTTTATGCAAATGGATCACACAATACATCATGATTTGCAAAATATTTTAAAATTATATAATAGATCTTGGGCACCTTTTCACATCAGTGCATATGGATCCAAGCCCATTTTCAATCAGCCAGCTGTGTATTGTCACGAAAAGCCCACTAGATTGGGGGTCTGAATGTCTGAAAGGTAGTCTGGGCTCTGCTAGTGACTGGCTGTGTGTTCTAGGGTAAGTGCTCTGTCCTCTCTGAACCTTCACTGGTAACCCGAAGGGGCTAAAGATGGCCAAGGCCCCTGCCAGCTCTGAGATTCTAGGTGCTCACCCAGGTGAGTGACACATCTCTCCTGCTCTGCTCCTGTCATGTGGCAGGTGTGCCCAGGAAGGCTGGGGCCTGGAGGAGGAGGGACAAGCCATCTGTGGTGGCAGTGGGCCCCGTCAGGCTGTCACTGTTCTCTCACCCCCCTCTGGTCCACCTGCTGTCCAGCTCGCACAGACAAGACTGGTGAGTGGTCCAGATGCTAGAAACAGCTGGCAGGGCCAGGCCAGCATCAGAGTTTTCAATAAGCATACCTGTCAAGCCTGGAACATGGCTCCATGTCTTCCTGAGTGGAGGGGGACACAGGGGCTTGGGACAGACCTTGGCCCACAGAGAAGGGCCTGGAAAGGGAGAAGGAGGTGTGTTGTGGAGGAGGGTCTGCTGCGCAGCCTCCAAGGCCTGAATGCCTACCCAGGTCCCATATGTTCTCCGCTCCGGTCCTCCTGCCGCCCCTGCATAGAGCTTTCCCAACTCGGGAGATAGTCTTCAAGGTGTCTGATGGAGACTGTGTGAGCCACGTCTCTTGGATAACTTGGACTGCTGCTGTGCAAGTTCCTTCCAGGATGTCCTTCCTTTTTCTGTCTCTGCCCACATTGTCCTTGTCTGTCTGTCTGTATTCCTGGGGCTGGCACGTTGACCCCGAGCTCCTGAGGTGGGCCCTGCCCTCTGACCCCGCCCAGCTCAGCCCAGGCTCTGAGGAGAGGGCTTCGAGTTCTCTCCAAGCAGAAACGGCTGCCAAGAGGGGATGGCTCAGCTGCTGCCCTGGGACTGACGGACCAGCCATTGGCTGACTCAGGGGCCAAGGGTCTGGAAATGCATGCAAGGAGGATTGCTTTAGATTGACACTGCTGTCTTTGTGACTCTGTTTTAGGACAGCTGCTGCCCTTGTGGTGGGAGCTGGGTCCTTGGGGAGGCCACAGTTCCTGTCCCAATGACACAGGTGGCTGGGGTCTCTAAGATGCTCTCAGATCCCTCTGCAACCTGCCTGCCCTGCCCTGCCCTGCCCAGGTGGGCTCCAGCAGCCACAGTAAGTGAAAACAGGTGTGCTAACTAAGCCTAGAACTGGATTTGGGGAAACATTTCCCAAAGTTTCATCTCGGATGGATCTGGGGGGTTTGGGAGGCTCCTCATTGCTGGCCTCTATGGTGCTTCTGTTTCTGACAAGAGAGTGGGCTGAGCATTTGGGGGTCCAGGCTGAGTTTTTTTTTTTTTTTTTTTTGCGGTACGTGGGCCTCTCACCGCTG